>NC_056745.1:293909359-294084359 GCF_019279795.1 Protopterus annectens
CCCAAGGGGTAAAAAATATCCTGGACCCGGTCCTAACCAACATGAGTAGCCCCTGTATCACCCCTACAGTGTCATCCTCCTTGGCAACATCCGACCATAAAGCGATCATTTGCGAAATCACTATCTCCCCTGACCGCCCCATCCCCACCACTCCATCAGGGTCAAACAAAACAAAGCGGACTACAATCTCCTGATAACAGGTATAAGCAGCTTCACAGCCACCATCCTTTCAGTTCGAACTAGCACTAATGTCCAAGCCTACACCAAAAAACTTAATGAGAACCTACATAGTTGTATGGACTCAGCAATACCAGACAGGACTAAATCATCTTCCTCAAGGAAGAGTAAACCTGTCTGGTGGACAGCAGCAATAAACAAACTCTATAATAAAAGGAAAAAATGCTGTCCAGGCCCAAGAAGGAACAGGTGCCAAACTGGAAGCAATCTCTCCATTGTCTGAATAAGCAATTAAGGTCACTGGTGAAATCCTCTAAGGCTAACTTTGAGTCCAAATTGGCCACATCCACTAAGAACAATCACAAGACCTTCTTCACATATATCCACAATCTCAAAGGTAACCTAAATTTGACACCACATACACAAATGGCGTAGATATAGCCAACCTGCTGCTAGACAGGTTCAGTGAAAACTTCACCCCCTGTCACCCATCAGTAAACCAGGACATCACCAGCACCTGTCCTCCTACCCTCATCACCAGGGAGCAGGACTTTAATGCCCTCTCAATAGCAAAAAAATACAGTCAACATGGGACCCAACAACATCTCTGGCTGTATCCTGCATGAACTCAGGCATGAGCTCTCAGCTCCATTAGGCACCCTTTTCAACCAAAGCCTGAGATCAGGCTTCATCCCAGCCAAATGGAGGACAGCCACTGTCATCCCTCTGCACAAACATGGAGTGTCCACTGACCCAGGCAATTATGGGTCCATCAGCCTAACCAGCCAGATCTACAAGGCCATGGAATGAATTATCATGGACCTTATAAACAAGGATATTGGCAACTTCCAAATGCTTGACCTCATACAGTTTTGATTTTATCAAAGGGAGATCATGCCTGTTAAACTTGGTTTGACTTCTTCAAAACAGTCACCAAAGCCATGGACAAGGGGAAGATGGTGCATACCGCCTACCTTGACCTAGCCAAAGCCAAAGACTTCAACACTATTCCCCACTCTGGCATAATAGATAAATTCTCCCAGCTAGGCATCAACCCGTATGTTACCAGATGGGTAGCTAACTGGCTTGCTGATAGAACCCACTCAGTCAAAATAGGGGATGCCAGGTGTACCCCAAGGATCGGTCTTGGGGCCTCTACTATTTGGGATATACTTTTTTGAGGTGCAAGCCAAAACCAGCGGTCTGTGGCTGACCAAGTTTGCAGATGACTGCAAGCTGGGCGCTGTCTTAAATTCCCCTAGTGATGTGAATATCCCCCAAGAGGGCCTTACCCAAACTAATGACTGGTGCCAGAAGCATGGCCTCAAACTGAATGACAAGAAATGCATCAATATCCCCTTTGGGGAAAATGGCATCATCCCCGCTAATTATCACATTAATAACAAAGTACTAAACACACAATCAGTCGTGAGGGACTTGGGCACCCAAGTTGATAGCAACCTGACTTTTGACCACCATGTTGCCTCTGTTGTACAGAAGGCTTTCTACATGGCCCACCTCATAAGTAACAGGATTTCATCCAGGAACAAGGAGGTCATAACATCCCTGTACTCCTCCCTTAGCAAACCCATTATTGAGTACAATGCCCCCTTCCGCATGTAACTTGCCGAGCACATGCAGCAGCTGGACAGACCACAGAGGTTCCTGACCAGAAAAGTCCAGGGTCTCAAACATCTATCCTATAACGATAGGCTAAAAGCCCTGTCCCTCTACTCAGTCTCATACAGACTGCTTAGAGGTGACCTGTTTCTGGCATACAAGGCTATCTCAGACCCAGCCTTGATGGAGTTGCTGCATATCCGTTAAGTCAAACTCCACTTGCGCAACCTGCACACAAAGCCTCAATAGACCTTGTTAGCAGGATAAATTTGTGTCCGAAAGACTCCATCTGTGGAATAGGCTCTGCATGTCAAGCAGAGTACCTCTTTAGCCGTCTTTAAGAGGAAAGTACAGTTGTGTACACTTACCATAAATGTAGATGTTCGAGTGTATTCACTGTTGCAGTCATTACATTTGGGTTATCTGCTTGCAGTAGCCCTCAGTCAGCCTGATTAACAAAGTCTTGGGTCCTGTGTCGGTTGCTGTCCCTTCTTCCATGACGTCAGGCCATCAAGGGTATAAAACATGCAGCCGATGCTATTGCATCAGTTTTTCTTGCCCCAGATGTCTGGTGCCCCCCTAATGGGATGCAATTAAATCTACAATAATTGAGCATAGTAAGTGAGAGTAGAGTTATAGCCAAAAGAAGAAAAGGGGGCTGTCGGGAAGGTAACCAGGACTGCAACAGTAAATACACTCATACATCGACATTTATGCTAAGTGTACACAACTGTACTATGTTCTTCGTGTTTCACTGTTGCAGTCATTACATTTGGGTAGATTCCCAAAGCTATGGCTGGGTGGAGGAATTTAAATAGAATTAGGACCAGCTATAAGGCCTTGAAAGACTGTAGAGGCAAAACCAGCTCTGAATTTAGAGAAACTTGGCAAATGATAATGCCTGGTGAAAGTATGTACAGAACTCCAGGTAGCAGATTCTAGGATGTCCCTTGTAGGGACGCCCCTGAGAAAGACTGTAGAGGTAGATGCAACCCTGGTTGAATGGGGTCTGATGCCCTGTGGGATAGGTTTTCCATGGTGCTTATAGCAGAAATGAATGCAGTGGCCTATCCATTTTGAAATGGTTTACTTTGAAATAGCTTTCCCCTCTGTCCCTGCAGCAAATGCCACCAGCAGCTGCTCAGATTTCCTTTGAGGTTTAGTCCTGTCCAAGTAGAATCTAAGTTGTCTGTGCACATCTAAGGAGTGCAGTATCCATTCCCCTTTGTTCTGTGGGTTAGGAAAGAAGGTAGGCAAATGAATGGACTGATTAAGAGCCACACTGGATACTACCTTGGGCATGAAGGAGGCATTAGTTCTGAGGGACACCCTGTCTGTATGAAAGATGATGAAAGGCTCCACTGCCATAAGGGCCTGTAATTCAGATACACACCTTGCAGAAGTGATTGCTAAAAGGAAAGCTGTTTTCCAGGAAAGGAATTTTAAATATGCAGTAGCAGCTGGCTCGAAAGGAGGAAGAGTGAGTTTCTCCAAGATAAAGTTAAGGTCTCGGGCAGGAGTTGGCGCTCTCCTGGGTGGCCTTAAATTTTTGACCCCTCTGAGGAACTGCTTGAGCAGTGGGTGAGAGAAGAGGGGAAGCTCTGTGTTATAATGAACTGAAATGGCTGAGGCATGGATTTTGATGGAGGAAAATGACAAGCCCTTATGAAGCATCTCAGTCAAATATTGTAGAATTTGAGGTAAACTGGGCACTGCTGCACTCATCCCTTGAGATTGGTTCCGGGTACAAAATCTTTTCCATTTTGCAGCATAAGATTTTCTAGTACTAGGCCTCCTAGCCTCTAAAATTATATCCATCACTGATTTGCTGAGGGGTGGTAAAGGAGAGCTTAGGTAATTAGCCAGGCTGCTAGGTTCAGGATTTGCAGCTGAGGGTGCAGAATCTGGTTCCCCTGCTGAGAAAACAGGGAAGGAGTCTGAGGCAGGTGTCATGGGGGCAAGCGTGACACTGCGCAGGAGGGGGGGGTACCAGTGTTGTTGTGGCCAATCTGGTGCAATTAAGATCATCCTTGGCTTGTCCTGTTTGATATTTAGTAGTACTTTGGAGAGCAGAGGCAGAGGAGGAAAGGTATAAACTGATAGAGCATCCACTTTCCAAGCTAGTTTGGGGGGAATCCTTGTTCAAAACTTGTCCAATTGATGGGTGTAGGGGGAGGCAAACAGGTCTATATCTGGGCTCCCCCATTTGCTTGTCAGAATGTTGAAAATCCTTGGTTTCAGTTTCCACTCGTGTGGGTCCATAAGGTTTCTGCTTAGTCCGTCTGCCAGTGTATTTAGTTTTCCTGGCAGGAATTGAGCTTGTAGATTCACTTGGTAGCTCAAGGCTGTGTTCCACAATGCCATGGCTAATCTGCAGAGGGGGTAAGAATGGGTACCCCCCTGCTTGTTTATGTACCATATGACTGTGGTGTTGTCCATCTTTACCATTAGTTGTCCTGGTAGAATGTGGTCCTTGAAGGCTATCAGAGCATTCCGTACAGCTAACATTTCCTTTTGATGTATGTGTAGGTGAATTTGACTTGGGTTCCATTTGCCCTGAATGCACTTCCCTGCCAGGTGGATCCCCCCATGCATAGTCTGATTCATCTGTTGTCAAGGTATGAGCAGCAAGGGGTAGTGTGAATGGTAGTCCCTTGTTTTGGTGGCAGGCCTCTGCCCACCAAAGGAACTTTTGGCGTAGTGAAGGTATGACAGGAATCATTGCTTCTAGATCCTGTGAATGTTGACACCATAGGCTTTTGATATACCATTGCAGTTTCCTCATATGCAATCTTGCATATGGAATTAGAAGAATGCAGGAGGCCATGAACCCCAAGGCTTGCAGTATTTGCCTTGCAGATAACTGGGCTTTTGTGGCCATTTGTTTGAAGTAGGTTGTCAAAAGAATCAGCTTCTCTGGCATCAGGAAAGCCATCTGGGAAGTTGTATTCAAGCTTGCTCCCAGGAATATAATTTGTTAACAGGGTACCAGGTGTGATTTCTTTTTGTTTACGGTGTATCCCAGAAAAGTCAGTACCCTTTGAACAAAGGCCAGATGATTCAAAAGTATGTCCTGGCTTTCTGCCCAAATTAGACAATCATCCAGGTATGGGTATATTTGAATATTTCTTCGCCTGCAAAATGCAATGACTGGAGCTAGGCACTTTGTGAATACCCTGGGCGCATTAGATAAGCCAAAGGGCAGTGCAGAGAACTGATAATGCATGTAGCCTTCTTTGAAGAGTAGGTATCTTCGGCAAGACTCCCTGATAGGGATGGGCAAGTATGCTTCTATGTCTAGTGTTGCCAGCCATGTATCTTTGCCTAGCATAGGAAGCAGCTGGTAAAGAGACAGCATCTTGAATTTTGGAATCACCAGAAAGGTATTTAGAATAGAAAGGCCCAGGATAGGATGCCATGTATTGCCTTTTCTGGGTACCAGAAAACGTCTCAAATAGAAACCTTGTCCCTTTTCCTCTTCTGGTACCAACTGAATAGCCCCCATGCTTAAAAGAAAGAATACTTGATTTTGGGCCTCTGGCCACTGATTTGGGGGCAGATCTGGCCACCCTTTTGGTGTTGGTAAGGTGTGGAAGTGAAATCTGTATCCTTGGGACACTATATTTAAAACCCATTTGTCCTGGGTAATGAGTTCCCAGCTTTTGGCCTGCAGACCAATATTTCCTCCTAAAGGAGCATTCAGTTGGGAAGTGCTTGGAAATTTTAAAAGCAAGTCATTGAGACAGTTTTCCATAGGGGGAAGTCTTACTACTCCCTGGTTTGGGTGTGGACACCCCTCACTGTTTAGTCTTGTGTGCCCCTGGGACTGAAACCTGGGGTTTCTTCTGTGTCTGGGTTTGGCTTGAGAAGACCTGGAAGGGGCTGGAAAGGACCAATTCTTAGAGGGCCAGTGCCTACTAAATCTAGGAGGCTGAAATTGTAAGAAATCTTTAACAGTTTGCATAGATTTAGCTTTATCTTCCATCTTTTTAAGAACTTCCTCAGCCTTGTTGCCAAACAGGCGATCCTGATTTAAGGGGTCATCCAACAATTTAGCTTTAACATGATCATGCAAAGATTGCTCCTTAAGCCAAGCATGCCTTCTGAGCACAGACCCAGTAACAGCAGCCATGCAAGAGGCCTGTAATGAATCAAATCCACATTGCAAAGTATGTTTTCCAACCTGTTCAGCAGAATGCATTAAATCCTGTAATTCTTTATTTTCCACACAGTCAGGAATCAACATAATTTTCTGTTTAAGCAATCCAATAACATGTTGCTGATACTTTAACATATGAAACTGGCAGTTTAAAGCCCTAATGGCCAAGGCTGCAGAAGTGTAAACCTTCTTACTCCATCTATCCAGCACCCTGGAGTCTCTATCAGAAGGGGTAGGATTTATAGCAGTAGAAGCTTTAATGCCCTTGGGTCCCTGTGAAATAGTCCCTGGATCCGCAATAGGATTTTTAAAAAGGAACTTGTGTGACTCAGGGACCCTGTAATATCTGTCAGGTTTTCTGGGAGCAGGAGGCAAGGAATCAGGGGCCAAACTAGATTACGAAAAAGCATCATTAACAATGTCTAGTACAGGAGAAATAACTAAAGGCCTATGCTGAGGCAGGAGTAAGAAATCCCTAAGGCTCGGTTTTGAATCAGAAAAATCCTGGCTTTCCCAGTGGAAATGCTCCCTTAGAGTATGCAAGGTTTCACCAAAGGAAAAATCCTCTGGAGGGGAAGCAGGGTCCTCTGCATCAGAATCCTCATAAGTAGATAAGGGCAAATCCAGATCATCAGAAGAATAAGAAAAACCAGAATACTGGTCAGAAGATTCATAAACAACTTCAGTCCTAGGCCTCTTGGAAGGGGGGGGGGTTGGCTTCCCCTGATTAGAGTCATTAGATCTTCAGCCATTCTTATTTGTTTTTTAGGCATAGAGGCCTGAGCATGTGGCCTGGGTGTAATTTTTTAGGCATGGTTCGAGATTTAGGCCTAAGTGAAGAAGGAGGCGTTGGTTTAATATGCAAGTCTGTAGGCCTGAATACACTCTCAGAAGCCGGTGCCTGCACAGCAGCTCCGGACCCATCTAAGGTAGAGACATCCGCGGGTTCCATAGTTGAAGCATCTCGCGTCATACCGGACTCCGAATGGGTCTCAGTAGAGGCCTGCGAATCAGAAGTAGCGGGTATCAGGGCTGCGAAAGCACCTCACTGAGTAGCGGCAAACTGGCGACTGGCTTAGGAGAAGCGTCGTTGGCAGTTTTGGACCTCGGTGGCCTGTCTCTGTCTTTATCTTTGCATTTTTTCAGAATCCTGGTAGTCGGATGGCTAACCGACGACATTTCTGGATAATTAAACAGAGAACCGAAATATTTAGAGCTGAAAATATACCGACGGCGGATATTGCACTGATTAAATAAAGCACAAAAGCGACAGCAAGGTACGTCGTGGTCAGGGCCTAGGCAAGGAATACAGTACGAATTAAAATCTTTATGAGGTATTTGCTTTCCACAAGTAAGAGCAAGAAAAAGTGTCCCCAATGGGGTACTTAGCTTTAGTTGAAGACTTCTGTTCTGAAACTCGAAAATGAAAATTTCAGGAGTCGGCCGACCAGCACTTGCGAACTGCTTCTGCTTCAGGCATCGCACGGCAAGAAAGACTGATGTAATGGCGTCGGCTGCATATTTTATACCCCTGATGGCCTGACATCACGGAAGAAAGGACAGCAACAGACGCAGGACCCAAGACTTTGTTAAATCAGGCCGACTGAGAACTACTGCAAGCAGATAACCCAAATGTAATGACTGCAACAGTGAAACACGAAGAACATCCTAGACAACTGAATGGGAAACAGAAGATACAACCCTGAGATCCCATCTGTGTCCCTGCTGGACAGGGGAAGCAGGTGTTGACTTTGTGGGAACATGGGCGAAATTCTTGGCTAGGCTTATAAGGGCCTCCGGGCCAATAGCCTAATATGGGTCTATATTATGTAATCGAAGAATCTCTTGTTCGACATGTATACAGCAAAAGGTGTAAACCGCGAATGGCCACATCCTTGAATTTTTTCCTCGGGAAAAAATTCACATTGCCGTAAAATAAAAAAACAAACTTTAAAACATTAATTAAGTGGGGGGGGATTTCCCCCCCACCCCCAACTAAATATACCAACTCAGAGATCACGCTACATTGAAGAAAAGGGCAACTCCTGATAATGGGCAACTGAATTTTTTCCCAAGGAAAATAATTAGAGGATGTGACCATTCGTGGTTTACAGCGTTCGCTGTAAACCCCTCCAGGGTTTCTTAGCTCTGTAAGGACTAAATTTTCATCCACTCTGCCACTTTTGTAATCAATGACTATGCCATGGATATTCTCCCAATCAATGGAAATGGGCAATAATTCTTCTCTTCCTCAAACCCAATCCCCCTCTCATACAATTGCCTTCCACCCTAGCTCACTTGACCTTATTTAAAAGTTGAACTATAGATAGCAGATCACCAAGCTGCATAATTGTTTAACTATTAGCTCTTTCTAGGTTCTACCATGGTTTCACATCAGTGAGAAACAATTAACCTGGTATTTTTTCTTTAACATATTCAGTTCTTACAGCAATGGGTCAAAACCTTTTCCTGTTGCCCTCTTCAGGGATCTTATTAAATCCATTGCATCTGTAAGCCATCACCTTCACTTTACTTTCCCTCACTCTGCCAGTTATTCCACTGAGGTCTCAAACTCATTTGGCAACTACTTGTATGAGAGATCATAATGCATCAAAGTCAACTTCAAAGAGAAGAGGAGCAGGATTTGAGATGATGCGGTTCATAAGACCCAGCCTTTGATCCACTTCTCATTTCCCTTTTTATTAACTCACTCTACTTTGACCTCCACCTCATAAATATCCTTACATAAGTGATGACCTTGGGCATACTAGCTGTGCTCCACCATCATGGATTCCAAACTAATTCAAGATTTCTCCAAGCTCCTTTCCTGGCTAGAGGACAAATTTCCTATCCTAAACTGCAGCAAAACTAAAAAGTATATATATATATATATATATATATATATATATATATATATATATGGATCTAGGGCTTTTGCACAAAAGTGCAAAAGCCAGAATCCATTATCACTGAACACACTTTAATGAAAGCACTTTCACCAAAAAGAGCTTTCGTTAAAGTGCGTAAAAAAAAAATCCACGTTTATGCAGGGGGGCAAGCCCCCCCTGCACCCCCCTACTTTAATATTCTCACTCCGAGATCGCACTACAGTGGGAAAAAGGGAATTTTCCCTTATCCGCACCATAGTACGATCTCCAGAACAGGCATACTTAAGCAAAAGTGCTTTTTCGGTGAAAAGCACTTTCGCGTAAATATGGCCTACCGATAATCATTCAGTGAAAAATGTTTTCTAACTTGGTCCTACTTTCAGATACTTAAACCTTCATCTAGATTCACCCCTCTAAACTGATGCACCAAGATTCAAAGCGCCATGCTTAGCAATGAAGATGTGCCAGACACCTATTTATTTATTTTACATTTGTTAACCGGGAAAGTCCGACTGGACACATGTCCTTTTTCAGCGGAGGTCCAGGGAGAAAATTTCCATGTACACAGTAAAATATTACATTAGACAGTTGATATACAGTTAGATTACATGCAATCATATATAGTATCCATACACTTTTTCTATTAATAATGCTGTTGAAAAATAATACCTTAAAAAGGAGTTTAGACATCAAATACTTCAGAGTATTTGGGATATATATACATTATAGGGATGAAATATGTATAAATGATAGATTGGAAGGGTTCTGGGGAGAGAGAGAATAGGTATACATAGGGAAATAAAGTGGAGGGGCTGACAGAGAGTAGTAGGTGATAAGGTCTAAAGGTAGGGTAAGCAGAAAGGCTGCAGACATATACAGGAAGAGGAATAATTCAAAGGGTTTAAATAATAATAGTATTGGTTAGTGTGTTGTACCTAAAAATCTAAAAATAGAAACCAAATGTTTTTAATTTTAATAGAAAAGGTCAAGTTTAAGCATAGCTGAGCAGGTTTGCACACCATATCGCGTCACTCAGCAGTGCTTAAACATAACCGAAAGCTATAAAGAAATGTATAGCTGAAATCTTCACATCCACATTAGCTGAATGGTTAGAGTCATGGCCTTGTATACAGTAGATGCACAGTTCAAATACCCAGACAGGCCATTCATCTTTTACCTTGCTGAAATACCAATGCTGTTGGCCTTTTGCCATAACTGTTACTGGCATGCTGTTACAATAATGACTCTTATTCCATTTATGCCTGTGTTCTGTATGCTATGCAATTCTATTGTTCTGGGTTAATTGGAACACCCATGCATACTGTTATAACTAATGTTGAAATGTTCTGTTCATGTCTAACCAATACACTTGGACATCTCTCAACACCATAGCACACTTGGGTAGGCCGGTTCCGGCAGATCCGCCTATCCCAACTCATCTGGCCATAGCACTGGATCCCAACATGTCTGGGACCCAACCTGGAGCTGCCTCTTTTGCTGGTCCTGCACCACCCTCAGGTGGAACCACCTCAGAGGACGGGGCCTTTCCCCACGTGGCCATGGAGAGGATGTTGTCACCCAAACTCAGTTCCCAGGCATGATACGCAGGGTTATGTAGTGCAATTTGGATGATGACTGTGCCAGATCGAGGGTGGGATGGCACACCTGAAGGGGCAAGGCCAGCTCTGGTGCCCAGCTCCCAGCACAGCCACCTCTGGGGCCATGAAGGGGCAGTGGTGACTGCCCATGGGTGGTGAGCTCAGTCCCTCTGTTTCCATGTGGGGCACTTGGTAGTCTGCTTCTCAAACACCCTCTCTGTCTAAGATGTTTACCCCTTCAAGTGTCATACACCGCCCCTGTTCGCTGTCTTGTCTGTCTGCAAATGTAACCTCTCCTACCCAACTTACTTCCCCAAATAAACCTACACCCCTTCCTCAACATTCCACTCTCTCCTTAAAAAAAGGGTATCTGTCCCACAAAAAAATATCGTCCCATACATAGCTCTCCATTTCCCCCCACATACACTGCCATCATTCAATCATGCCAGCAATTAATCAACAAAGTTATGTTGCCTGCATCCCTCCCTGTGACACGTGAGGCTCCAAATTTCAAATTGTCCACAACATGCACAGCTGTTGATGTAGAAGAAATGAAGAGCTATGGTTCTTTCCTACACCCACCCTGCACATCCCTACCTGCCTTTCATATTGTTTTCCTCTGCTTGCCCCCATTTCACCACTTTACTATCACCCCTTTTTTCTTTTCTTTTTTTGGAAATAGTGTGGGTTTAAGCAGAACTAAGTGCCGCTTAGCATCGTTTCAAACAAACCTGCTTAAAACTACTTTAATTAACTTATCTGATTCACCCCTGCCAAGTCTCAGACCCAGGACCCTGTGAACTACAGCATAGTGCAGTAGACCACTAGGCTAACTCAGCTATGGAGAATTACTGGTGTTTTTGTAAATATATCATGCAGTACAGTGATGTAACATTAGGAAAAATATACACTCCTGCCAAGTACTGAATCCAGGACCCTCTGAACTACAGCATAGTGAAATAGACCACTAGGCCAACTCAGCTGTGGAGAATTACTGATGTTTTTAAAAAGATATCCTGATTATCAGTGACACTACTTCTACATATAATGTGACACATTACAGTGTACTTGGGCCTGTGATGCAGACACCAAACCAGTACACAGCCAAAGATATGTTGATGGATGTATGGGAGACCAACAATATCAGGTAGAGCTGACAACTAGACACACTGTTGCAGAATGTCCACAGTTGTGCCACTACTTATGGCATGGTTGTCATCAAGCCTGTTCTGTGTACTGAAGTACTGGTAAGTCAGTGCAGATTGAAGTTAAAAAAGCATGACAGACAGGTCAGTGTCACACGTCATACCCATCCGAACACACACGTTCATGCAAATCCTGTGTAACACACTGTATGCATGTACATATGTCTTGCAACTACACCTCCCATAATAATGACTCAGTAGCTCTATCTGTTACATTCCTAGCATGTCTGATATCTGGATACCCACAGTCCAGTCCATTGCTCAACTACATGCTTGTCAATACAACACAGAAATAAATGACCCCTGCAACGTCCAGCAGAACTGGTTGCTGCTACTGCAGTCATTGCCAGTGACACTAGCACGTCAAAGGCCTAGAGGGTGGGACACATGTCACAAATACAAATATGTGTCCTAAATGTCCCCTACCACTCTCTGGATGGCACTACTACTTCACATATGTATCAGAGGCACATGCCTCACCTGGACTGTTATGAGTACCCTCACCCTGGCCATGCTGTGACACAAAAGCTGACAGTGCTTCCTCACTGAAATATACAGCTTGCTGTCCCCCAATGTCTTCACAATCCCCAGTATGACTCCTGGCCAGAATGCAGCAGCTGCGGCCTGCTACACATGCAGCAGTATGTTCATCTACCTGCTACAGACCTACCATACCTACCATAAAACACGTAAAACACTAAACTGAAAAAAAAAAAATAAAATGGCAAAACGCAGACCAATCCAAAAACGATTTAATATAAACGTTAGCGCTTTCATGCACCACACTTTAGTGCACTTCTTCAGACAAAACAGCATTAAAAAAACCCAAATAAATAGGTTACCCTGTTAAGAAAAGTACAGTTTTGTACCTACCATAAATGTAGATGTCCGACAGGTATGCATCTGCAGTCATCACATATGGGTTGTCCTGCCTCAGGCAGCCCTTCGGTTGGCCAGATTCCAAAGTCTGGGTCCGGCGTCGGCTGATGTCGCCTTTTCCCCGACGTCAGAGCGCCTGGGGTATAAAAGCGTCAGCCGACGCTTTCTTCCTCAGTGTTTCTTGCCCCAGATGCCAGGTGCCCTCAAAGGAAGGCTAAATTTGGAGAAATGCAATAAATTCCAAACATGCACAGAAATATACGTGTATATATATATATATATATATATATATATATATATATATATATATATATATATATATCTAAAACAAATACACCATAATAGATAACCCCAGCTAGCTATGAGAGGGAAAAGTACCCAATAAATACCAAAGAGGGGAAGGAGGGTGGGTAAACCTGACTGCAGATGCATACCTATCGGACATCTACATTTATGGTAGGTACAAAACTGTACTATGTCCTTCAAGGATGCATCTGCAGTCATCACATATGGGTAGAATACCATAGCCAATCTGGGGTGGAGGATCTATGTAAAGGATGGTGTAGCTAAAATGCCCTGCAGGACTGCCGTAGCAAAGCCTGCTCTGGATCTGGAATATAAAGGTAAATTGTAATGCTTGGAAAATGTATGCACGGAGCTCCATGTAGCAGCTTCTAAAATGTCCTTGGTAGCCACCCCTCTTAAGAAGGCTGTGGAGGTGGCTGTGGCTCTGGTGGAATGAGGTCTAATGTTAGCTGGCACAGTTTTTCCATGAAAGGAATAACAAAACAAATGCAATTCCTATCCATTTTGAAATTGTCTGTTTGGAAATTGCTTTTCCTTGTGCACCAGCAGCATATGCTACCAACAGCTGGTCAGTTTTTCTGTAGCTTTTAGTTCTGTCCAAGTAGTAGCACAACTGTCTGTGTATGTCCAGGGTGTGCAGAAGTTTCTCCCCTTTGTTTTGTGGATTTGGAAAGAAGGTAGGCAGATGAATAGCTTGGTTTAATGAGACCCTGGATACCACATTTGACATTAATGAAGGATTGGTTCTCAATGAGACTCTGTCCTGATGAAAAATAAGAAATGGCTGTACTGCCATGAGGGCCTGTAACTCAGATACTCTTCTTGCTGAGGTTATGGCCAGAAGGAAGGCGGTCTTCCAAGACAGGAACTGTAGTTCTGCAGATGCTGCTGGTTCAAAGGGAGGCAGAGTTAGTTTTTCCAAGATGAAGTTAAGGTCCCAAGTAGGCACTGGAGGTTTCCTTGGAGGATTGATGTTTTTAATTCCTCTTAGAAACTGTCTTAGAAGAGGATGAGAAAAGACAGGTGGATCAGTATTGTACTCTGCTGAAATTGCTGAAGCATGAATTTTAATGGAGGAATAAGACAGGCCATTGTGGAGCATTTCTGCCAAGTATTCCAGGATATGTGCCATGTTCATCACTGTCCTTTGTGGTGCTCCAAGTGTGAAATCTTTTCCATTTTGCTGAATATGCCTTTCTTGTGGAAGGCCGGCGAGCTTCCATGATGATATCCTTCACTCTATTGGATAGCTTATCCTGAGGAGGAGTCAATGTATTTTCCAGGCTGTTAGTTGCAAGGTTTTCAGGTTGGAATGCAGAGTTTTGTAATTGTGCTGTGTCAGGAGAAGTGGCCATTGAGGAAGAGGCCATGGTCTCGTGCGTGACATGCTCTTTAACAGGGGGTACCAGTACTGTCTTGGCCAGTCCGGAGCTATTAGAATCACTTTTGGCTGCTCTGTCCTGATCTTCAGTAAGACCTTGGTCATTAATGGAAGAGGTGGAAATGCATACACTGTTAGAGTTCTCCAGCTGAAAGATAGGGCGCCCACTTTCCATGCTTGTGGGTGGTATGTCCTTGAGCAGAATTTCTTCAGCTGATGATTGTGGGGGGAGGCAAAAAGATCTATGTCTGGCCTTCCCCATGATTGTGTTATCTGTAGGAAGATGTCTGGGTGCAGCATCCATTCGTGTGCATCCATGATATTTCTGCTTAAGCTGTCCGCCAGTATATTGTCTTTTCCTGGCACAAACTTGAATACATCTGCCCTCCATGTGTGCTCCCCAACCGTGGTCTGAAGCGTCCGTTTTAATGGTTTGGCTGGCTACTGGCTTGCTGAAGGGCAGACCCCTGTTTGACTGGCTTGCTTGAGCCCACCACAGGAATTCCTTTTGGAGGCATGGAATGAGTGGGATCAAAGTTTCTAAGCTGTGACTGTGCTGAGTCCATTAACTCCTTAGGTACCATTGTAGTTTCCTCATATGCAGCCTTGCTTGTGGAATCAGAAGAATGCAAGATGCCATGTAACCCAGGGCCTGCAGGATTTTCCTTGCAGTCAGCTGAGTTTGTCTTCTCAGATTCTTGAAGTAATCCGGTAGTTGTCTTTGTTTTTCTTCTGTGAGAAAAGCCATTTGGGTGGTTGTGTCTAGATCTGCACCCAGAAAAGTTATTCTTTGGGATGGAACAAGTCTTGATTTGTGAATGTTGACTGTATATCCCAAGTCCTGCAGTAGGTGGATGGCATAATTCAAGTCCTTTACCAAAGTTTATTGGCTGTCCGCTTGTATAAGGCAGTCGTCCAGATATGGGTATATTTGAATCCTCTGAAGTCTGCAGTGTGCAATTACTGATGACAGGCATTTCGTTAATACTCTGGGCGCAGTAGATAAGCCAAACAGCAATGCTGAGAATTGATAATGCTCTGAACCTGCAAGAAATCTGAGGTGTCTTCTGCAACTTTGTCTGATAGGGACATGCAGGTATGCCTCCTTGAGGTCTAGAGTCACCAGCCAAGACCCCTTGCCCAGCATGGGAAGGAGTTGCTGTAGAGTCAGCATTTTGAATTTTGGCACAATGAGATAAGTATTCAGTGAGGACAAGTCGAGAATAGGCCTCCATTGATTTTCTTTTCTTGGAACAAGGAATAGTCTGGAATAAAATCCTTGGCCTTGTTCTGAAAGAGGAACCTTTTCTATAGCTTTCATTTGCATTAAGTTGGAAATTTGTTTCAAAGCCTCTGCCCTTTGATTTGGTCGCAGGTCTGGCATGCCTTTTCTTTTTGGCAATGTGTGAAAATGGAACCTGTATCCTCTGTCTATTATTTGCAGTGTCCATTTGTCTCTTGAAATACTGTGCCAATTTTCTGAGAATAAAGAAAGCTTTCTGCCCAAAGGTGCTTCTAATTGAGCCCTGGTTGGCGGAGTCAAAGGAAAGTCATTGAGTCTGTCCTTGTGCAGCAGTTGTAGGGCCTGCACTACCCGTCTGGTTGGGAGGCTGCCATTGACGTCCTCTGTAGGAGCCTCTAGCTTGCCCTCTACCTCTGGCACGCCTGTTCTTGCCTCTCTGAAATCTTTCTGTGTCCGGAAAGGACCAATTCTTGGTAGGCCGATTTCTGCTGAATCTTGGTGGTTGGACTTGTAGAAAATCTTTGACTGTTTGTACAGATTTTGCCTTTTCCTCAAATTTCTTTAAGACTTCCTGAGCAGTGGAGCCAAATAACTTTTGCTTTTCCAGTGGAGCATCCAGAAGCTTAGCTTTAACATGGTCTGGCAGAGATTGTTCCTTCAGCCAAGCATGCCTACGTATGACTGCACCTGTCATAGCTGACCTACATGAAGCTTCCAATGCATCATAACCACACTGTAAAAAATGGTTGCTAACCTGCTGGGAGTTATGTACCAGATCCTGAAGTGATTTGCGATCTAGGGGTTCAGGTGAAGACAGTTTCTTATGCAATTCATCTAACAAATACTCTTGGTACTGTATCATATGAAATTGACAATTTAATGCCCTCATAGAAAGAGTAGCAGAAGTATACACTTTTTTTACCCCATCTCTCTAAAGCCCTGGACTCCCTTTCAGAGGGGAGTGGATTTTTAGAAGTGGCAGCTGCAACCCCTTTAGGGCCCTGGGAAATAGTTTCTGGATCAGCAGAGTGGGCCTTGTAAAGAAAAAGATGTGAGTCCGGGACCCTGTAGTACCTATCGGGTTTGACAGGGGCCGGAGGAAGAGTGTCAGGGGTTATGCTAGACTCAGAGTACACATCATCAATGACATTCAAAACAGGAGGAATAGCCAAAGGTCTATGCTGAGGCAAATGCAGAAAAGTTTTTAATCTTTTCCTGGAATCAGAGAATTCCTGGCCCTGCCATTTGAAATGCTCTCTCATAGTGTGAAGGGTCTCCCCGAAGGATAGTTCTTCAGGAGGGAGGCCGAGGGATTGATTCCTCTGCATCAGAATCCTCGTAGGCCGAAAAAGCCTCTTCCTGGTAGTCGGAGAGAGCAGAGCCATCAGAGGCCTCCTCTGAGGAGTGGAGATCAGAGGGCTCAACCCTGGGCCTTTTGTCTAGAGGAGGTTGAGAGCCCCTGTCCGGATGGGGTTGAGAGCCCCTAATTAAGGAAATAAGGTCCTCTGCTAAAGTTAGAATCTGTGAACTTGTAGAGGGTCCCTGAGGAATAACCCTGGGAGGCATAGCTTTTGTATGTTTAGCAGCTTTAGCCCTGGTGAATGCCTTTATGGACATGGATGCAGAAGGCCTAGCTGCACCACGTGCTGGTGTAGTTTTGTCTAGAGGAATGGTGTCGGAAGTTTCCAAGACACCAGTTTCTGAAGGAAATTCAATAACTGACTCAGTAGGGGCCTCCGGGGCCGAGGTTGTCGGTAGAGCGGTTTCAGGGGTCGGAAGTACCAAGGACTCGGTTTCAGCCGAGACCGAGACACTCGCGGTAGGCCTGGCCGTGGTTTCAGCCGAAACCGCGGCCCGCGTGTCGGTCCTTGTCCTTCCGTTTCTTTGTTAAATGTGAAGTCGGAGTCTCCGATGGCATATTGTATGAAAAACTAGCCCCAAAAAATTCCTCGGCAAACTCCGCCCGACGTCTAAGAGTGCGTCGGTTGAAGGAAGCACAGGCTGAACAGGCCGAGATGTCGTGGTCTGGGCCTAGGCAGGGGAGGCAGTAAGAGTGGAAATCCTTATGAGGTATTTGTTTCCCACAAGTTAAGCAATTATTAACTTTATCTGACATCGGCTGAGGCAGGAAAGAGTCCCCAACGGGGTACTTAGCTTTTGAAGTCTTCGGTAGCTGAGTTACAGGAGCTGGCTGACCGGCACTTGCGAACTGCTTCTGCTTCGGGCACCACGCAGCAAGAAAGACTGAGGAAGATGGCGTCGGCTGACGCTTTTATACCCCAGGCACTCTGACGTCGGGGAAAGGGCGACATCAGCCGAAGCCAGACCCAGACTTTGGAATCCGGCCGACCGAAGGGCTGCCTGAGGCAGGACAACCCATATGTGATGACTGCAGATGCATCCTTGAAGAACATCCATAATTAATGATTAACAAACAATTAGTACAATTAAAAAACTTACCCTAACTTTTAAAGCAACATTCTATTCTAAACAAATCTCATCAAAAATGTATATATGCAACAGACAAAATTCCATCCTATTTGCAATTCATTAATTAAAATGGAGTTTAACTTCAATTTCAATCATGTAAAACTGAATATATTACTTGAGCACATATACAGTATTATAAGTTAATAACAAAATACTACCAGAACCAACTGGAATACATTTAGCGTTCTAAAGCTTTCAGTTTGAGTAAACACTTGATTGAACAAACATCATTAATGCCTGGCTATACATAGGCATTAGTTTTGAGTTGCCATAATAGTTCTTGTTCTTCCAGCTTTAAGTGCAAAGGTCCCCCTCTGGGATTTTTAGGAACTTGTTGAACTATTAGGAACTTAAAACTATGTGCATTGTATTCTAAAATATGCCTTGCCAGAGCATTAGTATTAACCCCCCCTAGAAATGGCATAGATGTGTTCATAGATGCGCTGCTTCAACTGACGTTCTGTCTTGCCAAGATAGAACACAGGGCAAGATTGACATGAAGCTAAGTATATTACACCTTGGGTCTCACAGTTAAATTTACTGGGAATCCCATACTTAATATTTCTGATATAAAAAGAGGCGCCAGTTTGAATATATTTACAATAATTGCATCTACCACATTTATACATGCCTTTCTGTTTATTATGTTGTTGATGAGGTAGTTCAAATAATGCCTTCAAATTAGGACCCTTCTTGAACACCATTACTGGCCTTATACCTAAAACCTTAATAAGTGCTTGTTGTTGCAAAATAATGTCCCAGTTATAATGCAAAATTTCCCTAAACTGTTCTGACACATCATTAAACTGGGTTGAAAAACTAGTAACATATTTTTCCCCATCTGTATTAGCTAACGATGTTGTTTGCATATTATGCAAAGGGTTACCTTCATGGCAATTTTCTTCAGATGGATACCCTTTAGTTAGAAGCGGTCCCAAAATGTTATTCAATCTCTTATTATTAATCTCATTACGTAGCTCCTTTATCAACCTCAATGGGTAACCATGATTAAGAAACATTTCTTGTAGAAAGTTACACTCTTGTTGAAAATCATTGTCAGTTGAACACATACTAGATGCTCTGACTAATTGTCCCTTGACAATCCCCCTCTTCTGAAAACCTGGATGGTTGCTTGAAAAATATAAGAAGGAATTACTATAAAAAGGTTTCCTGTAAATTAAGTTAAACTGCATTTTAATTAATGAATTGCAAATAGGATGGAATTTTGTCTGTTGTATATATACATTTTTGATGAGATTTGTTTAGAATAGAATGTTGCTTTAAAAGTTAGGGTAAGTTTTTTAATTGTACTAATTGTTTGGTAATCATTAATTATGGTTTCTTAACAGGGTAACCTATTTATTTGGGTTTTTTTAATGCTGTTTTGTCTGAAGAAGTGCACTAAAGTGTGGTGCATGAAAGCGCTAACATTTATATTAAATCGTTTTTGGATTGGTCTGCGTTTTGCCATTTTATTTTCTAGACCTACCATACCTCCCAAACACCTACAGGGCATCCACACAACAGCCATGCATAAAGGGTTGGGGGGGAATGTTCAGGTGACAGGGATATGTGTCACAGTCTCCCCCCTACAAACATACACAGGTGATAGATCAGCATCAACTGCAGCAGCATGCACATTCGGATAAAAAATATGTATGGCACTCACATATGCCTGTCACCTTACTGGCCACCAATACACATTGTTAAACAGTAACCTGTCACAGAATCAGAAGGTCTGTTAACAATGACCATACATAGTATGCAAAACTGTGGCCATACCACATCAATCCAAACAGTGAACAATACTTCTACCTACCCTCTGTGATGCGGTAGCTCCCACACCTTGATAATGTCCTCATCACAGGCCAGGAAAAGGGCCAAGGCCTACATGAAGGCCTTAATTACAGCACTGTGTTGCCATGTCATTGGCTAATGAAAATGCAACCCAGCTGTTCTGAATGGTATTAGCAAGTGTGAGTCACAGATTGGTGCAGAGGTAATGACCTGTTCATGAGCATTACCTACAAAAGGCAAGTTGCTGCCTATGGTAAAAAGGTCATTGACTTTCTTCATGAAGACAGACTGTGATTTCCAAGGAAAACTACCACTGGATTTCTGCTCACAAAGGAGTACAGCACTATACCAGGTATGTCATAGAATTAAACATGTAATGGAATGCAGTCATGGGAAACAGGAATTTCAACAGTAGGTCTTAACAACATGTGTTGGAATGACGTTGCTGTTACTCTGCTGTCTAGCACATACAGTCTTCCCTTTTGGCTCTGTCTGCAGTGACACAGATCACAACTCTGGCCCGAGCCCCCCAGCAATGGTCAGCTCATGTACAAATGTTACTGGATTGTCTGTTGTGCAATAGTGACACTAACTACTGGTGGATACAGCTGGCATATCACATCATGTGCTGTCAGTGACCCCCTCTCAATCTGTGAATGTCATACAGGGTTAGTTTAAACATTGTCCAGGTGTCCCTGACTGTTCCTGACATACTCTGGCTAGGCCACTGTGTACTCCAAACCTGTATGTCATTGCCTGACAGCTATGGCTAGCATACCTGGTGATCCCCTGCAGCTGAAGAGGAGGTGGGGGGGGGGGCAGAGGCTCTGCCTCAGCAACAGTGTGCACATATTGAGCATACAATGTAAGCAAATGAATACAGTACCAGATATTAATGTACCCTTACTGTGTCCTGAGGGGATCTGACATATCACAGACACATTACCCACACTCAGGGGACAACCATTACATTTGTCCAACTGGTTTCCAGACATTCACATGTGTTAGGCAGGGTGGTTTACATATATCAGGCACATGTACACATTCCGCAAACATCTGGGTACTGCAGATGTCAGACACCTACAAGGGGGAAACCCTACACCACATATACACTGCTCTCAGTTACTGTGTAGCACAGATGTTGCTGGAATGTCCACATGCACTTGTAGTACCACTCACCTATTTGTCAGATGTTGGCTGTATGATATGGTAGTGTAACGTTGCCCATACGGGACACACCATGGTCGATGGCAGTGATGGGTGTGGACACATAACACAGTCTGTCACAGCACACAGGCCATAACCGATATACCTAGGACCATACGAGGTTATCAGGTTATTAGGCCCTGAGCCCCCATATGCCTAGGCCAGATGTTAGCCCATGTGCATGCAAGGCAGCACGTGATGCCCCAGTCCAACAGGGACACAGGTGGTTTCCCAAAGGTGTATGTGCAGTTAACTATCCAGTTATACAAGTTCCACCTGCAAAGGTGAAAATAGCTACCCTGCCTGATGTGGAAAGGGTGACTATTCCACAGCAGGGTGGGTGTGTGGGGCACAAATCTGCGGTGCCAACAAGGCCAGTTGATGTCACACACCAGGTTGAGGGTTTGTGTGTGTTAAGAGAGTATAGCTCGAGTTGCACTTGTGCAGTAGTCCCAACAATGTGGAGTCCATGATTGCCTTGCATGGCAGACAGAGGTCACCTCTGAGGAGTATGTATGAAACTGGTTAGATGGTTGGTATTCCCTAGTGGGGAACTTCTATGATGTCCCCAGCTGCTGCATGTGCTGTGTGAGGTGAATGAAGAACGGGTGTTTTACAAAATAATGGGCCTTATTGGGTGGAATACAGGGATGTTAGGACCCCACATCCCTGGATGGCATATCCTTATGTATGAGGTGGTCCATGTAGAAGGTTTACCATACAACAGAGGCAACATGGCGGTGAAATATCATATTGCCATCAACCTGTGTGCACAGATCCCTCACAACTATGTATGTTTAGCCATAGGGGATACCCTAAAGACTTTCTTAACGATATTTTTGAAGAAGTCAAGACTAAGAGGGAAAATGGAGTGATAAACCCATTATTGAATGGGGCTATTAATATTAATATTAATAGTGACACTCTAGTTAATCAACTCACCTCGGATTCACAATTGAATACAAGTGAAGGTTTAATGGAACAGATCACTTTAAATGTAGATGAACAGAGTCCCTTCACTAAAAATTCAAGTACAATCTTCATTATGACATTTAATCTTGAAAGTAAGATAAATATTTTGTATAAAAATTGGGCTATTTTATTATATGACAAGAAATGTTCTGCACAGTTTGCTGCGTTCCCTAAAATAGTTTATAGGAAGGGTAAAAACCTTAAAACACTATTAGGGAATAGGACTAACAATACAATAGAAAAAACAAAGGGGACATTCACTTGTGGAAGTTGTAAATATTGTAAATATATAAAAATTGGTAGTAGTCATATGATTAACAACAAAATGTATAATCTCAACCACAAATTAAATTGTAATTCAAGAATGGTAGTATATGGAGCATTGTGCATGAATTGCCCATGTTTCTATATAGGGAAAACAGAGAGGAGAATGCGCGACATGATTTATGAGCATACTAATGCTATTTCTAAGTTAAAGATAGAAAATGCTTTAGCCAAGCATATACTCTCTCACCCTAGCCATTCCTTTAAATTTGTAGGTTTGGACCAAATACAATCTGACAATAGAAGAGGTCCTTCTAATTTACTTCTTGAAGAGCATGAATTGTCCTGGCAAATTAGGACTAATGCCTTTTTGGAGCCAGGACTAAACGACCACTGTAATATTTCATGCCTTCTGAAACTTAGAAGCTTGAAAAGATGATTACATTTCAAGCATTATTTATATATTTTTTTACATATTTACTAAAATGGTTCCTACTGTTAGCCTAAATTACAGTAATTTGTATTTTTAGTGTTTGTAAAATTTTATGAACATTATATTCCATCTCTTTTAGAGATTATTTTTCACCTAAAGTTCTCATTGATTTCCCTTTTGCTTTGAATGTAGCTTTTTAGGGCTATATCTACTGGTAGTGAAAAAATTGTATTTTAGAATTAGTAAATTTATTGAATTCACATGTATTAATGAAAGTTTGATTAGTTTAGGGTTTCAACTAGGTTTACTTGTTAGTTACTGGTAAATATTTAAGAGTTTAAAATTTATTTATTATATACTATATATATTTTATATATATTTTTTGAAAAACATAATTTATAAAAATGGGATAGCATATATTTATTTGTTTGTTATTGAAACGTGTTCTTACCCTTTTAAATAGTTAAATGATGTTTTAATTAGATAATTAGTTCATTAATTGGTTAAAGGATGATATAAATGCTGAGAGTTGTCTATAGGAATTTGTCTGAAGAAGTCATTCTAAGAAGAACGACGAAAAGCGCTTAATAAACCCATGTGAATCTGTTTTCCTTGCCTGAGTTTTTTGTTTATTAGTGGTTTTTGGTCGTTTTCTACTGTGGTCTAGTTTGTGATTTTTTACCTCGATGGCTATGGAAAACTTGAATAACTGTGATATTATTGAAAATAGCAGCAGTCCGCTGCTTGTCGACAACCGTTCAGAATCCAGTAATGATGGTAACCTAACAGCTTTAATTTTGGCGCTTACACAGCGCGTTGACAGTTTGGCGGCTAGATTTGAATCTAGCAGCGTTCTTTCAGCAATTCATCCGGAGACTAATGAAAGTATAGACGCTAGCATTACACCAGCGCAACGTGAATGTCGAGGACTTACCAGAAGTGATGAGGTTGACCACTTTAATTCGGTGGATAATGGTCATCATCTAAGCCCGAACAGGACACTAAATCGTAACAATATGAGTGGAAGGGAAAATCATCTAGGTGAAAGAGGCATCGGAGAGCTTATAGGGAATCCCACTTTCGACAGCTGGCTTACCGATACTAGCAAAATGGATTTTCGTGGCCACCACAACATGGGATCACCGGCAGAAGACGCTGTTAACACACAGGTGAGTGCAACCACTTTAACCAACAAGTTAAAACTGTTGGACACTAAGCTTGTAAAAATTAAAAAACTTCAACTCGAGGTGAATTACCTCGATGGTTGCATTAAAGAGAACTTGGTACCCAAGGGTCTACGATATCATGTATATCCGACGGGGCTTGTTGAAAACTCCTTATTTCACAAAGAGCTAGTGGCATTTTTCAATGAACAAGGGATTGCATTGTTGAAACTTATGATAAAACATTATGGACAGCAAATTGCTGACTTGTCCAAAGGGGTCAAAGAACTTAATGAAGAAATTTTACTGAATTCAGAATTTCCTCGGTATAAGTTTGAGTATGACAGGACTTTTTCCACTATCGACCAATTGTTGGTCAGACTCAAACTAAATAAAAATAAAAAAATGACAAGAGACCGTTTAGCATATAGAAACGGTACAGCCTACCCTAAACCTCCACTATCTCAAACGGCACACAATATTCCAGTAATAAATAGAGAAGCTGTTACTGAAATTGATGCTGAAGAAAGTAGCCGTTCCAATGGAAGGGCTCAAATTCATCAGAATTTTAATGACCAACAAATACCTGAGAGCAATAACTGGGCCAACCGTTTGCGTGGAAATAGGGAAAGAACTGATGCTTACCATAACCAAAATGACTGTTTGGACAGCTTTGAATATGAATATCAAGGTGCGATACCGAAGAATAACTTTACTGATCAAAGGGCGCAAAAAAACAACAAGCGCCCTTTGAACAAGCCGAGGAGATAGTTATAAATCCTGGACTACCTAAACTTATTACTAATAAAACTGGGGACTTTAAAATTTATAATTACTCTAGTGTGGAAATTGAACCATGTTTTGCAGAATTACTATCTAAGGGGTATACATTTATACCAAATCAACACTTGGATTTAGTGCAGAGCATTAAGGACATTAAGATGTTTGTTAGAAAACTTAATTTAAATTTATTATTAGGTGACTCAGAGAGTAACATTTCACCCTATTATATACCAAGTGATTATAATCCCCCTCTCCATCCAGCCCTTCAGATTTTTGAATTCATTATGGAATTAGATCTTCGGAATCTAGCTACTAAAAACAACAATGTATTTCACATGAACAATAAGTTTAGTAGACTTCCTAATATTACTACTGATGAAAGTGCTTTTTTAAAACTATTTAAAACTTTAAATTTTAGAGCAATAAAACCTGATAAAGGTGGCGGCTTGGCTCTATTTGATCAATACGATTATATTGAGAGAGTTTCTACCATACTAAATAATGACACATATAAAAAAGTGAGTGTCAATGAAGTGAATTTAGCGTATAGACTTATTAAAAGCCACTTCAGTGATTATTTCATTGAAGGGTACATTGACATAGATATGTACAATTATATTAAAACAGAATGGCCAAAAATACCGGTACTTTTTGCTATACCAAAATTACACAAAAATTTACAAAATCCCCCGTTTAGACCATTGATAGATGGTAGAAACTCGATAACATATGCAAGTGCTAAATTAATGGATAATATTTTAAAGAAATATTTAACTACTGAAACACATATAAGTAAAGACTCATGGGCCTTTTTAAGTAAGATTAATGAAATTGAATTCAATAATGAGTTCAATTTCCTTACAGTAGACGTCGTAGATCTTTATACTTCAATACCACACGACATAGGCCTTGAATGGGTTAATATCTACTTAGTTAAAAAAGGAGCTCCATCTTCAGAAGTCTACTTGGTAACATCATTATTGGACATTATTTTAACAAATAATTTTTTCTTGTTCAATAATGATTATTACCTGCAGAAATGTGGAGTGGCGATGGGGTCTCCAGTAGGTGCTAGTTTTGCAAATACTGTAATGGCCTACTGGGAGGAGAATTATATTATGAAGTCCGACCATTACCTGAATCATATTAAATATTATACACGTTTTCTAGACGATATTTTTATTTTTATTTGCTTACATGGTAATGAAAACTTGGCACTTAACTTGGTTAATTATTTTAATAGTACCACCAGTTTTCTTAAATTTACATTTAACTTTCAGGTCAATACAATAAATTATCTTGACGTTTATTTAGTCAAAGATAATGAGAAAAAACAATTTTTTGCAAAGATATTTAGGAAAGAAACTTACAGCAATTCTTTCCTACACTTCACAAGCTTACATCCTTACTTTCAGAAAAAAGCAATTGTGAAGGGCCAAGCTATTAGGGCAGCCCGTATGACCACACGAGATGATGATTTTTTTGAAGAATGTAGATTATTGGAGGGTATGTTTAGCCATACGGGATACCCTAAAGACTTTCTTAACGATATTTTTGAAGAAGTCAAGACTAAGAGGGAAAATGGAGTGATAAACCCATTATTGAATGGGGCTATTAATATTAATAGTGACACTCTAGTTAATCAACTCACCTCGGATTCACAATTGAATACAAGTGAAGGTTTAATGGAACAGATCACTTTAAATGTAGATGAACAGAGTCCCTTCACTAAAAATTCAAGTACAATCTTCATTACGACATTTAATCTTGAAAGTAAGATAATAAGGGATATTTTGTATAAAAATTGGACTATTTTATTATATGACAAGAAATGTTCTGCACAGTTTGCTGCATTCCCTAAAATAGTTTATAGGAAGGGTAAAAACCTTAAAACATTATTAGGGAATAGGACTAACAATACAATAGAAAAAACAAAGGGGACATTCACTTGTGGAAGTTGTAAATATTGTAAATATATAAAAATTGGTAGTAGTCATATGATTAACAACAAAATGTATAATCTCAACCACAAATTAAATTGTAATTCAAGAATGGTAGTATATGGAGCATTGTGCATGAATTGCCCATGTTTCTATATAGGGAAAACAGAGAGGAGAATGCGTGACAGGATTTATGAGCATACTAATGCTATTTCTAAGTTAAAGATAGAAAATGCTTTAGCCAAGCATATACTCTCTCACCCTAGCCATTCCTTTAAATTTGTAGGTTTGGACCAAATACAATCTGACAATAGAAGAGGTCCCTCTAATTTACTTCTTGAAGAGCATGAATTGTCCTGGCAAATTAGGACCAATGCCTTTTTGGAGCCAGGACTAAATGACCATTGTAATATTTCATGCCTTCTGAAACTTAGAAGCTTGAAAAGATGATTACATTTCAAGCATTATTTATATATTTTTTTACATATTTACTAAAATGGTTCTACTGTTAGTCTAAATTACAGTAATTTGTAATTTTAGTGTTTGTAAAATTTTTATGAACATTATATTCCATCTCTTTTAGAGATTATTTTTCACCTAGAGTTCTCATTGATTTCCCTTTTGCTTTGAATACAGTTTTTTAGGGCTATATCTACTGGTAGTGAAAAAATTGTATTTTAGAATTAGTAAATTTATTGAATTCATATGTATTAATGAAAGTTTGATTAATTTAAGGTTTCAACTAGGTTTACTTGTTAGTTACTGATAAATATTTAAGAGTTTAAAATTTATTTATTATATACTATATATATTTTATATACACTTTTTGAAAAACATAATTTATAAAAATGGGATAGTATATATTTATTTGTTTGTTATTTAAACGTGTTCTTACCCTTTT
Source organism: Protopterus annectens (assembly GCF_019279795.1). Taxonomy (NCBI): domain Eukaryota; kingdom Metazoa; phylum Chordata; order Ceratodontiformes; family Protopteridae; genus Protopterus; species Protopterus annectens. Next base: position 293,936,765 of record NC_056745.1, read on the forward strand.
AAATAGTTAAATAATGTTTTAATTAGATAATTAGTTCATTAATTGGTTAAAGGATGATATAAATGCTGAGAGTTGTCTATAGGAATTTGTCTGAAGAAGTCATTCTAAGAAGAACGACGAAAAGCGCTTAATAAACCCGTGTGGATCTGTTTTCCTTGCCTGGGTTTTTTGTTTATTAGTGCCTTGCATGGCAGACAGAGGTCACCTCTGAGGAGTATGTATGAAACTGGTTAGATGGTTGGTATTCCCTAGTGGGGAACTTCTATGATGTCCCCAGCTGCTGCGTGTGCTGTGTGAGGTGAATGAAGAACGGGTGTTTTACAAAATAATGGGCCTTATTGGGTGGAATACAGGGATGTTAGGACCCCACATCCCTGGATGGCATATCCTTATGTATGAGGTGGGCCATGTAGAAGGTTTACCATACAACAGAGGCAACATGGTGGTGAAATATCATATTGCCATCAACCTGTGTGCACAGATCCCTCACAACTGATTGCATACCTAGGATGTTGTTAGTACTATGATAATATGTGGTTCATCACTCTCCCCAAAGGGGTTGACACTGCATTTCCTGGTATGCTGCCTGAGGCCATGTGCCTGGCACCACTCAGGTATCTGCATGACAGATGTCCACATCACTAGGTAATCCGGTGAAAGCACACAGCATGCAGTTGTCTGCAGACATGATCGGCCATAGGCCAACGGCTGTGGCCTGCACCTCAGATGTGTACATCACACATAACAGAGGCCCAAACACAGAACAACAGGTTACACCACTAGTTATGGGTTAACCGTTTGAAGTGGATTCCCCAATGTGGATTAGATGGGTTGTGTCAGCTCGCCAGTGTACTACCCCAATGGTAACATATGGTATGATGTATACTTGGTACATATATCTATTATGGCCAAGTGTGTTTTACTGTCAAAGACTTTGTCCAGCTCAAGGTAGGCAGTGTGCATTGTCACCCCCATCCATGGCTTTGGTGACTGTGTCAAAGAGGTCAAGTGAGTATAAAAGACATGATCCCTTCCTTGGCAAAGCCTAACTGTGTGTGATGCAGTGTGTGGAGGTCACCAATGTTCTTGTTAATGAGGTACACTATAAATTGTGCTATGGCCTTGCAGAACAACTTAGTTGGCTGATGGGTGTATAATGTGACAGATTGGTGGACGCCCCACCTTAGTGTAAAGGGGTGATAGTGGTTGTCCTTAACATGGCTGGGAAAAGGCAGTAGTCAGGCCGCCTTTAAATACTGTGCCTTATGGTGTTTCAAGGTTATGCCTGTGGTCATGTATGTGATGTGGATAGGCTCCCATGCCAGATGTATACCATCTTTCACATGGCACCGGTGACCTGTTCACTACATATAGGAGAAGGTGCAAGTACTGTGGACATCCTGATGTACTGATGGGGGGGGAACAAGTGATGAAGCCTACAGTGGCTCTGTTAGATATCAAGTATGTTATTATAACTACAGCACTGGTACAGCTGGTATCCTTTCCCACCACAAGTGAGCATAAGCAAGTGCTTCCTGTGATGTTGCAGACATATATGCAGAATGGGAGATGACTGACTGTAGTGGATATCGACAATGTGTGCTCGGAGTTTGCTGTGCAGGTTTCCAGGAGTGATCCCATTCACTTGTTCATGCTAAGGAGACAATGCTGCAAAAAGGGCACCTGCTCCTGCTTTGTCTCGCACAGTGGTATGTCATTCCTATTATAGACATGTATGCATTGTAGATGTCCACCAGACAGGTGTACATCTCCTTGCAGAGGATGATGTAGTCCTGTTGGGTATACCAGACTCCATGCATCTGTAGAAATGCACATATAGTGTTTGTGTGTATGTGTGGATATTGCTGCCAGTCTCTACAAAGGGGGTGGGGGCTGTGAAGCTGTGTACAGCATCCCCAGGAAGCTGCATTCCAAGTTGGAGGTGCATGCATGTCTGACTCTAGCTAGATGTGTATTGTAGGAGATGGTGACTGCAAACGTGACCGCATGTTGGTTGGTTTGTCACGGAGGATGACACTGTAGGGATGCTGCAGTGGTAACCTGTGTTTTGTAATATCAATTCCAACACACCTTCACTTCATGTGGGGGTAGCCCCTAGCTGCACCAAGGTGTTTGTAATAACACTGTTAATGGTTCTCTGGCCATTTGTGTGCTGGCATGGGTACATCTTCCAATGTATGTTCGGGTCGTTCAAGTGACCCAGGGTCAGGGTACAAGACCCAAATCATAATACAGTTGATGAGGTCTACATAGGCAGAATAGGCTTCCTAGAGCATGTGATGGCCGGTAGCTGGCTATGATTTGCATAGGTGTGTCACCAATGGTGAACTGCCTCTACAGTGTCCCCTGTGCATCTTACTGCCTATACAGTGTGGCTGTGTGTATGTGTGTCATATATACTGAAATCACATGTCCTATGGCATTTCCGCCCACACTTTGGGGTATGACTGTATGATAGGATGGCTGACCAGGTAAGGATGGGGTGCTCTCTGCAGCTTTGAACCATGTGTGTGTGACTGCACAGATGTCAGCATTTTCCAGGGTTAACAATGCTTGCATTGACGGCAGAGTCATGTGTAGACTCCTAGAGTTTAGCAGCATGGCCTTCAATGTGTGCTGCGCTGACGGTTGTATGTTGGTAATGATAACCTCACCAGCTGTCCTACTGAAGGCACTATGGTGGTGGCAAGAATCATCGCCAGACACCTGAAGCCCAGTTGAGACAGATGGAGGCCATCTCTGGCAATGCATCGTGGTCTGTTAACCATATCATCCCAGGCTCAGAGGTACTAGAAACCCCTGGAATATCACAGGATAAAGGCCACATGTTAAGGTCAATCATTCCTGAATGTACTGTGGCATCAGTCTTGTTGACAGCAGAATGCTGCATAAGGCTAGGGGCATACCTGCTTGGGACACAATCAGTTTGCTCACTCATGTCTCACTGCATATAGTCCAGGGATGTACATCTCAGGACAGGCACACCAACATGAACTGTGAGAGACTCCTGAGAGTACCTGTTGGTGAGAGACAGCAGTGCATATGTGATATGGTGGATTCTGTCACCTGACACACAAGTAGCTCTGACCATCCACATATACAGCCAGATGAGAGGTACGTCAGTGTGTCTCACAATGGAGTCTACTATGTGTAACATGTGTTGATGCCTTGGTGGCTGTGGGACACAAGTGTGTGGCCATGTGTGGTATGTGCTGCGTAGGGCTGTGGCATTCATGTGTGGCTTTGCCTCGGAGATCTTTGTTTGTGGATGTGTATGTTGAGGACCTCTGAATATGTGTGTGTGTGTGTGTGTGTTGTGTAGGTGTGGGTGGTGTGTGAGGTGTACTGATTGTGTTCACAACCTGTCCAGGGACAGATATATGTGCCTGACAGTGAGAGAGCTTGGACTGTAGGTTCCTAATGTCATTGCATCTCTCACACTGTGTGTGCCTTGCTGGTGTTTGTAGATGGTTTTCTATCTGTGTACATGAGGCAGGTGCTATACTGTGCCAGGATACCCATATCAACCAGAATGGCAGGGGAAACTTTAGGACATTGTCCAACCATATAGTGCAGTATCTGAGGGAGGAAGGCCAGAGAGACAGTACAGTTTTGTATACTTACCATAAATGTAGATGTTAAAGTGAATTCACTGTTGCAGTCAATACATTTGGGTAATCTGCTGGCAGTTTGCCCTCAGTCGGCCTGGATAACAAAGTCCTATCATCTAAGGGGTGGCCCTACAGCCTAGGTGCCTAATACAACAGTAGGAGGCTGACACACCACTGCATACAATGTAGACAGGCTATAAACAAACAGTAATAGGTGCAACAGGACAACGCATTTGAACACCATATAGGACATACAGCAAGTAGCAGGAAACATCAAGATCAGTAGGGTAATGCATGATGCATTGCCACTATGTTGCTGATAGCCACAGACACACTGTGGTGACAGATGGCAGGGTATGATGTGGGAGTTAGTGGTGGATAGTGGTGGCAATTGTGGATGTGCAGGGTGTGTACATCATGGTGAGCAATATATGTGATGCTGCAATGTGCTCCTCTCTTCATGTCTTTCAGGTGGGATGTACCGCCGTAGAAATCCACCTTTCTCAGAAGCTGAGACCGCCGCCATAACTGATGCCCTGAGACTCCATCACCAGGTGCTGTTGTCAAGGAGTTGCCATAACCAACAAGAATGCACTGCACTGTGGGCAGACCTCATGGCATTGGTTAATCAGGTGGGCCACCATGACAGGAGCTATGAGCAGGTCTGACACCAGCCCACTGATCTGATACATCATGCACGGCAAAGGGCCACAGATGTGGCCAGGGAATGTGCTGGCACTGTTGGAGTGCCAGCTACACAAAAACCACTCTCAGCCACAGAGGAGTTCCTGGCAAACCTGGGTCCAGCCACCAGCTAACAAGAATCAATAACACCATATGTTGTGGAGGTGAGTGGCCCAGCTTCCACAGCCAAGGAGCGTCCAGGTAAGCATCCAGTTGTCATCATGTTAATACTGTAACATTCATAGTGGCAGCTTTTGCATACCTGTACCATATGTCAGGTCAATCTGCATTTGTGGGGGGGGGGTTTGTAATGCACATGTGTGCACACATATTGTGAAAGCCAGCACTGTGGGTAGTATCACAATTTGTACTGCACATGTAGATATATGCACATATTATCCTGTGCCAATGCCACATTTGAGTCTGCTGACAATACCTCTCCCACACAAATCCATAGGTACCTCTGGTGTAGCCAGGGGCCATCATGTTGTAGCCAGTGTGTGTGGAACTGTTTTGTAATGGCTCATCTATACCCTAGGCATGTTAAGGGCTGCCAGTTTGCCGTGTACACAACTGCTAAGCTTAGCCATATTGCAATACTTGCATGTTCACTTGTGGAGGGGTTCACTGCAGTGCATTACATTGGTAATCACAGTAGCATATTTGCACGAGCTGTAACATATTAGCATATTTTTTTGAAGGTGTAGGCAGTCTGCTATAAAGGGTTGCATGACTATTGTGGAAACAGTTGGACTGTGTTTTCAGTGAAGGTCCCACACATACAAATGTCACTTATATCACAGGTGCACAGTACTAGCAACATTAACTGGACGTAGCTGCACTGCATTGTGTTAAGAGCTTGTCTTGTGTGTGTCTGATGTGCATGGCATCTGTCATAATGTGTGGTCTGTATAATGCATTTGTGGCACCTCACCTGAATGTGTGTCATACCTCTCAACTGTCCCCGATTTCCAGGGATATCCCTGATTTATAACTCCAAAATTTAGCTCTGTCCCTCTTAATCCCTCCTAAACCTGGTCACTCTTGGAGGAAAGGTGGTGAATTATACTCCATAAATAATGGCAGTAAGAGGAATAGATTTCTTTTATTTCACAAAATGTATAATAATTAACATTCTTTTATTCTGCCAATGTGTCAAGTTAATAGTATTCATATTTTAAAAATGTCCCTGATTTTTTCTGGGTTTGTCCCTGATTCTGTTGAAATATGTCCCAGATTATTTGATTATTTGAGAGCTATGATGTACGTGTGTGTGTGTGTGTGTGTGTGTGTGTGTGTGTGTGTGTGTGTGTGTGTGTGTGTATCAGCAGACAATATAGTGAAGGAATTAATGTAGTCATGTTGTCTTCCCCTAACAGGTGACCATGACGGTTGGAGAGTGTCCCCTTCACAACCTCATGTAGTGTCTCATCGAACTCTGATAATGATGGTGGCCATAGTGAGACACAAGTGGGGTTGTTGGGGGCTGAATCTGTCCCATGAGTTGACATCCTACTTCCTCCCCCAATGTCCCTGCACACAGTCAGTATGCCCACATACCCAATCCCAGCAACCACAGATACTGGACAGTCAGCGGATGGTGGCATCGAATAGGACAGTGTGGCAACTATGGCATCTGTGACTGTAGACACTAGCCATAGCCAGAAAGCTGGTGAGGTCCCACACAGGCAGATTGACAGGGGTGCTTAACAGAGGACTGCTGCCCATCCAGCACCTGTCAGAAGTGTCACAGCGTGCATCACCTGACGCATGTTTGGGTCTGTCATGGAGGCACAAGCACATTGTGAATGGTATACCAGACAGATGCTCAGGGTCGTGGATTCCACACTGCCTGGCATGCATGACTCCATCCTCGGCATTGGTGATACCTTACATAATTTTGCTGATGTAGTGGATAGACAGCCGAGAGCTCACATGGCAGTGCACAGTCACACTCCCGTAATGGTAGTACCACCAGCATTACTGACAGGAGGGTAATGTCTACACCACAACATGGCAGGCCATGGGCATGTAGTCCTGGGCAGTCCCATGACGGACACAGACCCAGCAGACACCGGTCAATGTCAGCAAGTAGTACCACATCTGGACCTCAGCATGGTGATGCCAGTGCCACTCCTGGCAGAACCAGTTCCCATGTTCGTGGCTAGAGATGGTAAACTGCCCGTCTGCCATGTAGGGTCCACAGCTGTCTAACATACTCTCGTGTAGGGCTGGCACATGGCCTCACTGTGTACATGCACACACTGACACATTACTGTCACATGCAGGTCACCAGCAGACACACACACAGCTCCTCTCCATGGCCCAGCTGACCAGCAGCCCTCCAGACCATACACAAGATGTCAACTGTGCAGCACAGCCTAGGCCTTTGGCAACCCCACACCAGACCCTGTTCATGTGATGATACCTGTGCCACATCCCTGTCATCCATACCATCAATTCAGGGACATGTTAATATGTGGCTGATACACAGGGTGAATATAGTACAGTTAATGGCAGTTTGTAGTGCAGTACTGTGATGCCTGGTAAGGTGCTGTCTGCTGGCAATTGTCATGCGCACACATCAAGGTGTATCTACCATTGTGCCATGATGTTGTATTGCTGTTAGTACTGCTGAGTGACTGTTGTCTCCCACACCTAATTCTGTTTCTGTTGCAGGTGTCTGTGTGCATACATCATGGGGACCTGCTGACAATACAGTAGCTCAGGATGGCATAGTGGCAACACAGAAATGTGATGTCGCCAAGGTATGGCTGTATATGTGCATGGTTACCTAGCTGCATATGTGTAGAACAGTGTGAGAGGGACAATGGGGCCGGACAACATAATATTGCATGCATACCCCTTGACAAAGCATGCTACTCTTGATACAGGTCACCTGGGAGTTCTGTAAGATTACAGGTTCATAGGATCATAGAAAATTACTTGAGTAATGGAATCCAAAAAATGAGCCAGCAACAAATGTGGTAAAATACATCAAGGTTGGGGGTTGTTTCCCCACACCTAGTACATTTTTGTCTATATAATTATTATATTTTTGTATATGTGTATTTATACACATTAAAATTGATGTATTTTACCACATTTGGTGCTTGCACATTTTTGGATTGGTATTTGCACTGTTTAGACCCTTTGCACCTGCCGTACTTGCAGGGTTTCATAGACTTTCATTTTTACTTGAGTATTGGCCCTGGGTCACTTACAAGCCTAACCATTACGTTATCCCCGACAGAATCCTCAATCAACACGTTGCCCCTGGTATTGAGGGACACAGGTGTGAATCCTGGGACAGATTTGTGGTTTCCCATCCACTCATCATGGCTGCACTTGATGAGGGTCTGCATGGTACTCTGTTTTGACATGTCTGAGATGTGCATTCCTGTGACAGGACAGCTTCTGTGAGAAAAATCTGTCTCTTCAGCAGGTTTTGTTAATGTTGCATATCAGATTCAGGCCTGCTGTGCTGGTAATGCGCAAAGAGACTCACACATATGGGACAACTGTTGAAGGGCTGGGCACAACATTGCCATCTACGCATGCCACAGCCCATCTGTGGACAACCTGTCCAATACCAAGTGGGCTACTACTGAGTCAAGGCTGTCTGCATGGAACAGGTATTGGAGGCCATGGATTACCTTTGTGGGTATTACTATGGCCTTTCCAGTTGCTGTAGATATGTGGATAGGTACATACCAAATGGGCCATAGTATTAAATTATTGTTGTACTGACTGAGAACTATACAGAGGTACTCTCCACCTTTAGTCTATATGCACTCACCTTAACTATATGATGAACCACGTACAAGCCTTTTCTGACCACTGCCAATACTTGATGGCTGAATGCAACAGTGTTATCAACCTGACTACCCATGTCTCCCACAGGTTGTGTGTTTATGGGGTTGACACTGATGTGGGAATTAGTGGGGCCATGTCCTTGCTGTATGGTATGATGGCTCTGTTTCTGCATTCAGCTTGATGCCAGGACCTTGTCACCATTCCATACCCAATGTATGACCCAGTTGAAGTGACTTAACATCAGTTGGTGGGTCAATGACAGACAGCACACTACTTACAGTTGCCACAGCCTTGGACAGTAATTACAAATGTTTGGCAGTTGGCATTCATGCCTAGATGCCTAGATACACGTGGGTCATTGGGGACAGCAGCTACTCACAGGGCCTTCACATGTCTACATATTGCACAAACATGGGCAACACAGAGTAGGGTTGCCACCTTATCAAATATGCAATGTAGGACACATTGTGGTATTGTGATAGTTGGCAGGACAAACCATACCCACGGCAAGTGCAATGGACAGGGGTTCCCTTGGTTTTCCTGTATAACAGCTTGTTTGTGTCTCATTTCCATAGCTTATGCTATTTCTCATTACATTAAGGTGCTTCTGATGTGACATAAATGTTTTATGTAACTGCTACACAACTTTAGGAAATGTTTGTTGTCCTACACTCTTGGGACCTCAGTATTGTTTGAGTTGTTTTCACAGATCACACCTGGCCAAACATGGACTACATCCTGCAGGGTGGGACAGGTGGTGGCCATACCTGTCACATGCACAGATTTCTGCAGAATGTCCTGCTGTTTGGCACATATTTTAGGTCCGTTTGTCATAACATTGTGGTTTTGTGTCAAATTAGTGGCAGATGATTACTGTGTGCGCCATGGAGCTTATGTTCAAAAATGCATCTAAGGTGGATGACATCAACGGGCCCTGTAAAGTAGTGCAGTGGGGGAGTAACAGGGTGAAACAGGCCTCAAAATAGTATAACTAACACACACACACACACACACACACACACACACACACACACACACACACACACACACACACACACACACACACACACACACACACTGAAACAGGGGATATGCTTCGCACACACAAACACATAAACACACACAGTTGCCAGTAGTGAGATTAGAACCCCTACCTATCTAGTTGCATGAACTATAGTGCTACGAACTTAATGCATGCGCCACGGTGCTTATACACTTGGAGAGTGTCCAACGGAGCATCAAAGGTGGATGACAGCCCTGTAAAGTAGTGCAATGGGGGGTTAACAGGGTGGACAGGCTTTAAAATGTGGTGGCACTGCACACACATAAGCAGGAAAGACACACAGCCACAAAGAGATATACTTAGACACACATGCACACAATAGTGCTACGTACTTATCGCATGTGCCACGAAGCTTATATGCCTGGAGACTATCCAACAGTCCATCTAAGGTGGATGACATCTACAGGCCTTGTAAAGTAGTGCAATGGGGAGTTAACAGGGTGGAAGTGATCTTAAAATGTAGTGGCACTGCACACATATAGGCAAGAAAGGCACACGTACAAGGGGATATACTTAAACACACACACACACACACACACACACACACACACACACACACACACACACACACACACACTCACTGAGTTGCCATTGTTGGGATTAGAGCCACTACCTATCTAACTGTCTACACTATAGTAATACGCACTTATCACATGTGCCATGGGGCTATGCATTTGGAGAGTGCATCCGCTACTGCTGTTGGGGTGGATGACACCAATAGCTGCTGACAGGTAGGCCACTGTTGTGGAGGACAATAGTCACAGGGCCATAAAATGGGTGACCATTACACAGACATAGGCCTGTTGGGCATGTGCATTCTGATACATGTGTAATAGACACAAACACACACACACACACACACACACACATGGTGGGTGATGTGAGATTACAACCTAACTACTATTACACAATGGAACGTGCCACTGGTTACTATTGGTGTATGAGTGGCTGCAGCACTACATCACTGTATGCCTTTCAGGGTGTCTCTCTCTCTCTGCCCCCCCCCCGCTTCTGCCTCTCTGTAAATGTTATATTTATATATGTTACCTATATATGTATATCACACTCAACAGATCCACATATATCTTCTATGTGCCACATACAGATAGATGAGGGTAATCATGCCTGATGGGGGTGGGGAGACATAGTTATGGTGTACATAGCGGTTAGTATGCCCAGGCATATATGGACATCGCAGTTCTATAGTCAGATGTGGATTTAGACATGAGCTGAAATTAGCTAAATGTAGGAGCATGCCCAGTATGACCATCAATACTAACAGTGGGACTCCAGGCCAGACCTATCTCTACTCTGGTCCAGGAGTTTGTGTGCTACAGCAAATTGGCTGATGAACCTCTTTAAACAGTCTAACACCTCACTGATATACTGGCTGAGGGATCTCCTGGCTGTATGCTATCCTTATTAACAGAGTCATATGTAGGGTGGGTACAGAGTATATTGGATTGAACAGAGTTTTGCAAAATATGTGAGGTACATTTTACACAGTACTGTGATGTCCTGGTATATCACTGACAGATTGACATAGATTAATGTGAGAAGCCGCTGAAAGACATTTGGCTACTGACTCCATACACTGCAGGGAACCCATGCTACTGCACGAAGTGTTCTAGTCCGCACATTCTACATTTGTCTGGCCAGTGGTTCCTCCTTTGCCTTACATATGTGGGCCTTTGTCCTGTTCTGCTCCAGTTCCAGGCTTTGTCCACAGTTGCTGCTCTAAGTAGTTCTAGTTATGGTGTCACTGGGTTAGAAGTTGTAACATCTCACACAGGGTTACGGACTTCACACCTCTGCTTGTACCTGTTTTGCAGGTTGTCCAGCATTGTGCCCCACACATCTGCTGTGGTCCTGAGATGGTTTGTGTTCCACTGCTATTATCGGGAAGTGTTACAGCAAGACATCTGGACAGGGCCATATATAACAGTAGGACACAGGCCCAAACATGGGGACAGGATCTTAATATTGCTCTTACAAACGTAGACAGTTGGTAGCCTGGTTTCATATTAGCTTGCATTTCTTATGGGTATGAAGTCTGCATCTCAACTGTCTGTCATTTATGTTTTCACATCAACCTTTTTTGGTTTGCCAATAGTTTGCCAAAGAAATGCAATGTTATGACAAACAGAACAGATATATGAAGCATATGTGTGGACATTCTGCAAAAGCCTGGCATTCCTGGGTTATGGATGGAGCCCACTGACGTCAGTACTGACAAAGTTACGTGGCAGCCTTTATATCCTGGCGCAACACTGACTTGTCACAACCTGCTGTTGTACAAGGCACCGTCTAGGTTATTCAGAGCTGTGTACTGTCCATATCTGTGGCCCCCTGTCCCTCCATTGTCTCTGGCTTTGTCCAGCTTTCCTGCAGTAACAAGTACTGCCATCTGGACAGTCTGTAGAACTCGTATCATAGGGGTAGCTCACATGCAAAACAGAAGGCGCAGACAGTCTCGAACCATGGACAATATCAACCACAGTAATGTACTTATCCCACTAAGCCATGACAGCCACCAGTCAGTGCAGTGTATGCCCTCACACTATTAACCACACACATACATAGCACATTGACCCCTGCAGATTTTGGAAATAGAACATGTTGGCAAGATGATTGGGACAGCCCTGGGAATGTGTGGTCTGCTGCTATTACCTTACAAACACAAATGTTTGCCTCATATTTTGGGTCCCTCTGTCATAAAATTGTGGTTTTCTGCCAAATTACTGGCAAATCATTAAAGACTGAAGTTAGAAAATAATGACAGACATTTGAGTTTCAGACTTCATACCCTTCAGAAAATGCATGCTAATGCAAAACCTGTTTTTAATAATTGTCCCTCTTTTTCGGCCCTTGCCCCACTTTTCTTTATGACTTTGTACAGTTAAAATTCCCAAGTGTGTACTCCAATGGTACAGAGTATGTGGGAAAAAGTAGATTGAAGGGTGCATGCATACTTTATACTGGTGTGCTGCAGATGCAGCCTGTGTGATTGGCTAACTATGATACATTCCACCTGCCAGGTATATCATTGGGGTTTGAATGGGCCAGTGTAGTCATTTACAGTTGATTGGGTTTTCCAGGCTATTTACTTTTATTCATTTATTTTTTAAATTTCTTCCACTGCTAAGAACTGCGGCTTGCCACACAAACTTGTGGCACTAGTGTAAACATTGCTCAGCACTTTGGACCCTCCCCTGTACATGGGCATGCTTAGCTTTTCTTTAACCAGTTAAAACGTGTGCCGCAGATCTAAGCATAGCTGAGCAGCTTCAGACATGCCCCCCCGCTTAGCTGTGCCTAGATGAGCACAGACAAATGCCGCTAAGCTTCAATCCGCTTTAACATACAGTGACATACCCTCTTTTGTTGTTAGCTATCTGTTATGCCTACACCAAGACAGTTCTAGCCCTACCACATTTAGTATCTATGGACATGGTGGCGCTTTTTGCTATTCAATAACCCTGCCTCATTTACATATACCTAATTGTGTATACCCGGATACTGCACTACACCAAGACCTATCTCCTTAGCTACCACCGTAACCTGCCATTGTATGATTCCACATGATGGGCACTATAATGCAATATTTTGGCATAACTTTAAATGTCATATTTTACACTTTATATATATATATATATATATATATATATATATATATATATTTTTTTTTTTTTTTTTTGTAAAATGGCATGTTTGGCATCACTGCACTCTGCTTAAACATGGTATATATACACACACATTATATATATATATATATATATATATATATATATATATATATATACATATATAGTAAAAAAAATGTTCATATATTGCATTTGGGCTATTACAGCCCCTGTTTAAATTTTATACTCTGGTACACAGTTTGTAACTGTACTCATTTTTTATGCTGACACGGCACCTACATGGGTGCCTTTCTGCTTGCTGAATTGCAAAATCACCTAATTTGCATGGTTTTCATCAGCATATGAGGTTATTTGCATTCCGCAGACACCTCTGTGTCCGCACGTTCGTGCATGTCTCCAGCTCTGTTTCCTGGATCGCTCGACAGCCATATTCCGTGTTTAGTCCATAACACTATCCCCACATGGAGACTCGCTCTGTGTAGGCTTTACTGAATTACCACCTCAGTGTCCCTGATGTGTACAAGGGCTGCATTATAAGGAAAAATGTTTTTTACAGCTAAAGGACCCACTGAATCAATAGTCACAGTACACTGATGTACTACCTAGGTTAGAACTCTTATTAGCCAGGTTTACTCTCCCATCTGTTAGCATTGGTAAGGAATGGAATGAAGATGAGGCGATGGTACCAGCTCATACCTGAAATTTTGTGTTAGTTATACTGTATTCCTAAGACTGAATGTTAAGCTTTAAAGCATGTGCCTTTACTAAGGGACATATATCTACAGTACATCAGATGGTGTTTATGGTTATATAAACAGCAAAGGGGGTGAAAGAGAAGAGTTCTCTTATTTCACTTTAACATCTTTAAAGTTGTTAATAGGCGTGGAACTATCTGTAGCTTGAAGGAGATTTTTTTTTCTGTCTCACAATTAAACAGAATTTTTTTCCACTATTTACTTTTTCTTCCTTTTTGGTCAATAATTGTAAGGGAGGAGTGGCAAAGCTTGCAAAGATGACCATAATAGGTTCATAGTCCAATGGTTCAGTGCAGTATATATTCTTGTTTTCACCAGAATTGAATTATAGTATAAAGCCTTAGCATTGGTTGAGACATGAAAGTCTATGGGTACTGATGTCATATCTCAATAAAGAATTGAAATGGATTTTAATGTCCCAAGATCATGACATCCGGGGTAAGATACTGTCAGTTTTTGAGATAAAACAGTCAGATGATCATGGGAGTATATGATGTATAAGAAGTTGAACCGAGTATCAGCCAGGTATGATGGGGTTAAACAGACAGATTATTAAAGCACTGCTGTTACAAGAAACGGGATCAGAAGGAAGGTGAAATACAACTGAGGAACACTGGGTGAACTACACTGAACTATTTTTCTCCCTTGTTCAGGAGACATCTAAAGTATGAGTTCATGTGGTTCCAAGTTTGAGAAACTAATGGATAAATAAATATGAAGTGTGGAGGGAGATGAGCCAACAGTCAGAAGGATAGTATATTTGCGTAAGCTGAACTTACCATAACAGCTTATGTTCAAATGACCACCGTTGCAGTATCCTTAGGTATATGGGTTATAGCCTGCTAAGGATATAACAGCCTGCCAGCTTTTAAAGCTTCAAGCACCTTACACAAGCCCAAACTGTCAAGCAGCTTGAGCTGAGCTGACTAAAAGCCAAGTTTGGGCACAAAGCCCTTCAAAGCTTTCCTGCCAACAGAGACAGGGAGGCTGAGCCCTGAAAGGGCAAGGCTAGGAATAACAAAAATAAAATGTCCACACACCGGCATAAAAAACACACCAAAAAGCAAAGGGGAGGGAGCGGCTACTGCAGTGATCACTCAAACATCTACGGTTATGATAAGTTCATATTACACAACTATAATATGTTCTTCATTCATTTAATCCTGCAGTAGCCTTAGCTATATGGGTAGATTACCATAGTTAACTATATTTGGGAGGTGGAAGGAGAAGAGTCCAGGAGACCCAGGAGAATGGTCCTAGCAAAGCAGGATCTAGACCTAGAGAAAGAATCCAGTTTACTGTGCTTTATAAAAGTATGAACAGAGGACCAAGTAGCAGCTTCTAGATTACTTCTAGAATCTAATCCTTTCAAAAATCAATAGAAGCAGCCAAGGTTCCTGTAGAGTGGGCCTTGACCCTACCTGGAACAGATTTCTCATGGTGAATATAACAAAAGGTAATAGCCTTACACAACCATTTGGAAATCATATGTTTTGACACTGGTTGTCCCTTCTTCTTACCTTCACAAGAAATGAACAATTGATCCGATCAGTGTGGTCTCTGGACATTCAAGGTATGAAGTATCCTTTCGCCTTCATTTTTATGTTCAGGAAAGAAACAGGGAAAAGGATAGTTTGACTTAAAGTAAACTTGAATACCATTTTAGGCATAAAAGAAGATTTAGTTCTAACAAATCATGTCCTTGTGGAAAATGAGGTAGGGTTAACTTACCACAAGAGCTTGCAACTCAGATACCCTTCTTGCAGAGGTCAAGGCAATCGATAAAACTGTTTTCCATGTTAAGAACCTCAAATCAGTCAGATTAGCTGGTTCAAAAAGAACATGCGTTTGTTTCTCTAATGCAAAATTAACATCCCAAGGAGGAACCACCAATTTACTTGGGAGGCCTCTTATGCAAAACTCATTTCAAGAAAATTTTGCCATGCAACTGCCTCAAAAGAGGAGGATCCATGGGCAGACATGCTGAAATGGCTTATAAATGAACCTTGACACAGGAATAAGAAAGGTGCTAGGATATTAACTCGCACAAATATTGCAAAACCAGAGAAAACTAGCCCTGAGTGGGTGCTGGTTATGTTGTTGGCACCACCTAGAAAACCTTTTTCATTTGTTAATATATAATTTTCTAGTAGCAGGCTTTCTTGCCTCCATTATACCTGCTGCACATCAGAAAATAGGTGCCTAAAAAGAATTAAGACCCTATCATCCAGGCAGATGGATGTTGGGGTGTATCAAACACCCCTTTTCTTGTGTGAGTAGTTCCATGCTGTGAGGAAGCTTGTGGTAATCGCCTCTGACTATTTCCAAAAGAAGGGAGAACCACGGCTGCCTGGGTTGGAAAGGAGTCACCACAATGCTCATGGGGGATTCCTTCTAAAGCTTCAAAAGTACATGAATATTAGTGGAATGGTTGAAAAGGCAAACAAGTACATTCCTGTCCAAAGAAAAGAAAAGGCATTTGTCTTCCAGGCCTTCTTGCATGGAATCCTGGAACATAATTTTGCCAGTCAATTGTTCACATAGGAGGCAAATAGGTCTATTTGAAGAACTTCCCACAAATGGATCAACTTTTGGAAGACCCCCAGATCTAGTTTCCATTCATGAGGGTCTGCTTGGTTCTGCTAAGTTTGTTTGCAACACAGTTTTGCTCTGACAGAATGTAGGATGCCGGTAGAGTGAGACTGTGTTGGGAAGCTACATCTCAAACTAACATGGCTAGTCTGCAGAAGGGGTACAACCTGGTTCCCCCTTGCTTGTTGATATACCACATAACTGCAGTATTGTCTGTAACCACTTGACGAGGTTCTGGGGGCAAATTATGGTTCAGAGAATTGAGTGCCTTTATCAGGGTAAGCAGCTCCTAGATATTTACTTCACTACCCCATGCCCCAAGTGTTCTCTCCATCCAGCTGCTTCACTCTACAAGAAGTGAAACAAGCACATGTAAGTCTCACTACTGCTGCTGCTGCAAAAGTTATCATATCCCACTACCTAAAGAACTGGCACAGCTGAATTTCACCTGCAGCTGACAAAGGTTCACAAGGAAGAAATACACAGAGTTAAATCTATGTAAGCCAATTTCCAAGATTCAAACTAATAATTTGTTAAGTCATGCATTAGTGTGTGCTCTTTAGTAGTGTTGAATCTGCTGGTAGGATATCCCCACCCCCACTTACTCACCCACACTCACAGACCTTTTACTGCTGAAGGTGAAGCTACGTTAACACTTCAGCATATTTTACTCTTATCAGTGTAATATATCCCTGGAAAGACACTGAAAAGCCCATAAGTATAAAATTAGATTCTCTAACTCGAGTCAAGTATTTAGAGTTCAGACACCTTGTCTTTGTATCTATGAGCAGTCTACCTCACTGATTGTTTATGGTGGTAAACCATCTTGGGTGGGGGTTCTTCGCTCCCCTGCCCTTCCCCCATATCCCGCCCACCCCCAGCACCTCTACTCTTAACCTAAGCAAACCACTTCCCCCTCATTCCTATGATCCAATTATATACAACTCTACCTTGTCCACATCCACATTTCATTCACACCTTACCATCTTTTATTTAACCAAATGTATCTGCTTTCCCTTATATCATTCACCTTGAATTCTCATCCCCCTACTATAATTCTTTGCATCTTACTCTACTTTACCATCACAATACAAATACCACCTCAAACCATCTTAACTCTTAATAATGTTGTAATGTACTTTAATAACACCTTCCTTCACATACCTGATAACCTAGCTCCCATTTGTATGAAAAGAATCAAAAAGAACTCAGCACCATGGCTCTCTAAGGAATGTAAACCCCTGATGAAGCAAAGGGACCTAGCCTGGTCAACCTGGAAACAAAACAAAAATGAACAAAATCATGCTAATTTCAAAACACTATATAACAAAGTGACAAAACTAATCAACAGAGATAAGAAGTCATATTATTCCCAGCTTTAACATGTGCATAAAATCAACTGCAGTAAATTTTGGCACTCCATATCTTCTCTACTTAACCCTGGAAGAAACCCTGGAAGAAATGGAGAGTAAACCCCATCACCCAATACCCCTCCATCACAAACAGCCAAAAACTTTAATTTCATAAAATAAATATCGGACCTGCTAGCACCCCTAATGCTGGACCATCCCACCCTTAAACCTATTCAGACACCAAGCCCAGACCATCAACTACTTCTAACCCTGTCATTAATAACCCCCTACTCAACAAATCATACAAACCCCAGTCTCATTTCAGCCAATACCCACTGACACCATTAAGAAGCTTCTACAAAAACTAAAACCCGCTCTACCTCAGCTGATAATTTTCTACCACACTACCTCAAACTGGCTGCTAACTCAATCGCCCTACCCAATCAGTATCCTTCTAAATAGGTCTTTATCTGAATCAGAAGTACCTACTACATGGAAACAATCTCACATCACCCCCCCCATCCACAAAGGAGGAAACTTTTTTGATCCATCCAATTTCCATCCTATATCCATCTTGTCACCCATATCCAAAATTCTTGAGAGAGGTATCCATCAGCAGGTAAAGCAATATCTATTGCAAAACAATCTTTTAACCAAAACCCAACATGGCTTCCGACCTAGCCACAGCACAGCTACAGCCCTATTATCTTTTACAGACACTGTGAACAAGGCCAGAGATGCAGGATGCTATACAGCCTCAGTATTCCTTGATCTCTCCAAGGCCTTTGCCACAGGATCTCACCCCTTACTTTTAAACACACTGTCTAATTTAGGCTTTTCACTTAACATAGTAAAATGGTTTCAGAACTATCTCAAGGATTGTAAACAAACAGTGAAATGGTCCAATGAACTCTCACCCTTTCTCCACAACCCTACTGGAGTCCCTCAAGGCTCCATCCTAGGATCCCTACTCTTCAACATTTTTAAAAACGCAACAAATGCACTTGCCAAGCATGTACTTGAGTGTCCTTTTCACACCTTTAAGTTTTGTGTTTTACAAATCATAGTCAACACCATTAGGGGAGGGCCCTGGCAGCTCCATCTGGAAGAACAGGAGCTTTTTTGGCAATTGAGAACGGATGCACATTTTCCACCAGGACTTAATGATATGGCATCCATTAGATGCATTTTAAAACTTAAAGCACTCAGAAGGTAGAATTATTGAAACTGTAGGTATATTTATATACAATATATAAAAACTTGGATATACTTCATGTAACAAATTAAATTGATTTTCATAGTATTACTACTTTTGGATTTTGATTTATATTAAATCATGTTAAGTGTAGCTTAGTGTTGCCTCATAGTATTATTATAAGATCTCCTAGCACTAATATATAATATTTGTTATTTCATATTTATTACACATTTTACATATATATTTTTTAAGAAAACTTAAATGTTTATAAAAAATTCTTAAAAGTTTGTTTTTAATGCGTAAAATATGTACACAGTATGTAAAAATAATATAGTATAACATCATTAGTATTTATTATTTATTTGTGTACTAAATCAACTTATTTATTAATAACATGTATACAATAATTCAGCAGTGAAAGTATTAAGGTAGTACTGTATGTTAAAATTATTCTTTGTTTGAGTTGTTGTGATTTTTGGTATCTAATAAGTTTTTATTTATTTTAGCTAGTCCCCTTTAAACTTCATTGTTTGTTTTATTAATTAATTGTTGATTTTCACAATTATCTAATTATGGCTTTAAGCATTCTGGTATTTAAGCTGTATATCAAACAACGTTACCTTGTCTGATGAAGGTTGAGCAAGTGGCTTGACCGAAAGCGCTTACGTATTACTGTAATAAAGCCAGTGTGTGTGTCTTCTAAACTGCTTCCTTGCCTTCATTTTATTTTACCTGTTTCTATTCAGTTTTGGTTTTATTTTTAAAAACAACCTTCACACTGCCTCTCACCCTGGGACCCTTATTCAATACGCTGATGATTCCACCATAATCTGTACTGCTCAATCACTACCGGAACTACTTTCAAAAATTCAACAGTCCTTTACTGCAGTTGAATCCTGACTAAGAAATGCCCAACTCTTTCTTAATTCAAATAAGACAAAACTAGTACTCTTTCATCCTAAAAACACCTCCCCTGTCATTGATCATTTTAACATCCTTGCCTCTGACAACACTGTCATAGAAATAGTACAGGAAACCAAACTTCTAGGAGTTATCATTGACAATAAACTTTCATTCGACCCCCATATACAGCAAAATATAAAGAAAACTCATCGAAAACTGGGACTCTTATATAGAAACAAATATTTCCTTACTGCAGCAACCAAAACTACCCTTGCAAAAACATTTTTACTACCCTCTCTTCTTTATGGTGCCCCTATCATAAGTAACTTACAAACTTCTATTCTAAGCAAGGTGGAACAGTGCTACAACAAAGTTGCAAAGTTTGTCACAAACTCTAAATATTATGTACACCACTGTGAACCATTCCTAGAATTAAACTGGCTTGAACTCCCCAACCAGCTTGCCTTTATTCATCTATCCAGCTTGCACAACCTTATTTTCAAGCCTACTGCTTGCCCTGCGCTATCCAATCTAGTCACACCTTACACACCAAATCGATCCCTATGATCAGAACACAAATATCTCTTAGCTATCTCAAAACCCACAAGAAAACCTGGTCACTCTCTGTATTCATACTCTGTCTCTATACTATGGAATTCACTACCTCTACCCAACAGGTCTATGCCTGGCCTAACCCATTTCAAAGCCTCTTTAAAAAATCATCTGAAAAATACATGTCTCTGCTCCTGCATAAAGCCTGCCTAATGCTCAGCTCTTCCTGTTTTTCCACACTAGCCTCATCATCCTCTTCTATCACATTTCAATCCCTCACAGACTGCAAGAACTTAAGGCTCTTCTAATTCCTTTTCTGTTTCTATACCATATCCTTAAGCTACTGCTCAGGCTGTATTGCTTCTATTCTTCTTAACTTGCTCACTATCTATATCTGCATCACTAACATTTTGGCTAATATTTTCCTAACTAAAACTAACATTCTATTTTTCACATACTACAGCAGTCAATGTCACACACTGTACTACCTACGTACTATTTTTTGGACACTATCTACATCATGTATGGTGAGAGTGACTATTACTGTCTACAATGTTTCTAACTCTATAGAATTGTCTAGATGTGTGGTATATATTGTAACATCTTGTAACATAACATAGTTTGTTCTTTCAACTTATTTTGTATAGTATTTTAATGTAAATTGTATTGTATTGACTTATACTGTATTTGTATTGTAATGTATGTGGAGCTTTTCTCCCAGGGCCTCTGCTGAAAATGGGTTCTGAAGACCCAGTCAGACCATTCTGGTAAACAAATGTCAAATAAATAAATACATTTATGTGCTTGTGTCTGTCCTTAGTGTCCCACATCCCCTGCACCTTTCTGTCGCCTGAAACTTCTCCCAAAGCAAAGTCTGAAGCATCTATGATGACTGATTGCTTTGGAGCAGGGAGGGAGAATGGGAGACCTTGATTTAAGGATATCTGTTGTTTTCACCAAGTGATTTCCATACTGACAAACTCCAGAACTGGGATCTGAAAAGATAAAGGATGTTGATGCTGGGACCAAAGAGATTTCAGATACCACTGTATCTTTTTCATGTGGAGTCTTGCCAGGGGTATCAGGAGAATCACAGATATCATGAGGCCCAAAATTCAGAGGTATTCACTGGTAGTGACTGAAGTCAGACTGGAAAAACTTAGAAATAGATTTTTTCCTGTGGAAGAAAAGCTCTTTGAACTGAGGTGTCTAGATGACATCCCAGGAACACAATCCTGTGTGAGGGAGTCAAGAAAGACTTTTGAATGTTCTCTTGGAATATCAACTTGTGCAAGAGATCTCTCATTTAGGAAAGAAATTCCTGACATTTTGAAAAAGACTCTGCAAAGATAAGCAAGTTGCCTAAATATGGAAAAAAATGTGGATTCCATGTAGACTCCAATGAGCTGTAACTGGAGCTAGATACTTTGTGAACACTCTTGGTGCAGTGGATAGTTCAAAGGGTAAAGCAGAGAACTGATAATGTGACCCAGGCACACAAAACCTTAAGAAAAACCTTAAGTCTGGATGAACAGGAATATAATGATAAACATATTTTAAGTCTAGTGTCACCAAGAAACTTGAAAGAGGAGGAATAGGCTTGTGCATTAGAAGTGGTGTTGGATTCCCAGTCTATAGAGGGGTAGCTGAGATCCCCCCAAATATCATATTGGGTTGAACAGTGAGGGAGTCTAGTACACTGAGATAGGTAACATGGGTTTCCTGGGACATGGAGGGGGACCTATAGGTTGCAAGGATATGCTACAACACCTTGTTTGGTGAGTTGCACATGTATGAGTTCCAGTGGGTTATACACTTTAACAAGTCTGAATGTGAGATTATTTTAATATATACTGAGACTCCTCCACCTTTATTCCCTCCTGTACCCTAACTGGTCTAAAGGTGTGAAAGGCATTATAACCATGCACTGCTGGAGGATTCTCAGTGACTTTAAACCATAACTCCATTGCTATACAGATGTCTACACTCTCCAGGGAGAGGAAGGCTTGCAGGGAGTGGAGGTTCTCGTTAAAGGCTTCTAGCAGTAAGCAGTACCACCTTCAGATACTCCTTCATAGGTTCAAAGTCGGTAGGTTTAACAGTCTGGCACGGTCTAAAAAAGGCACTATAGGGGTGGAAAAGGTCTTTGCCAGTATCTGAAAGCCTAGACGGGATACATGCAAACCATATCTGGCAAAGCAGCATGGTCTGTCATCCATGTTTTCTCAGGCTGTCAAATATTTTACCCCCATTGGCTGACACTAGAAGCTAAGCCAATTGTTAAAATCAATCATTTTCTGTTGGTAACATGGCATCATCCTTGCAGAAGGTAGTACGCTGATCAGTGCTAGGCTCATACCTTCTTGAGACACATAATCAGAAAGCTCGATCATGTCTTATTTCATGCAGTCAAGGGAAGTACATCTCAGGTCATTAACATCCACGTGGACTATGACAGAGTCCTACTGGTACCTGTGGTTCAATAACCTGAGTGCCTGTGTGACTTGACGGATCCTAGCCCCCAGAAAGGCAGCCAGCTGTGACTCTCACCTTAGTCAGTCTGGTGAGGGTGGCATTGGTGTGCCTCACTACAGAATCAACAATTTGGCTGTGTGCTTGTTTGCCTTAAGGTCTTAGCAGTGGAGGCACTGAATACAGTGTTACCATGTGCAGCTATGGGTGGTGTTTTAATGGAGTGTTTCCTTGATGGCTGAGTTTTGGTTGTATGAGAGAGTTTTGCCTCCAATGTTGAAGCGCATTTACACCTCTTGCATACTGCATCTATTTTACTAAGAATAAGTGGGTTGTCAATGTACATGAGGCAACGGGTACTCTGTTTAAAAGTATGTTACAGTCTCAAGGCAATCTATTAAAACACAAAATTTCTAGCTTTAAAAAAAACTTTCCTGAACAGGAAAGTGATAAATCAGCAAAATTAAGAAAAAAGAAAGTTTTTCCCAAAAGGGAACTTATCTGCCCATCTAAAGCAAGCACATGTCCACCCTCACTCCCCAAATGCCTCAGAGGAGCGTACTCTTAAGTGACAGAAAAGCACTGAATGGCTTCATGCCCGATCTTGCCTTTTACTCAACTCAGCTGCTTGACAGTGTGGGCATGTGGAAGGTGCCCTGAAGCTTTGAAAGCTGGCCAGCTGTTATATCCTTAGCAGGATATAACCCACATAACTAAGGCTACTGCATCAGTGATAAATATGAAAAACTTTACAAGTATCAAATAATGCAAATTATAAGGGACTAATGACTGCAGACTTGACTGGTTTTATTTTTAAACTGTGAAAAGGTGGGATATCACAATATTACTGGGCCACTGTCAAATCACTTAATGAGGCATATTGTAATATATATATATTTTGTACAAATATCTAGAAAGTATGTTGCTCTGAGCAATAAGAGTCACTTTCTACAAAAAAAATGGTACTAAGTGACCAGGTATTATACCAGTTAAAGAGGTTAAGGTTAGGCCTGGACAATGCAAATAAAAGCTGGACTCAGTCAATTGCCCTACCACCCCCACTGTCTGAGACTGCCAACAAGGTGCAGGGCAGCACTAGCTGGCAATCTGACCAATGATTAGTTAGGGTCTGGAGTAGGGGTGGGGTTGGGGGGAAAGAGAAGCCAGGTTTATAAAGTCAAAAACTACATGGTAGAATAAATATTGCATATGAAGAAAGTCAGATTTAAGCTTTTTTTTTCTAGCGGAGTTTCAGGAAAGAACTGGAGAAAAAGGGAAGAATATTCACATCTGGTGGATGATGTAGTCAAGGAGAGCAAGTGCAGAAAACTGATGGGTGAAAATTTCTGCCAAGTGGACAAGCAGATTATGAGAGCAATCTGAAGCAGTATTCTTGATGAAACTCCACCTTCTGGGTTATGGTTAGCTCGACTACTTAACTTACTCACAACCATTAGCCCTCGGTACATACATTTATACATTCAGTGCTGTTATTAGCAAATGGAAAGCTTCTGATCTCTTCTCCATAAAGTGAGTCAAGCAGCAATAATCTACATTGTAACTATTTAGTTCTTCCATTCTAATACAGTATAAACTTAGAGAAATTACAATGCATGCTATTATGCTTCCTTACGTTAAAGTATATCTTTATTTACTGAAAATATTATTCTATTTCAATGCATAATTACTAACATTTATCACACACACACACACACACACACACACACACACACACACACACACACACACACACACACACCTCCGGTCCGCTAATGATTGGCAGTAGATTTTTACGTGCCGAGTTGCCAGCCCTGACGCACAACCTTCAACGAAGTTACTATGTGTGTATATATATATATATATATATATATATATATGTATATTTACAAGAGTTATATGATACTGCGGTGGTGGTGCTGCAGTAGCGTTGTCACCTCACAGTAAGACGTTGTGCCGTTCGATTCTCAGCTAAAGCGTCTTCTGTGTGGAGACGTGCATGAATGGGCGTACCTTCGTTGAAGGTTGTGCGTCAGAGCTGGCAACTTGGTATGTAAAAATCTACTGCCAACCATTAGCGGACCAGAGTTCTGCTGTGGCAACCCCTAACCGGGAAAAGACGAAAAACACAACAACAACAAGAGTTATATGATTTCAAACATCTTTGCTGAAGTAAATGTTAATTCCAATACGCTCTCTTCAAAATTAAGCTCCAAAATAAATTCTGAATTCAAACCCACAGTTTTTCACAATAAAGAGTGAGATGGCAGATAACTGACAGCAAATGAATTTAAGGATTGTAAGGTTGAAGCAAACATAGTGATAGTGTGTAATATGTTTTAAGATTTGAGTTCGACATAAAATACTAAAAGAATTAATGTCATAAGACAGACGTTCAACTAACTCAATAAAAACAAGCTGATTTTATGCACTGTGTCAGCAAGGGAAGTTATTTGTTGTTTAGGGAACACTACAACTGCCATCATCTTTTTTTATTCAACCTTAATGAGTCATAAGAGTATAGATCACAGGACATATTTTTCAACATGACTTAGTACAACATGTGCATCTCTGCTACCATAGATATATTCTGCAAAAACATTGCTTAAATTAAGAACGTGTTTATTATAAAGCCTTTCAAATGTGGCCAGAAAATTAAAGAATTTCTTTCCACTGCAGTACTTAACAGGTTCATAGGTGTGTACTAGGCTGACGAGGGGTCTATATTATAAAGCTGAAAGTTCTAGAGAGCGAATAGAAGTACATCGACACATAAAGAGCGAAGTACAAAAACAGTGAAACACGTATTTAGCGAAAATCAGAACATCGAATGTACTTGTTTGGCCAGCAGCACAATATTGGGGGTAAGGAAATATATACTTTTCCCCACTGTAGTGCGGTCTCAGAGTTGGTATATTTAAGTAGGGGGGTGGGGTGCAGAGCCCCCCACATGGGAGTTGTAGGGGGCCTGCCCCCCTGCAAAAGTGTATTATTTTAGTTTTACTTAGTTAATTTACGGATACCTGCATGGCGCTGTTGTTTAAAGAAATACGTTCGGTGTTCTGATTTTCGCTAAAGACGTGTTTTGCTCTTTTTGTATTTCGCTCTTTATGTGTCAATGTACTTGTATTCGCTCTTTAGAGCTTTCGGCTTTATAATATAGACACGCTGATGATCACTAGGGCCTTTTTATGCCTAGCCATGCATTCCAAATCTCTGAGAAGTTCTGGTACCCTTGATAAGTGTAATCATTGACCTGGGAGATGAAACATTTACAACCAGGGGCCTGGGAGACAAACCATTTACAGGCTAGGTTTTGAGACATGGGTGCCAAACAATAAATTAATTTCCCGTTCCCCATTCAATTGTCCAAGTTACAAATGAATTGGGTTTGGGTAGTATGCTTGGATGGTGAGCCTGTTCCAGAAAAGGGGTAATCTCTGGGATACTTACCTGTCTCTCCAGCAAGGATTAAGTCTTTAGAATAGGTAATTCTGCTGCTGTTTATTTTGCAGATATGCAAGAAGTCCATCAGGGTGGGGTGAGGCAATGCCTTGTATGCCAGGCATGCATCTCCCCTCAATAGCCTGTAGGAGACAAAATACAGGGATAGGGCTTTGAGGCGGTCTGCAGAGGACATGTTACTTATGTTCTGTATTCTTTTAGTGAGGAACCTCTGTAAACATTCCAATTGTAGGATGTGCCTGGTTAGGTACATACCAAAGTGGCACTGTACTCAAGGATAGGTCTGATGAATGCTGAATACAGTGAAACAATGATTTCCTTGGACCTAGATGCCATACCTTCTCCACACCTCTCCTTTACCTTTTTGTAATCTCAGTACATACTTATAATTTCCATCAAATGTATTTCTTCTCATCTCACCTACTCTCTCTCTCAAAAGCATATCCACCTATCTCTTAACCTTCTACCGTACTCAACTATTCTCATTCGTAGTTATTCCTCCTGGACCTGTATATTACTTTGTATTTCTGCTCAAATTCACTACAGTCCTAGCATACCCTTAGTACCTTCTCCAAGTAAATACCTTTATATTAAATTAATGCATCTTTAACTATTTCTATGTATAATATATAGTAATTTGTATTTTTGACAACTTTTACTTTGTACCAACTTGTTCATGTCATATTTTTCATATTGTCTGTTTTTTCACATGTAAATGGAGCTTTTCTTCCCAGGCCTCCAGTGAAAATGGGCTTCTGCCCAGTCAGACTATCCCAGCAAGCAAATGTCAAATAAATAAATACATACTATAGAATGATTTCCTCACTACTGCAGACATGTGATGGTCAAAGGATAGATTACTGCCTGTGTGCGTCCCCAAGTCCTTGACTACTGGGTCGACTCTTAGGAGTGTGTTGTTAATATGATAGCTCCCAGGGGTGGATGACTTCTTGAAGGATACTATTATGCATTTCTTGGCATTTAGTTTTAGTCCATGACTCCAGCACAAGTTATTGGTCTGTATCAGCACTTCCGGGAGAACATCAATGTTGGTGCGGGATTCTAGGACTACTCCTAATTTGCAACAGTATGTACATTTGGTCAGCCAAAAGCTCTTGACATTAGTCTCGACTTCAGAGAAGTAAATGCCAAAAAAGGTGATGTCCCAGGACCAATCCCAGAGGGACCCTGCTTATGACTGGCCTTTTTGTAGAGGTGGACACTTCAATTCTATCTTCCTGGGTCTTGTCTGCAAGTCATCTGGCTATCCACTGGGTGACATAAGGATTTATACCCAACCTCTTGTGTCTGTCAATGCCTCATTATGGGGTATTGTGTCAAATACCTTGGCCAATTGAAGGTAGGTAGTGTCAACTGCTATGCCATCATCCATTGCTTTGGTGACCTTCTCAAAGTCCATCAGGTTGAGTTGATATGACTTACCCTTGACAAAACCAGACTGGGTTGGGTCCAGTGTTTGGAGGTTTCCTATGTCATGTTGCTCATTTCCATGATAATTTTTTCCATGGCTATGCATATACTGTATGATTACGGAGACATGAGGGTCTTTAGTTTCTAGGGTATGTAGATGCTCCATCTTTGTGCAGAGTGATGACTGTTGCTGTTCTCCATTCTTGGGGCACAGAGCCTGTCTGTAGGCTACAGTTAAATAGAAATTCTATAGGGCCTAATAGGTCATGTTTCATGATATTCCGAAGGCATACTGGATATTGTCTGGGTAAGTTAAATTTGATCGTATTTCCTGAGGAGAGGTTGAGGGGGAAAGAGGGTTAAAGTTAGAGCAGAATCTGCCAATAGGTTTGCTATATTTTTTTGTCTCAGTATAGGTGGCTGCTAAAGAATGCTTGTGGCTGTCCTTGGCCTGGGAGATCAAATTTACCTCAAATTTGGCTTTGGTAGACTTTATTTGCCTATTGAGTTGTTTAAGTTTGATGAGAGTACTTTTATTCTGCTGGGTGCTACACCTCTTGATTTTTGCCAAGATTTGTTCCTTCTGTTATACAGCCTATTGATATTGTGATTCCACCAGGGTGGCTAGTTAATAATTTTTTTTTTGAGTTAGTTCTTTACTTCTTCCTGAAGGGTATAGCTGCCTCTGTGCAACTATTAACATGTTTGTATAGGGTTTTTATGAACAGCTCCACACAGGCAGCAGTATTCTCATGGTTTATGGGGGGCTTGAAATTTGCAAGATCATCACTTAATAGTAGGAAGTTAGCTTTAGAGTAGTTTCTGAACATTTTAGGGTTAGCTGGGGTTCCAGGTTTTATTTTTACTTCACAGGAGATTATGTGGTCTTACCTTACCAGAGAAGACATTACTCTAAGGGGTGTGCAGCACAGTCCCATATTAGTGAGGACCAGATCCAGTATGTTTAACCCCCGGTCGGCATACCGACAATCTGGTCCAAGGATTTTTTGCTTACAAAATCCAGGAATTTCTATGCCTGCACATCTGGTGTCATATACGATTCCCAGTTAATAGTGTAGTAATTAATGTCGCCCAAGAATTTGGTACTGGGTTGGATGGCGAGTGTTTCCAGTAAGCTTAACTTCATGTTATGGGTTTCCTGGGCCATACAGTGGACCTATAGTTTGCAAGGAAGTGGTATGGAATGTTGCCTATGGTGATTTGAACATAGAGAAGCTCAAGTGCATCATCCTGTTTGACCAACCTTGAGGTATAATTATTTTTGATATAAATTGAGACACCTCCACCTTTAGTCCCTGCCTGTGTAGCAGCTGGTCTAAATGTGTGGAAGGCATTATACTCTTACTGCCAGTGTGCTCTCCGTTATTTTAAACCATGTCTCAGTGACTGCACACATCAGCGTTCTCTAGGACGAGGAAAGCTTGCAGGGGTATAACTTCTTGTTTACACTCTTAACATTGAGCAATAACACCTTTAGATTTTCTTGGTTTTGATTTGCTATGTCAGAAGTACTTTCAGTTTGTCATTGCCTTGAAAAGGCACTAAGAGGGAAGACAATTTTTTAGCCAGTATTTGAAGGCCTACAGGAGTGAACTGCAAGCAATCTCTGGCAAAGCAGCATGGTCTGTTGACCATCTCCTTCCATGCTGACAAATATTGCATCCCCCTTAGAATGACACCAGAAACTAAGGCAGTTATTAAATTCAGTCATCCTCTGTTCGTGCTGTAGCATCATCCTAGGAGAAGGTAAAATGCATCTCAGTGCTAGTCTAATATCAGTCTCAGACACATATTCCAAGAGCTCCATAATGTCTTTCTTCATATAGTTTAGGGAGGCACATCTCAGGTGATTTACACCCACTGGGTCATACTGTTACCTGTGATCCAATGACCTGAGTGAGTGCATAATGTGGCAGAACCTAGCCTCTGATAAGCAACTGACAATGACTTTCTCCTCTACTGAAATGGACATCAGTGTATCTCATAATGGAGTTGACAATGCCCAGAATGTTGGATTGTGGTAGCTTACCTTATGGGCTTAAAACTAGAGGCTCCATCAGATGTGGCTGTATGCATTGATGTGGGTGCTGTTTTGAAAGAGTGCATTCAAGTCTGCTGAGGGCATATGATGTGCACTTCGTCTAGGAAGTCTTTAAGGTTTAGGAAGGTTACATTTAAGTGCCTTAGCACATGGGTTCTATGTGTCTGCTTTGAACTGTGTGTGATGGGTAAAGAGTGTGTACTGACAACCTGATTGACATTAGAAGTGTTTTTATGTGAGAGCTTTGCCTCCAGTGACATTGAGTAAATACACCTCTCACATACCTTAACAATTTGTTTGAGAATTAGCTGGCTGCCAGTAAACATGAGGTAATTTGTACATTGCCTCAAGATGCCCATATTCACCAAGGTGGTAACAGGGATAGTGGGAAAGTTCTTATCCATGACAACAGGCCCTTTTTCATTGATTAGACAGTTGCAGTGAGAATATAAAGTAATGTCAGGAGTATCTGATTTAGCAGCTCTGGGGACAGTACTTTTCACTGCAAAATAGTTGCCCTGTGTGCAACTCGGTATTGGTGAAATTTCAAGAGTGCTTTTACAAGAACGACGTCAATCCAAAGTGACTGCATCTGTACAGGGCACTGCCAAGCACATGGAGTTCAATTACTTAACTTAATTTATGTGTTCTAATATCTGTGTGACTCGCAACAGACACAGCTCTGGTCTCTTTCCTAGTTTAAATATGCAATTGAAAGCAGAATACTAGTAAAACACAGTGTAAAGAAAATACACTGGTATGTACAAAAATGAAAGAAGGCAATGAAGAAATACAAATTACAAGAAAGCAAAAACAAACAAAACTAATTTGTCCCCTAACAGCAGTCTATAGCAAGGTCTGAGTAAGCTTTGCCAAGTCATGCCTGTTTGGCAGTTTAGCAGTAATGGTAGTTTGCTGTGTACCAGACAGTGTTTGCTATTGCAGGACTGATTCTTTCTGATTTTAGCAATGTGATGGTAGCAATAGTACTTTTTATATTTACCACCCTAGTCATGTCACCTGTTAACACAAAAATTACTGAACTTGTAGCTCAGTGGTTAAGGTATCTGCTTTAACATGAAAAAGGATTGGGGTTCAGTCCTGATGTCAAGTCACCATCTGTGTGGAGTTTGCATATTCTCAGTACATTTGCATGACTTTTCTCCAGATACTCTGGTTTCCTCTCATCTACAAAAACATACTGAAGCATACTGGTTGACTGGCTACTCAAAACTATCTGTACACTGCATTCATCTTTGCCTGTGGTACTGTCCACGTCTGAAAAGTGTCAAAAACTCCAGTTTACTTATTCTGCTAAATTCATTACAAATAAAAAGTGTGATGCAACAGAAACACTTATTACATAAATAAAAACATATGTGGTACTGCAGTGTGTTAGCTTGTTTAAAATAGATTACGGTAATGTACCTGGATGTTTTCTCAAAAATTCTTGAATGGTTTCCAAAGAACTTGCATTATCCGTTGAAACTTCAGGACTCCTATAATGGACAGACGCTCCAAAATTTTCAGCTACTTTTGCAATCTCAGAATGATCTGTTGACACCCATACACTGTTGAGACCAAAAATATGGGAACAACCATTACAAAAATAAAAATAACTGATTTTGAACAGCTCTTGATAGAGACGTTTAAAGGATTCCACAACCACAGCACAACACTGTTGTTCATTGCTATCTTGCATATCTATTTATGCTTAGTTACTCCTCTTGGTGTTTTAATGTCAAAGTTGTTTCAAAATCCATCCATCCAACCATTTTCTGATAACTTGTTTTCAATTACGTTAATATGCCTTCTGCTATTTTTCCCGATACAATAAAAAAATACAATGTTGTGCTTAATGGCTATCCCAATTAACCATTTTAAACATACAAAAGATTTTGCCATGCTGACTTGTGACAACCCCAAATATTCAGGATTTCATTCCCGAACAAGTGAGGGTCAAAAATAAGGAGAATTAAAAAGTGACTTTAGTTTAATTTGTGAAATGCGTACGCATGAGCTAAGCTTTCTGGGGGATTGCACTGCTGGATCCTATATCTCAGACAGCTCTTCGCTACACTGTAGATAATGCTGTCTAGGATCCTGCTCATAATCAAGGCAATGGTACCATGGCATCAACCACTTCTCTTTTAAAATGTCAGTATGGCATCCCCTCCAGCTGTTGAATTTAATTAGCCAGGTCCTGGTGAAAATATACTAAATGGCTGCCATAACTAAGCACAGGCACAGGCAAAGTGGGGAACCCACTTCCCAAACATATCCATGACCCCTAAGACTGTTTAGAAGATGAGCTGGGGTGGGGGTGGTTTCAATGTGTAGAAATTTTCTTAAAGGACATTGTGGAACTCATGATATCTGGTTTTGATGCTTCAACACAGAATTTCTAGGGGATCAGAAAATTCATTTAGCCTTAGTCACAGGAACTACTATATCCAGGTTCTCCCAATCAATCCTACTGTCACTTGTAGATCAACAGAGTTGGGGAAGTCCATCCATAAAGACTGTTGGGAGGACCCACAGGCTCTCTGTTATCTGCACTAAAGGGACATAATGGGGCCAAATGACCAACCACCTGTGCAGCTGATTAATTCAAAAGAATTTTCACCCCTACTCCTCAGCCACGTCATTCACATGAGTATGAACTGGACAGTGAATATACTTAATCTTGGGTATTAGGCCTGCAGGGTTTCTTTGTGTTGGCGGGAAAGGAGGTGAACCAGGGGAATAAAGAAGCCCACTTAGAGAAGGGCATGGTGGGCAAACTGCAGAAAGCAAGGGGACTCTCTGCCTTGCTGTAATTAAGGTCTAAAAGGCTTAAAGATCATGTTTTAAGTGGCAAAATCATCTTATATTTTTACATTACAAAGTATGCGCATATGCATCCTTGTGCATGTAATCACTTTTTTTGTAAAAAATAATAGATGGTTTCAAGCCACTGTTTCAGAAAAATATGGTTTAAAAAAAGCCTCTGAACATGGAAGTCTAACGCATTTCTGCTATACTTATGGCATGAAGATTTTTTGCTAAACTATTAATTTAACAGTCTGACAATTAAATATTTATTTCACAAGTCTGCAGTACTTTTACTCATTTTAATTAAACCCGGCCCCCATAGTGACGTAAATGTCCCCTGCTGGCATATTAATATTCTGCTGTAAATACGGCAGAAGTATGTTAGACTCCCATGTTCTGAAGCTTTTTTCAAACATATTTTTCTAAAACAGTGGCTTAAAACCAACTTTTATTTTTACAAAAAAAAGAGGCTGGTTGCACACATAAGGATGCATGCAAATACTTTCTAATGTAAATTACTATTTGGTATATACTTCTCAGATGTTCAGTCAAAACTAAGAGGTTGTGGCTGATCAAGTTTGCAGATGACTGCAAACTAAGTGCAATCACTGAATCTCCAAATGATGTCAGTATACTCCAGGAGGATCTCACACAAACCAACGACTTGTGTCTTAGTCATGGTCTCAAACTGAATGCAAAGAAATGCATCATCATTCCCTTTGGAACAATGTCCCCTCACACTACCAAATCAACAACAATACCCTAGGTACCCATAAAGGGACCTGGGATCACATACTGACTGTGACCTTAACTTCGACCACCACGTGTCTACTGTAGTAAAGAAAGCTTTCTACGTGGCACACACCATTAGTAAACGCATCGCCTCAAGAGCAAAAGAAGTTATAACCCCCTATACTCTGCACTTATCTGGCCCATAACGGAGTATAACACCCTGTTTGCTATGTACCATACTAAGCACCTACAGCACTTGGAGGCCTCAGAGGTTTCTAACAAAGAAGATCATGGGACTCCAGCATATGCCTTACACAGACGGACTAAGTCCCTGTCACTATACTCCATATCATATAGACTTCTAGGGGAGACTTATGCCTGGCCTACAGAGCAATCCAAGACCCAAACCTAATGAACTTGCCACATATCCATAAATCAAATGGGACTAGGTCTACCCATTCCAGGGACCTAAATATGGCCTGCGACTTAAACAGGACATGCTGGAGGGACAGATTTATCACCCAGCAACTGCCGTATCTTTGGAACAGGATACCAATTCATGTGAAACAGAGCACCTCTATGACACTGCTGAAGAGGAACCTGGACAAATGGATGAGGCACTGTACATTTTTACTGGAGACAGAGTCCACAACCCTACTGGACATGGGCAGTCATTAAATGCAATCTTGGGTATTCACTAGCATTTCTATGGTATTACATTGGGATGAAATGGCTAGGTTAAAATGACCTCCGAGTCCATAGTCTAGTAATCTCCTAAGATCCTTTAAACTGATTTTGTCAGTTTAAACATGATCTTTAAAAAGCCTCAGTATCAGGGCCAGACACTACCAATAAAGAAACTGGCCATAAAATGTACACCCTCCTCAAAATCAACAGGTGAATCAACTAGAGACTCAAGACCCTTAGTCCGGCCACTAATCTGTGGGGCTTTTTCAATGGGTTGAATTAAAGGATGACAAAATCTTAAAAAGTACTTTGTGGGTAGACAGCAAAAAACAAAAGAGCCATCTATCCTATCACAGGAATGTTATAACAGGCCAAAAGACACAGTACCACGGATAGACAGCATAATAATTCATGTGCCATAGCTGTTGTTGAAGAAACTATTTGCCATAAAATCAGAAGTTTTAGGTCCAGCAGTACTAGACCTGACTCCCTAAACCCTGGTAACAGGACTCAAACCTAAAAATGAAACTTAAGCACTTACCATAATGTAAGATCGGTAAAACTGGGTCCAGTCAGTGTAACTCATAAAACTAAGGCCACAGGCACAAGGGCCACTTAGCAATGCAAAGTTTTCTGGGCTACTCAGTGCCTCCATGTCCTACAATGGACAAAACTGCCCATCCTCTCCAGATCAAAAATTAGCCATGCCAGGTCTTCTTACTGGGGAGAAGTAAGAAGAACATACCCTTGAAGACAGCGTATTACCACTCGATAGAACTGGTTGAAAAAATTTGACTGAAATCCCATTCAACTGAATCACAAACCAAAGAAAACCCTCTACATAAACACAATAAAGCATAAAATAAGGTTTTTTTTTTTTTTTTTTTTGTAGAGGGAAATCGCCCTACACCCCTCCCTAAATCATATAGTAACTGTATGGCTGCACAACCTTGGAGAAAAGAAAATGCACCATGCACAGTGAATTGGAGCTGGTGCAGGTACACAAACATCTATAAATTTGGGGGAGCAACATGACAGGAGCACTGCCAATCCACACATAACCTTCTAGACTTCCTTTCCTAACAAATCATATCCTCAGAAACGACACCATCACATACTACCTACATTTCTAGACTTATCTATCATTTGTGATTCAGTGAAATGAGGTTTCAGTCAGCTGGGTTTTCAGTCAATTTTTCAACCATTTGAGTTTCAGTCAACTGCATTTCTATCAAGTCATACTAAACCCTTGATAACAATAGAATCCAAACCAGATCTGTACCTGGAAATAAGATTCAGCTTATAATATAGCTTCCAAACCAGATATGTATATGGAAATGAGATCTAGATTATAACATTCTGCCAAGATATTCAAGGAATACCATGCAGTCACAGAACAGGCATCATTAAAGGATGCACGTTTTGTAACAGGCTACCAAGGTAGTTACAGTTCTACTAGAGTGAGTTTTGGTAACTTCTGGCAATGACATGTTATGCTTAATACAGAAAAATGCTGTATAATTATACAGTCATCTGCAAGAATATGTTTGGAAATTCTGTAGGCCAGAGATTTAATGGAAAATGTTAGTTCTGTCCACATCAGCTGGTGGCTGGCAATGAAGATCCATGCAGTATAGCAAATACTCCCCATGATTAGAGTAACCTGGAAAAAAAGAAGCACCGCTATGCAGTGGTCTAAACCTGACTAATCTGCAACTTTGGGCATAATTTATTATTTACTTATTTACACTTTGTTGACAGACCGCGGTGGTGGTGCTGCGGTAGCGTTGTCGCCTCACAGTAAGACACTGTCTGGTTCGATTCTCAGCTAGAGCGTCTTCTGCGTGGAGACATGCGTGAATGGGCGTACCTTCATTGAAGGTTGTGTATCAGGGCTGGTAACTCGGCACATAAAAATCAACTACCAATCATTAGCGGACCGGAGTTCCATTGTGGCGACCCCTAACCAGGGCAAAGCCGAAAGACACAACAACAACACTTTGTTGACAGAGTTAGTCCCACTAGGCCAATGGCCTCCTCTCAAGGGAGACCTGAAGAGGTATTCATACTGACTAGGGAAAGTTTGGCCTGGGCACTGCAGAAGTTTGCCTATTTTTTTGATAGGTGCCATGGGCTCTTTTACAACTACTTAAGCTACCACCAACTCATCCAGATGGAACCTCAGTTTAGCATCTCATCCTGGCAGCACCTCCCTTATGCCTCAGTGAAGTGTTCATACTAGAATAATGAATCCAACTACCAGGTGTGGGAATAGAACCAGCAGCCATTTACACCAAAAGCAAGTTTGCTACCTGATGAAATACTTAGACTGCTAAACAAAAAAATGACTATAAAAGAAAAAAAAGGATAAACAAAAGATTGGTTATAAGAGAAACTCTGGTAATGCTGAAAGACTGTATAATGTGGTTCATCAGAAATCCTTCAAGATTAATTTAGCATGTTCCACATAAGGTATTTTACTCCATAATAGATTCCAGTTAAAATGAAGTCTAAATCAATTTTTACAATGAAATCCAAATCACAAGAAGA
Organism: Protopterus annectens; assembly: GCF_019279795.1. Lineage (NCBI taxonomy): Eukaryota > Metazoa > Chordata > Ceratodontiformes > Protopteridae > Protopterus > Protopterus annectens. The sequence goes on from NC_056745.1 coordinate 293,973,166, forward strand.
TACCAGATCTCTCAGCAGAGAAACGTTTTGGAAACCCTGAACGACGCTAAGAAAATGCAATCTTTCTCTTAGTGAAAGCATAAAATGGCAGCCTACTGTACTTCACTACAGGAATAATTCAAGCTAGTATCGGATATTTGCAAAATTGTCGAGGAGCAGAAAATGGAATCCAGGTCCTTGGTGACAACCCACATAGAAAAAAAGTGTCCGTTTGTCCATGCACATTCTCCTCAAGCTTGGCTTTTAGGAAGATTATTACATCTTAACCAATCTACATAAACACACACCCATACACAAAAGTATTAAGAACTACTGGAAGTGGAGAAGCCAAGTTGTGAACTACAGGAGTAAATGCCCGTGCAACAGATGTTTCAGCAGTTTTCACAACTCAGGAACTGGTGGTTTTTCCAGTACACAAGGTAAAACATTAGTGGTCATTAATGTTGACCAGCTTCTGAACCTTAACTAGGAGAAAAATATTTATGGCAATAGTGCTGTTGGTTAGAGAAGGTGTGAAATCTTATAACATAGTCAACAAGACTAAAATTATGCTGTTAGTATGCTTTGTAAAGAAAAGGGTAGAATCTGAAGCAAGTCCTAGATAACTTTGCTCCATGACAGTAGGAAGAAGGATGTCATTGTTGTTTTGAGCTGGGGGATATGTTGTAGTTTTTGACTTGAGGCAAATACCATCATGCTCAACTTTTTGGGGTCTCCACTTAAGTGTTTTAGAGGAGACCACACTAGAAGGAAGAAAATGTACACATAAAGCGAAGAAAATATGAGCAGACGTCAAACAGATGAAACAGAGATGACAAACGCAAAAAAAAATAAATAAATAAAAAGAATATATATGTGGAAGGGGACAAAGTCATCATACAGAAATGAACAAAACTGGTCAGCAAGGTTAAGAAACAAAACATCACTTTGGTAGAAGAGAAAGAGAATAGAGAAAAACAATAAAATAAAAGGATTAAGAAAACGCAGAACTAAAATGGGAAAGAGTAAACAATGCAAACATAAGACAAGTTAATTGGACTGAAAAACGACAGACAAATGGAAACTGCAGAAGGTAAGATTATCTATCTATCTATCTATCTATCTATCTATCTATCTATCTATCCTCTATCTATCTATCTATCTATCTATCTATCTAGCTATCTATCTATCTAGCTATCTACCTATCTATCCATCCATCCTTTGTTGGCTGGGTTAGTTCTACTAGGCAAGTGATCTCTTAAGGGGATAACCGAGGTGGTATATATGTTACTAGGAGTTTAACACCCACGTGGTACTTAATACTGACATAACAAAAATGACTATTTCTTTGAAAATATAGTTAACCTAGTGCTCAGAGATGCTGCAACTACAACTGAAATTACCAAAGAATCTCAGGGAACAACAAGTTCGCTGATAAGCTTGTATACAATTAAATCTATCCTAGTCTGTATTTGGCAACATAAATATCTTTTGCTTGTATAGTTGAGACTCTGAAACTAGAAGACATTCTGTTCATGACCAGGAATGAAATTAAATTTCAGAAAACATAGTAGATAAAATCCCTGACGGCAGGAACAAAGAGAATAGGAAGGAACATTTGGAGAGTGTAGGGAATTAACAGAAAAGGGTAAGAAGAGAGGAGGTGAAAAGATAAGCCAGTAGACGACAAGGGACATCTTTAGTAAGAACATACAGCTTTCCAAAAATATGGAAGAAGATCCCTTGCAAGACAGAAATTTCCTTCAAATGCATGGCTGGAATTATCTGAAAGAAGAAACTCAATGCAAATAATATAGTGCAGACTAATAGAGCAACAATGGGAACACAGCTACATATAAAACAGTACAATCCTGAGGAAAATTTAAAAGAAAATTAAAGAAAGCCAGTGAAGTGTGGTATGCACACTGTAGTATGAGAGAAAAAAAATGGGGAATGACAACTTGAAAACTAAAGCAAAAAAAATGTAACACATGGTGTCAACACAAATTCTATTAAAATGTTCACATAAAAATTAGCAGGTATAATAAGTTGGGAGATGAATTTTCAAAAATACTAAATTACTGTAGAATAAATTTACAGGAATATGATTGATGGATAATGAAACATTCACTGTGAAATATTTTTAATATAAAATGAAATGTGAAAAAATACAAGTTTTGGTTATGCAAAAGGGGCTTTTTGACCTTGAGAAAAAGAAAACAAGACTTGGCAGTTAATGGTTTTGGAGGCAAGACACACATTTATTCTTGTAGAAATAACATATAAAAGCATGAAACTTTGAGCAATGATGCTTATAGAAAAAGTGTGAATGAAGATGGAAATTACAATAATTAGTAACATTTCTTTATATGGCCACGGTGGTGCAGTGGTTAGCATTGTTGCCTCACAGCAAGAGGTTCTCCCATTCAATTCTCGACTGGAGCGCCTTCTTTGTGGAGTCTGCATGTCCTCCCTGTGGTCGAGTGACGTATAAAGACATGCAGGTAGGTGCGTACGGGAATGAGTGTGCCTTCTTTGAAGGTTGGGTGTCGGGCTGGCAACTTGGCACCATAAAAATCCACTGCCGGTCATTAGCAGACCAGAGTTCCGCTGTGGCGACCCCTGACCAGGAAAAGCCGAAAGACATATAAAGTAACATCCCTTTATAAAATAAGTAAGGTATGGCCCTTCTTGAATGAAGTAAGCACACTATTAGATACTAGGTTTTACTGGTTAATTGATTTCAGTGTTTAATTACTTAATTGAATTACTGCTTGTTGTAATTTCATTAGACAGTCTGTATTATTTATTTGGGAAGGTTTTTGAGATGTATTTATCTTTCTGAAGAAGTTTTTTTTGACGAAAGTGTTGATTAAAAATTATGTTACGCTAATGTTGTTCCTTCAGTTCATTTCCTTGGGTTGCAAGTGTTTTTGGTTTAATAAACAAGACTCACTGAAGGGATAGGTTCCTAACTCAACATACTCCTGGTCTATGGAATAAGTTATTGCTACAGGTCAAGCACTGCTCTGGCTACCTTTAAGACTAGTCTTCACAAGTGAATGGGTACAGACAGATTTGTGCCTGTGTTATCACATAGAATACTACCCAAATTGTAAGGTGAGCACCAAGTGCTTGAAAAATTATGACAATTTAAAAGTGTCCATGCCTTGGCATCTTATAGTCTCCATGCTCATTTGCCTAGTATTATTTTTATTTTCATATTTGCAGTATGAATGAACAGATGTTAGCACCCATGAATGAGAAAGTGGACCCCAGAAGATTACAGACCTAAAAATTACTAGATGCACTACAAGAAAACAGTGTCAGGGTTCATCAATATTTTGGGTTGTTTAGCTTAAAGAGTGGCATCTAAGGATGACAAAAGTCACAGTCTACGGATAGGGCTTTTATAATGTTGCCCAGCAAGCTTCAGTTTATTAAGCTGTTTGGAGGATGCCCCCCCTGTTGTAGAAGGAAGTTGTAGTCCACAAAAATCACAAAATCTGATAGGCCAAAGAAGAGCCATAAAGATGATAAAGTGGACTATTAAGGATAAGAAAGAACGTATGTATTGTTACTATTATGCAAAAAGCCCAGAATTTCCAAACACAAGATATACAAAATGATTAAAAGAGAAATTAGAGGAAAGAAAAATACTTCCACAGGAACAACTGTCAGAAGCTTCAAATAAAAATTTCTGTTCATTAATACCACAGATTTGTGAAGAACAGTATAAAGATCAAGAAACTTTAATCTCTTTGGAACAAGAAGCATCTGAGGAAGTGCAAAAATATACACAACAAAACCTAGAGATATGCGAAAAGTATAAAAAAAAGTATGGGCACGGGAAAGAGATTTGATATGGTACGATATTTATGCAAAGGAGAAAGCCAAATTAATCAATATAAAGAAGACAGCCCCAAAGACATTTGAAGAGAAATATAGGCAAAGGCATCCGGATATGGAAAATTTCACAATAAAAAAATAATATCAAAAAGATGGAACACATAGAAAAGAAGATTAGTAAAGTAGAAGTTAAAAAAACAGAAGTTGAAGTTTTGGAGTACCTGCGAAGTAAAGGATTTGGTGTAGAAGGTCTAACACAGGTTACATCACAGCTTGATGGATTGAGTCTCCAAAGTAAGGAGAAGCCGGAAGATCAGGAGATATCTGACGAAGAAATATGGACATGGGAAAGAAAAAGAGATTTAATATGGTGCAATATTTATGCAAAGGAGAAAGCAAAACTAACCTATACAAAAAGAGCAGCACCAAAGATATTTGAAGAGAAATACAGGCAAAGGAATTCGGACATGGAAAACTTTACAATACAAAAGAATAATAAGATTGAGGAAAAGGAGATTAGTAATGGAGAAGTTAAATAAACAGAAACTGAGGTTATGGAGTAACTGTGAAGTGAAAGATTCAGTGTAAAAATCTAATTCAGAAAGCACCGCAACATGATAAAGAAATAGATATCCAAATTAAGGGGAAACCAGTGGAACAGGAAGCACTTGGTCAGGTGCCATATGAAGATATTTTGGAGCCTTCCACAGGAAACCAGTATAAGCGTTCACTTGAAGCTAGACAGCAAGGGAAGGAACAGGAAACTGGAAACTCTGATGCAGTCAGTGTTGAGGAGTGATAGCGAAGTGAGTTCCCATATGACAGAGCAACAGATGGCACAGGATGAAATTAAAGAGAATTTGTCACAGGAAGATGCTATAGAACTTTCTATAAAATGTCCACAGGAAATGGAAAACAAAAAATGTGCCCTTAGTTTGGAAGAAAATGAGCTAAGAGAAGAGTTGCCTGATTTAATACACATAGATAGATATATTAAGACCAATGAAGGTCAATAAAACCCAAAAAGTCAGAAGTCTGACAAAACAAATGAATACAGTAATTAGGACTGTCCATAGAGATCCATGTGACATAGAAGTAAACAGGATATGTTACTGTGCAGCTAAATTAATAACTGATAGAGGTCTATCACAAGAACACAGGGTAGTGAGGGAAATGAAGGAGAGAAATCGAATACCATCATGCAGTATCGAATAGAGAAAACTATAAAGCAATTAAGACAAAATTTGTCATTGTTAAAATACTACAGAAGAGGGAACAGATTGACAAAAATATTAAGAAAGATAGCAGTGATAAAAGCAATGCGCAGTATTAGAACAGACTACAATCTATCATGCAATATCACAAATAAACTAAAATTGTCTGCACAGGTGGAAAAGATAAGCAGATAAATACAAATGAAAAGTACAAAATAAGCAATTTATTGATGGCCCAAAAAGTTTTATAGAAAATTGGGAAACAAGGTAAAAGGAATTGAAAGCTCACCAAAAAAAGAAGAAATAGATACATTTTGGAGAAATATTTATGAAGATCTTATGGGACATAAAGCTGCTAAATGGATAGAAGAAGTAAAAGAAAGAATAAGAAGTTCAAATGGACACAATATGAAATTAATTGAAGTAACAACCAGAGAGACTGAAACAAAGTTAAGAAAAGCCTCTAATTGGAAAACCACAGGCCCAGATGCAGTACCTAACTTTGGTTAAAAGTATTAACACCTTTGCATAAAGATTTAGCCAGGAAATTCACCTCGAGGATCACGTCAGTCGCCCTGCTCACCAGGGGTCCAGGGAAATAAATATTGTGGGAAGAAATAGCCAAGGAATTGTTATGACTAGGCTTGTATAGGCCTAAGGGCTGATAGCCTAGTAGCAAGCTATGAACCTATGAGTAAGAACTATTTATATGCACACCCCGAACAGACACCAACCTGGCTAACAGGAAAAACAATGCTACTACTTAAGAGTGAACCTGCAAACTACCCTAAAAATTATAGACCAATAACTTGCCTTCCGATGACATATAAACTATACGTGGGAATTGATGCTGACAGAGTTTATAATCCTTTAGAAGAAAATTCAATTATGGCAGTAGAACAAAAGGGCAATAACAGAAAGTCATATGGAACAAAGGATCATTTGTTGTAAGTCACAGTGGAGAACTGTGAAAAGGGGAAGACTCCAAGTATGGCACGGATTGACTACAAAAAAGCATTTGGCAGTATCCCATATTCATGGATAAAAGGGTGCTTAAAAATGTTTAAGATATACCCTACACTGATCGACTACATTACAGTGACCATGAAACAGTGGCAGACCACTTTCCAATTAAGCCATGATAAAGGACAAATTATAATCCCAGAGGTAAAAAGTCAAAGGGGGATATTCCAGGGTGACTGTCACCACTGATATTCTGCCATACCCTTAACCCATTAAGCCATTTACTTCACAGCTTAGGCCATGGCTATAGTTTGGCTCCTAAAAAACAACAATAGGTAAAGACTTCTCCTCTTCTTTTTGTCGATGGTTTAAAACTGTATAGCTCATCAGATGAACTGCAGGTTGTCAAAACTTTTTCAGATGATATAAGGATGTCATTTGGTCTTGTTAAATGTGCAAAAGCAACCTTTAAAGCAGGAAAACATCAGTTTGGGACAAGAATGTGATATAAAAGAACTTGAGCAAGAGGGAGTGTAATAAATATTTGGGAAGTGATGAAGGATCAACAATAAAACATGAACAAATGTGAATAAAACTTAGTAAGGGATACTTTAGAAGACTTAAATTAATCCTGAAAACAGTGTTGACATCTAGGAACAAAATCCAAACTATAAACCAATTTGCTCTTCCTCTCCTAACTTACAGTTTTGGAGTGACTGACTGGCCCTAAAACATGTTGGATAAATTATATAGGAAAACAAGAAGGATGCTTCAGGCTCACTAAATTATTTACAGAAATCTGTGTATACCAAGATTATATATTCCCCGTTCTGAAGGAGGAATGGGCCTCCTTGAAACTGATTACATGTGTAAATCTACAACAGTGGGACTCCATACATATCTGCTGACCTCACAAGACCCAAACATAGTGAAAGTTTTGAAACATGGAGAATAAATCTAAGATGACTTCTCTGCTTAATCTAACAGAAGCATATTGGCATCAAGCAGGAATGGAAATCAAACCAGAAGTAGACAAAAATCAGGTAGCAACTGAATGTGCCAAAAAACAAGAAAGAATATAAGGTGAAATACCAGATGAGAAGGCAAGAAATGTGGAAAATGTATAAATATAGCTGCAAGTATAGAGAACTTCTGGAAGAACCTCGTGTTGATCAGGAATGAACAGAGGAATGGTTAAGGAGGCGAATTCAAAGTAAGAGATGAAGGGTTAATATTGGTGGCCCAAGACAGTGGGCTACGTACACGCTGATTTACAAAGTCCATTGAACATGTGGGAGAAACAAACACATGTAGGTTTTGTAAACCCGAAATGGAAACAGTTGCACACCTCATTGCTGGCTGCGACATACTAATTGCAGAAGGACTGTATACTGAAAGGTATAATAATGTGGTGAGACTTTTGCACTAGGGATTATGCTAACTTTATGGTACTAAAGTAGCTTAAAAACACTAGAAACATGAGCCACAAAGCATCACAGAAATTGATGAAGTCTAAATCACATGAGATCATCCATTACCAACAATTCAAAAGATGGATGCCAGAAAAACGGATATAGTGGTCCAAGAAAAGAAGGCAAAAGTAGCATTGATCATTGAAACTGCCCCACCCAGTGACTATAGTGTCCTGCATACACAGAGATGCAAAGTCATAAAATATCAGGATTTGCAAGCAGAAATGAGAGCAATGTGGAAGAAAGATACATAGATACTTTCAATAGTAGTAGAAGTAACAGGTCTTATAAAAAGTCTACAATCATATTTAGATATGTTATCAATACATGTAATGCCATATGAATTGCAAAAGGAGTCATTACTGGGCACATTGCGGGTGCTGCGAAGAGCACTTCTGGCTGACATCAAAGAGTGAAACAATACTAATTTCATGAACTTTAATCGTGCTTTGACTTGGGAATGGGGTCCATTTCCATCATCATATTAGAAACCCAAATGATTTGGAGAAATTAAAGAGGGGAGCAACAAACAGCAATGATAATTTGGAAGGGGGGATGGAGAAATGGAATAGCTGGATAAATGGAAGAAGACAACATGAATCTAGCATTATGGTAAGTACATAATTTTAATATCCAATGTTGCCTTCTCTGCCCGTCTTAACCAGTGGGATGATGTGAAAGTCTGATATAGCTGTCAACTGGTCCTTGATGGAGGACTAGCTAGACCCAGACTGAAAGAAGACCAGCTAGAAAATGTAATATAGCACCCAGAGAGGCTGAGAATGGATCCAGCAAGTTTGAAACAGCCCAGAAAGAAAATCCTTTCCACTCACTACCATACCCCTTTCTGGAAGAGGGCTTCCGAGAAAAGAAAAGGATATGCACAATTCTGGCCATCATTGGAACTAGAGGTGCCAATAGGTCAACTTGAGGGATTTCAGATTTGGGAGAGGCTGACCTGAAGGATGGAATATCAGATCTGAAAATAGGTCCAGGACCTAAGCAGGGCATTTCAGAAGAGGCCAAAGAAAGGAGAACAAAACTAGTCTGTGCCAGATGGGAGATAGGAGTACTACCATCACTATGCATTGAGCTGCCTTCTGTAGAAACTTGATTATCAAAGGGGTGGGGGTAAATGTACAGGAGACCAGGGGGCCGAACATGCAGCAGAACCTCCATTGGTGATGGTCGCTATGGTGGGATCAGAACAAAGTAGTTGCTGCATTTAGTATTGAAGGGTGTCTTGAAGAGGTCACAGTAAGGCTTGCCCCAGCAGTTACAAACCTCACCAGCCAGTGATGGATTGAGGGAATAACTTGTGAGGCTTCAAAATGCTCCTGCTGAGGCTGTCTACTAGGATGCTGGATCTCCCTAGTATGCACATTCCTTTCAGAAAGTGTTGTGAGGACATAGCCCATTGCCACAGCCTCACGACACAGGTGGTAAGATTGTTTGTAAAGCAAATGTTGGGGAGATGAATAGGAAAGTTCATTGGATGAGTTAAAACTGACCATTGGAGCAGAAAGGTCAACTGAAGAACTCCCATGAACAGTCTGGCCAAAGGACAGAGGCAGCAGTGGCCATTAGACCAAGAAGATGAAGGACCAAAGAAGCTGGTGGTCTCTGAAGCAACATCTGATTGGCCTGAAGTCATACTGAAATCAGTTTCAAGAAGTACAGTCTGGCAATCTGATTGGTGGTGTCTAGACAGCATCCAAAACATTTTCCAGATCCTGAACGGGTTCCACACTGGATTTTTTGAAACTGACTGATACCTAATGATAGGCACAGATGAAGCAGCAAGTCCATCTCCTGACCTAATGATGGCACTAAAGTCACTGTAAGGAGCCAATCAACAAAGTAAGGAAAGACCCAGAATCCCTGCAACCTAAGACAAGTTGCTACCTCTGCCATGTACTTGGTGAACACCTTAGGACCTGTGGTGAGACCAAAGGGCAGTGCTCAAAATTGAGAATGACTTGCTCCCAGGGTGAAGAGAAGGAACCTCCTGGAGAGGCTCACTACCTTTATATAGGCATCTTTGTGGTTCACTGAGCACATCCAGTTGTCCTTCCTCAGTAGAGACAAAATAGACTGTACTGTTGCCATTGAGAATTTGGTCTGTTTTTGCATGGTGATTTAATTTTGTGAGGTCCAGAATGGGCTTGAGGTTCTTATATTTCGTTGGAAACCAAAAATAATCTTGGAATAGACCTTGGATCCTCTTCAGTCTTATGGGGTCTCCTGGATGACTCGCTTTGTTAGCAATTTGTAGATCTGTGCTGCTGCTTCTCTTTGCTGATGGAATGCATCCTTGTCTTAAACTTGGAGTAAACTGAATGGGGATGGTACACCATCCGGAAATGACTTTCAGCACCAAGACATCTGATGTGATGGGTTCGCAAGCTCATGGGTGGAGAGTCAGATCCCCCCTCCTCCCCAAAATGCTTCCACAGTGCAGCAGGTAGACAAACTTTCAGGAGTACTGGAAAGCTTGCCAGATAAAGGGCCTCTGAAGACTTGATTCTGCAGACAGCCACTGCCTCTTGGGTGGCATTTCTCTGCCTTGGGGAGAGGTACATTCACCCTGAGAATCCTGGGAAAACTTTTGTGATTTGTGGAAGAACAGTCCCCTTCTCTGGTTCCTTGAGAAGGTTTTCTGTGGGGCAGAAAAGCAATCTACCATGGCAGAAAAGTCTTGCCCTCCTGTTCACTCCTGGTTAGTTTGTCCTTAAATCTGGGATCAAAGTGTATCCATAAAAAATGGTGTTAAGAAAGTAAGCCTTTAAGCATTCTGCAAAATTACACAAAAACATCCGCCCATGACGGTGAACTACAATGCAGGGCCTGCCAGAGCCTCATGGACACACTGGATATTGATAAAGTACAGTTGTGTACACTTACCACAAATGCAGATGTTCGAGTGTATTCACTTTTGCAGTCATCACATTTGGGTTATCTGCTTGCAGTAGCCCTCAGTCGGCCTGATTATCAAAGTCTTGGGTCCTGCGTTGGTTGCTGTCTCATCTTCCATGACGTCAGGTAGTTAGGGGTATAAAGCATGCAACCGATGCCATTACATCAGTTTTTCTTGCCCCAGATGACAGATGCCCCCATAATGGGAAGTAGTTATATATACAAGGTTACACCTCAAACAAAAAAGCAAATACACCAGAAAGCTTTAAGCATAGTAAACAAGAATAGAGGAATAGCCAATAGTAGTCAGGGGGCTGGAGAGAGGGTAACTAGGATTGCAACAGTAAATACACTTGAACATCTACATTTATGGTAAGTGTACACAACTGTACTATCTTCTTCGTGTTTCACTGTTGCAGTCATCACATTTGGGTAGATTCCCAAAGCTAAGGATGAGGAGGAAATTAGATAGCATTAGGACCAGCTATAAGGCCCTGCAAGACTGCAGTGGCAAAGCCAGCTCTGGCTTTACAGAAAATAGGCAAATGGTACTTGGTGAAGGTATGCATAGAACTCCAGGTAGCAGCTTCTAGGATGTCCCTGGTAGGAACACCTCTGAGAAAGGCTGCAGAGGTAGATGCAGTCCTGGTTGAATGTGGTCTCATCCGCTGTGTGGTAGGTTTTCCATGGTGCTTACAGCAGAAATGAATGCAATGGCCAATCCATTTAGAAATGGTTTGCTTTGAATGGCCTTCCCCTCTGCCCCCGCAGCAAATGCAACCAGTAGCTGTTTAGATTTCCTGAGAGGTTTAGTCCTGTCCAAGTAAAATCTACGTTGTCTGTGCACATCTAAGGAGAGCAGTATTCGTTCCCCTTTGTTCTGTGGATTAGAAAAGAAGGTTGGCAAATTAATGGACTGATTAAGGGCCACACTGGATACCACCTTGGGCATTAAGGAGGGATTGGTCCTGAGGGACACCCTGTCCACATGAAAGATGATGAAAGGCTCCATTGCCATGAGAACCTGTAAATCAGACACCCTTCTTGCTGAAGTGATGGCTAAAAGGAAGGCGGTTTTCCAAGAAAGGAATTTCAACTCTGCATTTGCAGCTGACTCAAAAGGAGGTAGAGTGAGTTTTTCCAATATAAAGTTAAGGTCCCGGGCTGGAGTAGGGGCTCTCCTGGGTGGTCTTAAGTTTTTGGCCCCTTTGAGGAACTGCTTCAGCAGCAGATGAGAGAAGAGGGGTGGTTCTGTATTATAATGAGCTGAAATGGCTAAGGCATGAATTTTGATGGAGGAAAAGGAAAGGCCCTTGTGAAGCATCTCAGTTAAGTATTGAAGAATCTGAGGTAAATTGGGCGCTGCTGTGCCTATCCCCTGAGTTTGGTTCCAGGAACAGAATCTTTTCCATTTTTCAGCATAGGATTTTCTAGTACTAATTCTCCTTGCATCCAGAATGACATCCAACACTTGTTTACTGAGGGATGGTAAGGGATGGTAATGGAGAGATCAGGTAATTAGCCAGGCTGCCAGGTTCAGGGTTTGACGCTGTGGGTGCAGAATCTAGCCCTCCTGCTGGGACAGCAGGGCAGTGGTCTGAGGCAGGTGCCATGGTGCCAGCAGTGACACACTGCGCAAAAGGGGGTACCACTGTTGGCGTGGCCAGTCTGGTGCAATCAGTATCATCCTTGGTTTGTCCTGTTTGATCTTTAGTAGTACCTTGGAGAGGAGAGGCAGAGGAGGAAAAGCATAAACTGATAGTTTTTTCCAGGTGAAGGACACGGCATCCACTTTCCAAGCTTGTTTGTGGGAAGTCCTTGTGCAGAATTTGTCCAACTGGTAGTTCTGGGGGGGAGGCAAACAGGTCTATCTCTGGGCTACCCCATTTGTTTCTCAACATGTTAATATCTTTGATTCCAGTTTCCACTTGTGTGGGTCCATGAGATTTCTGCTTAGTTTGTCTGCTAGTGTATTTAGCATTCCTGGCAGGAACTGAGCCTGTAGGTGCACTTGGTAACTCAGGGCTGTGTTCCACAGAGCCATGGCTAGTCTGCAGAGAGGGTAAGAGTGGTCTCCCCCCTGCTTGTTTATGTACCACATAACAGTGGTGTTGTCCATCTTTACCATTAATTGTCCTGGAAGAATGTGGTCCTAAAGGCTGTCAGAGCATTCTGTACAGCTAACATTTATTTTTGATTGATATGCAGGTGCATATGACTTGGGTTCTATTTGCCCTGAATGCACTTCCCTGCCAAGTGAGCCCCCCATGCATAGTTTGATGTGTCTGTTGTTAGGGTTTGGGAGGCAGGGGGTAGAGTGAATGGCAGTCCCTTGTTTTGGTGGCAGGCCTCTGCCCACCAAAGGAACTCTATCTGTAGACAAGGTATGACAGGAATCATTGCTTCTAGATCCTGAGAATGTTGACACCATAGGCTTTTTAGATACCATTGTAGTTTCCTCATATGCAGTCTTGCATATGGAATTAGGAGAATGCAGGAGGCCATGAACCCCAGGGCTTGCAGTATTTTCCTTGCAGATAGCTGGGTTTTTGTGGCCAGTAGTTTGAAGTAGGCTGTCAAATGGACTTGTTTCTCTGGCATGAGGAAAGCCATCTGGGAAGCTGTGTTTAAGCTTGCTCCCAGGAATACAATTTGTTGGCAGGGTACAAGATGTGATTTCTTTTCGTTTATGGTGTACCCCAGAGAAGTTAGTCATTTCTGTACAAATGCCAGATGATTCAATAGTATGTCCTGGCTTTCTGCCTGAATTAGAAAATTGTCCAAGTATGGGTATATCTGAATATTTCTTTGCTTGCAAAATGCAATGACTGGAGCTAGGCACTTTGTGAATACCCTGGGTACAGTAGATAAGCCAAAGGGCAGTGCAGAGAACTGATAGTGCATGTAGCCTGCTTTGAAGCGTAGGTATCTTCTGCAAGATTCCCTTATTGGGATGTGCAGGTAGGCTTCCTTTAAATCCAGTGTTGCCAGCCAGGCATCCTTGCCTAGCATAAGCAGCAGCTGGTGAAGAGTTAGCATCTTGAATTTTGGGATCACCAAAAACCTGTTCAGGATAGACAGGTCCAGGACAGGACGCCAGGAGTTGTCTTTTCTGGGCACCAGGAAAAGTACTGAGTAGAAAACCTTGTCCCCTTTCCTCTTCTGGGACAGGTTGAATAGCCCTGATACTTAAGAGAGAGAGAACTTGCTTTTGAGCATCTGCCCACTGATTTCGGGGTAGATCTCGACAACCATTTGGGGTTGGTAAGGAGTGGAAGTGGAATCTGTATCCTTAGGAAACTATATTTAAAACCCATTTGTCCTGGGTAATGACTTCCCAATTTTTTTGCCTGAAGGGCAATCTTTCCCCCTAAAGGAACAGTCAGTTGTGCAGGGCTTGGAAGTTTTAAATTTAAGTCAGTGAGACAGTTTACCATGGGGGGGGGGGTCTTACTACTCCCTGCTTTGGAAGTGGGAGCCCCCTACTGCTTAGCCCTGTGAGTACCTTGGGACTGAAGCCTGGGTGTTCTGCTGGCTCTGGGTTTGGACTGAGAAGGCCTGGAAGAGGCAGGAAAGGACCAATTCTTAGAGGGCCAATGCCTACTAAATCTGGGAGGCCATACTTCAGGAAATCTTTAACAGTTTGCATAGATTTAGGTTTTTCCTCCATCTTTTTAAGTACTTCTTCTGCTTTGTTGCCAAACAGGTGGTCTTGGTTTAAGGGAGCATCCAGCGATTTAGCTTTAACATGATTTGGCAAAGATTGCTCCTTAAGCCAAGCATGCCTTCTAAGTACAGACCCAGTGACAGCAGCCCTGCAAGATGCCGCTAATAAATCAAAACCACATTGCAAAGTATGTTTTCCAACTTGTTCAGCAGAATGCATTAAATCCTGTAAATCTTTGTTTTCAGCACAGTCAGGAATCAACATCATTTTCTGTTTAAGCAATCCAATAATATGCTGCTGATACTTTAACATATTAAACTGGCAGTTTAAGGCCCTAATGGCCAAGGTTGCAGAAGTGTATACCTTCTTACCTCATCTATCCAGCGCCCTGGAATCTCTATCAGAGGGGGTAGGATTTTTGGCAGTAGTAGCCTTAATGCCCTTGGGTCCCTGTGAAATGGTCTCAGGATCCGCAGTAGGATTTGTAAAGAGGAACTTGTGAGAGTCAGGAACCCTGTAATACCTATCAGGTTTTCTGGGAGCAGGAGGTAAAGAGTCAGAGGCCAAGCTAGATTCCGAGAAGGCATCATCAAAAATGTCCAGTACAGGGGGGATAGCTAAAGGCCGGTGTTGAGGCAGGAGTAAGAAATCCCTAAGCCTCTTTTTATAGTCAGAGTAATCTTGGCGTTCCCAGCAAAAATGCTCCCTAACAGTATGCAAGGTTTCACCAAAAGAGAAATTCTCTGGAGGGGAAGCAGAGGGAATTGAGTCCTCTGCATCAGAATCCTCATAGGTAGATAAGGGTAAATCCTGGTCATCAGAGGAAACAGAAAATTCAGAGTACTGATCAGAAGAATCATAAGGAAAATCAGTCTTCCCCTGATTAGAGTAATAAGGTCTTCAGCCATTCTTATCATTTGTTTTTTAGGCATAGAGGCCTGACCATGCAGTCTGGGCATTGGTTTTCTAGGCATGGATTGAGTTTTAGGCCTTGAAGAAGAAGATGGCATTGGTTTAATATGCAAGTCAGTAGGCCTGAATACACCCGCAGAAGCCGGTGCCTGCACAGTGGCTCCAGACCCATCCAATGTAGTGACATCCGCAGGTTCCACAGTTGAAGCATCTCGCGAATGGGTCTCAGTAGAGGCTTGCGAATCTGAAGTAGCGGGTATATCAGGGGCTGCGAAAGTAACTCACTGAGTACAGGCGAACTGGCGACCAGCTTAGAAGAAGCGTCGTCAGCAGATTTGAACCTATGCGGTCTGTCTCTGTCTTTATCTTTGCATTTTTTTGGAATGGTGGTAGTGAGGTGGCTTACCAAAGCCATTTCTGGATAATTGAACCGAGTACCAAAATATTTAGAAGGGTAAATAAACTGACGACGAATAGTTAGTTGTTTAAATAAGGCACAAAAACGACAGCAAGGTACATCTTGGTCTGGGCCTAAGCAAGGAATGCAGTACGAATGAAAATCTTTGAGGTATTTGCTTTCCACAAGAAATACAATTGTTAAATTTTACTGACATCGGTTTAGAGCAAGAAAGAGTTTCCCCAACGGGGTACTTAGCTTAGTTGAAGACTTCAGTTCTGAAACTCAAAAATGAAAATTTTAGGAGTCGGCCGACCGGCACTTGCAAACTGCTTCTGCTTTGGGCACCACACAGCAAGAAAGACTGATGTAATGGCCTACCAAAGTTCTTCGCTCTAAAGACAAACTCCTCCTCTGCATCACTAAAGCCCAAAATGCATCAGGAGCCTCCTTATACCCAATCTCTGGAACTACCATCCGGAATGCCTGCCCACAAGCTCTCAGGCTTCTTGAAAACCAGCAAGGGTACCATTCAAAACACATCTAAGAAAACACATCTCAACATTCTGGCTCTGCAGCTGTACATCTCTAGGATAAGTATAACATCTTTTTCTTTTTCTTTCCTCTTCTACTAAACCTCTGCTCTCCTCTGCTGTTACAAACTACCACACTTTCATCCATTCCACCCTATACCTATGGCTCTAATTCTTTTATCACTCAGTTAATTTAAATCTCCCAATTATATCAACCTTTTGCTTTCAACTCTGTAAATAAGTCAGTACTCTGTACTGTGACATCCATCCTACTGTACAATTATAATTTTACAATATCTGTAGTGAATATATTTAGTAGAAACCCCTTACTATGTATGCATACTTACTATCTTATCTATTCAGATACTGTAAAAGTTATTTTAATTGTATTCTGCCTGAAAATGTTGATATTGTACAACTTAAAAGGTTTTGTTTGTGCTACATATACTGGAGCTTTTCTCCTTGGGTCTCCACTGAAAAGGGGCTTTTGTGTCCAGCTAGGCTTCCCCAGTCAACAAATGTAAAATTATTTGTAAAATAAATAAATAAATCTGAAGTCTAGTCAAGTGTGTCATATAATTTGGTGCACAAAGCTGGGTGATGCAGTTTATACAAAGGGCTGTAAGTGATGGCCTTGTGTGTTGTGTGTGTGTGTGTGTGTGTGTGTGTGTGTGTGTGTGTGTGTGTGTGTGTGTGTATATATATATATATATATATATGGTTCCCTATTAGAATCCTGAAACACTATAAGCCTGAAAGTCAAAATCCTGAAAACTAATGACTGAAAATGCAAAATCTCGAAAATGCAAAATCCTGAAAGTCAAAATCCTGAAAACACAAAATGGACATACTGACGTCATTGTGGCTTTGCTATTGTTAGCCCTGTGGTGTTAGGTCATGCGTTGGGTCCAGGTAAGTGTGCGGTTGGTTTTATGTTAGGGTTAGGGGCGGTATAAGTGAGTTAGGGTTAGGGCGCGGGTCAGGTGAGTGTGCGATAGTGACGGACGTTAGGGTTAGGGTCAGGGTCAGTTGGTAGATATTAGTGTCTTTATAGTGACATATTAGCATTATTTGTGTTTTCAGGATTTTGACTTTCAGGATTTTGCATTTTCGAGATTTTGCATTTTCAGTCATTAGTTTTCAGGATTTTGACTTTCAGGCTTATAGTGTTTCAGGATTCTAATAGGGAACCATATATATATATATATATATATATGTGTGTGTGTGTGTGTGTGTGTGTGTGTGTGTGTGTGTGTGTGTGTGTTTATCTGTCTGTGTGTAAATATCAATATATAACTGTAAAAATATTTGCTTCCTGCATCCTAACATAGTTATGGTGTAAAGGAAGGAAATTATTGTAGTAAAGAGGACCATCATCATATGATCCACGTCCATAGGTTCATAGATTAGTACTAGGCTAACTGCCCTTACGAACCATTTAAAGCCTAGCCAATAATCTCATGTGAGCCTCAAACTCTGCACCTTAGGTTTATAAAAGTAAACACTTTAACCATTATGCCACCCTCCCACCCTGGTTCTTTAGTTACAATCCTCGGTTTCCTCAATTTTTTTTGAATGTTGACAGTAGGTTTACTAATTAGCTGTGAATAAACTGCACAGCATGAAGTCTGAGAGTTTAATGTTAATTTTATCTATGAATAAATTTTTAATTCAGTTTTTCACACGCATGTAAGTGTGAAATGCACTGTGTTGGACTAAAACAGTTTGTCTAGTACTTTATGAGGATGAGTAAGGCTATGAGAAGTGCAGGGTCTGATTCCCTTAGCCTTTTTTCATCTAATGTGCAACTCTGACCAAGTCACTTCACCAAACAGTGCTGCTGGTCTGCCTCTGAAAATGGACACTCGGGTTTAGTGGGCCATCCCAGACTGTTAGCAAGTGCTTCACCTATTTGTCTTTTTAATTCCTACACTCTTCATATAATCAATAGTTAGTGCTTCACTATATGTTGTTTAACTAGGAATCCCAGCATATTTCTTGTAGTTTAATGCATTTCCATGTGAATTTTCAGAAATGTAAGTTTCAAGGGAAGAAAATGTACTACTGCTCATGCTAAGTCCATTTCAGTGTGAGTGCATTTTGGTTTGTTTAGTAAGTGGATGTCAGTGTATTTCCTGTAAAATCTGAAATAAACATTTTAGATTAAATGGCAGATGTTGCAAGACAAAAGTGACGCTTGGTAGATGGTAAATCCTTTATAAGCAGAAAACTCCAAATCCAGAAAAAATACAGACAATGTTCATCCAAGATAAAGCAGTGCAAGCAAACACAGCAGTATTAAGCGCTTTCGTCTGGTAGATGACTTCCTCAGAATACAAAAATACTGCAATTAGCACCTGTCTAAATACATTGCTTACCCAATCACAAATAACTGACATCATTTCTCCCATTAACAAGGCTGCATATACGTAATACAAGCCCAATATAAAACAATAATACATGTAAAAAGTTTAAAACATCCCTAAACAGTGTATATAACTAAATAAAAAACATAGATTTTAATTTCAATAGAGAAGATAAAGAAATTCTATCATTTAACCCAGGAGCATGATAGGCATCAAGCCTAATTTGCCATTTGAGTTCTACAAACTCCAAATACTCATTCAAGGGTCCCCCACAAGGTCCCAGATCTACCTGTTCCAATATAAAGAACAGGAAGGAATGGGTAGGTTCACTAACCAAATGTTTATATAATGCATTCTTTTCATTTTTATTTCTGATATCATATAAATGTCGATAAATCCTTAACCTTAGGGCATTCTTAGTTTTACCTACATAGAAACTTGCACAGAATCTACACAAGGCCAAATACACAACCCCTTTGGTGTAACAGTACATCCTTTCTGAACTGGAAATATATCCAAAATTTTTGAGCTTGATTTTTTTCTCTGTCCATAACATAAGGGTATTGGGCACACCTCCCACACTTAAAAGTACCACCATTGTGGGTGTCACATTTTTGCTTTTCAAACAATCCTTTAAGGGAAGTGTCTCTTTTGTAAACCACTTGCGGTTCAATACCAAATTTCCCTGATAATTCAGGGTCAACATCAAATATTTTCCAATATTTGGAAATAATGTTTTTAATGTCATAAAAATTGGATGTGTAAGTAAGAGTAAGCACCCGTCCAAAATTTAAAGGTTTACAGTCATTATGACTTTTGGTGAACACCTGCCCTAGTAGTGCAAGAAAATGACCATTCATTCTTTTAGTCTTAACTTCATTAAAAATATCTATGACAAAGGTTTCAGGGTACCCCCTCTTACAAAACATGTTTTTTAATATTTCACATTCGCTAAGAAAATCCACAAAATCAGACACCATTCTGGCCAATCTTACATATTGGCCCTTAACTAGGGCTTTTTTCTGGTGCAATGGGTGTGTGCTTGTATAATGCAATAGTGAATTTGAATAGGTAGGTTTCCTATATAGTTGTGAAACAAAACAATTGTGTTCAAAGTCTTTCTTGATGGTAACATCTAAGTAATTAATCAGTTCTACATTGCTATTCATAGTAAACTTAAGAAAACTTGTAGTTCCATTAATATAGGTGAAGAACCTCTTCAGGTCGTCCTCACTATCTTTCCAGAACAGGACTATATCATCTAAGTATCGCCCATACAATACCCATGAAGTCCTAAATTCCGAGTTGGTAACAAACAGGTCCTCCCATTGTGCCAAGACAATGTTGGCAAACACTGGAGCACAGCACGCACCCATTGCAACACCCTGTTTTTGCTTAAAAAAATGCCCTTCAAAGGTCACAAAATTATTCTCTAATATTATTTCCATACATGTTCGTAAAGTCAGAATGGTGTTATGATTAAGTGTTGAATTGGCACATAAATAGTCATAATACCATTCAAGGCCAATTTGATGTGGAATAACTGAAAAGAGATCACAAACATCAATAGTGACTAATATGTTACTATCAAAAAACATGCCCTGTTTAACTTTAGGGACTCATGGGACTTTCTTACTAATCACAAGACTACGTGAATCTAGAATGTTTTTCGTCATATTGTCAATGAACTTAGCAATACTATAAGTTTTTGAGGCGTTTGCGTCCACAATTGGTCTTAATGGTGGGTTTTCTAAGGATTTGTGAATTTTTGGTATGCCAAAAATTGTGGGTATTTTTGGATGGCTTATAAGCATATAATTATAAGTTTCTAAGGTAATTTGCCCATTTAATAATAGCTGTTCCAATTCCAGGTCAATATTACGATATGCTATATTAATCTCATTTCTTGACACCTCAAGATAGACATCACTATACAAAAGTTCCATCATCTTGCTATTATAATTAACCACATTCATAATTACCATGCCCCCACCTTTATCAGGTTTCATTATTCTTATGTCACGATGCTCTAAAATTTCACTTAGAAGTTTTCTCTCATCACAGTCCAAGTTAGCTTGACCAGGTTTTTTATACTTGTTCACTAATAAGTTCCTGATATCAGCTTCACATAGATTCTCAAACAGCTGTACTAGGGGGTGTGATGGCGGTAAAAAAATACTAGGCCTACGTGTATCCAAATGGCCAGTACTAGTATTGTTATCGTGAAAATGTAAGGCCAAATTAAGTTTTCTTGTAAATAATTTAAGTTGTAAAATAGAGTCAGTAAGCGTCCCTTCCTTAATAGGAACAAAATTAAAGCCCTTTGATAATAACTCGGCCCACCTGGTGTCAACTCTGACCTGGCTGTAGTTATAAATGTTAAAATCACAGTTATTGTTGCTAATAACATTAAGTACCAGGCCACTATTATTATCGTTGTCAAAATTGTTGTCAGGGTTTATCTCCTGTATGTACCCCATCTCCCCCACCAGGAACCCATCCCAGGGTTGTTGCCATTCCTGTAGTAATCCTGCCTCCCCTGTCTCTGGTTCTGTAACCTCTCCGATCTCCGTAAAGGAGGTTGCTCTAAAGGGGAAACATTTCCACTATTGCCTTGTGCATGCTCTTCAATTTCATTATCCTCAGTACAAGAGATGTTATTAACAGAAAAACTTTGTTGTCCCCTCGGTGGATCTGGATATGCTCTACCATTCTCATAATCCACCCTATCCCTTAATAATTTCCTTTCCTTCCTAGTCTTTAATTCAGTTAGTTCAGTGTCAACATGATTAAACACAGCATTAAAGTTATTACGTTTCATTTCAAACAACAAATCATTTTTAATGCTTAAATCTAAAGTATTAATCTCCCTTAATAACAATGACATTTTACGGTTGTTATCAGATATCAAAATTTGAAGCAATTCACACCCTTGCCTGTTAAAAAATTGTAGGAGTTCTTTATGAAGGTGTGAGTCGTTTTCCAGTTCAGTGGAAATTTCCATGAACGGAGCCCCTTAGGCACCTGCTCTCTTTAGTACACTCAGTTAAATATTCATTTTCCAGTTGCAATTTTTTATATTTCAGAAGTAGCCCTCTAAAACTGGAAATTTGTTGATCCAATGTACCTGGGTTAACATGATTATTACTAGAGTTAGAAACTCGATTAAAACCAGTTTCGGTTTTAAGCCATTGCTCAACCGATACATTAAAAGTCACTTCCTGCCTATCGACAGAAACGATATGAGCCTGTGTGTTACAGCTAAAACCATTGGTGTTACCAAGAACTAAGTCAGCTTCCTGGTTGCTGTGAAAGCCCGTTCTTTGGGCTGGTGTAATAAGCAAATCACTAGTCTCAGAGCCCTGTGAATTAGTAATGTCATTCGACCCTAAATAAAGAGGGTTAGACATTAATTTGTCCACTTTTTTAGATAAATCTGAAACTGTTGCAGTTAGAGTGGATACAGATCTAAGTAAAGTCTGCAGTTCTGCATCGCCAGTGTCATGCATCTACTCGCCTCCATCCATGACAACAAACAAGGAAAACAGGTAGAGTCTTACAAACAATGAAAAATAAAAGGCGGCTGTTGCAAGACAAAAGTGACGCTTGGTAGATGGTAAATCCTTTATAAGCAGAAAACTCCAAATCCAGAAAAAATACAGACAATGTTCATCCAAGATAAAGCAGTGCAAGCAAACACAGCAGTATTAAGTGCTTTCGTCTGGTAGATGACTTCCTCAGAATACAAAAATACTGCAATTAGCACCTGTTTAAATACATTGCTTACCCAATCACAAATAACTGACATCACTTCCCCCATTAACAAGGCTGCATATACTTAATACAAGCCAAATATAAAACAATAATACATGTAAAAAGTTTAAAACATCCCTAAACAGTGTATATAACTAAATAAAAAAACATAGATTTTAATTTCAATAGAGAAGATAAAGAAATTCTATCATTTAACCCAGGAGCATGATAGGCATCAAGCCTAATTTGCCATTTGAGTTCTATAAACTCCAAATACTCATTCAAGGGTCCCCCACAAGGTCCCAGATCTACCTGTTCCAATATAAAGAACAGGAAGGAATGGGTAGGTTCACTAACCAAATGTTTATGTAGTGCATTCTTTTCATTTTTATTCCGGATATATAAATTTTGATAAATCCTTAACCTTAGGGCATGTTAAGCCAGGTACATTGGATCAACAAATTTCCAGTTTTAGAGGGCTACTTCTGAAATATAAAAAATTGCAACTGGAAAATGAATATTTAACTGAGTGTACTAAAAGAGAGCAGGTGCCTAAGGGGCTCCGTTCATGGAAATTTCCCACTGAACTGGAAAAGGACTCACACCTTCATAAAGAACTCCTACAATTTTTTAACAGGCAAGGGTGTGAATTGCTTCAAATTTTGATATCTGATAACAACCGTAAAATGTCATTGTTATTAAGGGAGATTAATACTTTAGATTTAAGCATTAAAAATGATTTGTTGTTTGAAATGAAACGTAATAACTTTAATGCTGTGTTTAATCATGTTGACACTGAACTAACTGAATTAAAGACTAGGAAGGAAAGGAAATTATTAAGGGATAGGGTGGATTATGAGAATGGTAGAGCATATCCAGATCCACCGAGGGGACAACAAAGTTTTTCTGTTAATAACATCGCTTGTACTGAGGATAATGAAATTGAAGAGCGTGCACAAAGCAATATTGGAAATGTTTCCCCTTTAGAGCAATCTCCTTTACGGAGGTCGGAGAGGTTACAGAACCAGAGACAGGGGAGGCAGGATTACTACAGGAATGGCAACAACCCTGGGATGGGTTCCTGGAGGGGGAGATGGGGTTCATACAGGAGATAAACCCTGACAACAATTTTGACAACGATAATAATAGTGGCCTGGTACTTAATGTTATTTGCAACAATAACTGTGATTTTAACATTTATAACTACAGCCATGTCAGAGTTGACACCAGGTGGGCCGAGTTATTATCAAAGGGCTTTAATTTTGTTCCTATTACGGAAGGGACGCTTACTGACTCTATTTTACAACTTAAATTATTTACAAGAAAACTTAATTTGGCCTTACATTTTCACGATAACAATACTAGTACTGGCCATTTGGATACACGTAGGCCTAGTATTTTTTTACCGCCATCACACCCCCTAGTACAGCTGTTTGAGAATCTATGTGAAGCTGATATCAGGAACTTATTAGTGAACAAGTATAAAAAACCTGGTCAAGCTAACTTGGACTGTGATGAGAGAAAAAGTACAGTTTTGTACCTACCATAAATGTAGATGTTCGAGGATTCCATTGCTGCAGTCCTGACTATTGGGTATAGTCCGCGTCCCAGTCGGCCCGAATACCAGAGTCAGGGCGCATTAGACTGACGCCAGTACGCCAGGGTACTAATGCGCATGACCGACGTCATATCCTCAGTCTTTTCTTGCCCCAGATGTCAGAAGACCCTAAAAAGACAAGTCCCAAAAAACCTGCACCAAAACATGTACAATATATACAACCATATATACAAAAATATAAGCATGTAAACTCACCTACACAACCACCCCTAAATACAGAGGGAAGGAGGAGGATTGGACTGCAGCAATGGAATCCTCGAACATCTACATTTATGGTAGGTACAAAACTGTACTATGTTCTTCGCCTTCCATTGCTGCAGTCCTGACTATTGGGTAGAATCCCAAAGCAGAGGTAAGGGAGGCTGGCAAATTACAAAGTAGTAGGAGCTGACAACATGCCTTGTAAAACAGCTGTGGCAAACCAGGCCTAGACTTAGAGTAGATAGGAAGGTGATAATGCCTAGAAAAAGTATGCACTGAACTCCAAGTAGCTGCTTCCAGAATATCCTTAGTTGCCACCCCTTAGAAATGCTGTTGAAGTGGCAGTAGCCCTAGTGGAATGAGGCCTAATCCCAGCTGGAATCTCCTTGCCATGATGGGAATAACAAAATGCAATGCAAAAGCCAATCCACCTAGAAATAGTTTGTTTTGACACAGGCTTGCCCTGAGAACTCAAAGCAAAAGAAACAAACAACTGCTGAGACTGCCTAAAATCCTTAGTCCTGCTTAAATAATAACGCAATTGCCTGTGTACATCTAAAGTGTGCAAAATCTTTTCCCTTTATTCTGAGGATCTGCAAAAACGTAGGCAAATGAATAGTTTGGTTTAAAGCCACACTAGAAACCACCTTAGGCATAAAAAGAAGGATTAGTACGTAATGATACCCTATCCTTATGGAAAATCAAAAGGGCTCTACTGCCATAAGGGCCTGCAACTCAGACACCCTTCTTGCAGAAGTAATAGCCAACAGAAAAGCAGTCTTCCATGACAAATATTTCAATTCAGCAGTAGCTGCAGGCTCAAAAGGTTGTAGAGTAAGTTTTTCCAACACAAAATTGAGATCCCAAGCAGGAGTAGGAGCTCACGGGGGTCTTATATTCTTTGCCCCTAAGAAACTGCTTGAACAAAGGATGCGAAAACAAAGGTGGGTCACAGTCATAGTGAGCTGAAATTGCTGCAGCATGCATCTTTATGGAAGAGAAGGACAAACCTTTGTCCAATAATTCAGTAAGATATTGAAGAGCCACACTCAAATTAGGCTCAGAAATCTCCAAATTCTTTGCTGCACTCCAAAATGAAAATCTCTTCCATTTGTCCGCATACACTTTCCTTGTACTAGGCCTTCTAGCTTCCCTGATCACATTTAAAACTTGTTGAGGAAGTTGAGACCTGCTGTGCTTCAACACAGAATATGCCAAGCTGTTAGATGAAGAGAGTGTAGCTTGACATTGAGCAGATGACCGTCCTTCTGAGATAACAGATGAGGAATCAGAGGTAAAGGCCATGGAGGCTTCTTTACCAGACTCCGTAGTAGTGGGTACCAGTGTTGCCGAGGCCAATCTGGAGCTATCAAAATCATCCTTGGCCTGTCTTGTCTGACCTTTAACAGTACCTTTGGAAGAAGAGGCAGAGGTGGAAAGGCATAAACATGAAGATTTTTCCAACTGAAAGACAGAGCATCCACTTTCCAAGCTGTGTGATGAAACCCCTTTGTGCAATACTGTGGCAGCTGGTGGTTTAGTGGAGAAGCGAACAGATCTATGTCTGGAGTTCCCCATGACACTGTCAGTTTCTGAAATACATGAAGATCCAGTTTCCACTCGTGGGGATCCATGATTTGTCTGCTTAACACATCTACTAAAGAGTTCTGTGCTCCTGGCAGAAACCTTGCCTGAAGAGTTAGTTGCAGGCTTAGTGCTGTCTCCCATAAAATCATTGCTTGCCTGCATAGAGGATAAGAATGTGTTCCCCCTTGCTTGTTGATGTACCACATGACAGTTGTGTTGTCTGTTAGAATCAACACCTGCCCTGGAAGAAGTAACTCCTTGAAAGCCATTAATGCAAACTGGACTGCTAACATCTCCTTCATGTTGATATGTAGATGCTGCAGTCTGGCAGGCCACTTGTCTTGTATCCACTTTCCATTTAGATGAGCTCCCCAAGCAATGTCCGAGGCATCTGTCGTTAAAATCTGACTCGCCTCTGGCCGGGTCACAGAGAGTCCCTTGTTTAGGTGACATTCCTGAGCCCACCACAAAAATTCTTTTGAAGGCAAGGTATTATTTGAATGACAGTGTCCAAATCCTGGCAGTGCTGTGTCCATACATTTTGAGATACCATTGTAGCTTCCTCATATGCAGTTTGGCATTGGGAAGCACCAGAATACAAGATGCCATGAACCCTAATGCTTGAAGGACTGTCCTTGCAGTCAGCACGGACTGATGAGATAGTTGATGGAAGTAAAGTGACAGACTCTTTTGTTTGTCCGGGGTTAAAGGCCATCTGGGCGCCTGTATTCAGTCTGACACCGACAAAGCCGATGTCTTGAGAGGGTACTAGACTGGACTTTATTTCGCTCACAGAATACCCTAGGCATCTTAGCACTGCTATGACATAATCCAGATGCTGTACAAGCTCTTCGTTTCCTTGCCCCACAATCAGGCAGTTGCTCAAGTAAGGATAGATTTGAATTCCTTGTAGCCTGGAGTAAGCTATCACTGGAGCCAAAACCTTTGTGAATACTCTGGCGCAGTAGATAAGCCAAAGGGCAATGCAGAGAACTGATAATGAGAATTTCCAGCTCGAAACCGCAGATACTTCCTGCAACTTAGCCTTATAGGCACATGAAGGTAAGCTTCCTTGAGATCTAAAGTTACCATCCAGTGATCTTTGCCCAGCAGAGGTAGAAGCTGTTGTAGCGTCAACATCTTGAACTTGGGGATGTCCAGATAAGTGTTGAGGATAGATAAATCCAAAATTGGTCTCCACGTGTTCCCCTTCTTTGGTACTAGGAACAGGGGAGAATAAAATCCTAGGCCCCTTTCTGATGCAGGAACTGGCTGAATGGCCCTATGTGAAGCAACTGAAAACTTGCTTGTGAGCCTCTTTCTTTGTGGAGGAGGAACATCTGGCATGCCTTTGAAAGGGGCATTGTATGGAAATAAAATCTGTAACCGTGGTGAATGATATCCAACACCCATTTGTCTTGAGTAATTAAATCCCAATTTTCTTTGAAAAGAGACAGTCTTCCTCCCAAAGGAGCTGCCATACGTGAATCTGCTGGCAGCGGAAAAGACAGGTCATTGGGTCTGTTTACGAAAGGACTGACCCCTGCCCTCACCAGAAGTCTGAGCAGGTGAACTCCTGTTCTAGGCCTAAAAGAACCTTGAGCCCTGCCCCTACCACGCCTAGACCTACCCCTAGACTGGGAATCATAAGCAGGATATGTCCACCCTTAGCAGGCCAATTTCTACTAAACTTTGGAGGCTGCACCTGCAAGAAATCTTTAACAGTTTGCATAGACTTAGCTTTGTCCTCCATTTTCTTTAAAACTGCTTCCACAGGCGATCCAAACAACACATCAGACTGTAAAGGAGCATCCAAAATCCTTGTCTTAACATGCTCAGCTAAATTCTGGTCCTTCAACCAGGCATGCAGAACAGAACTGGTAGCAGCCACCCTCGAGGAGGCCTGTACAGCATCAAAACCACATTGCAAAGAATGCTTACCCACTTGTTCAGACACATGAACCAAATCCAGCAACTCTTTACACTCAATACCTTCTGCCAAAGCATCCACCTTAGATTTCAATTGTGAAAGGAGATAATTCTGATATTTTAACATGTGAAACTGGCAATTCAAAGCTCTCATGGCTAGAGTGGAAGAAGTATACACTTTCTTTCCCCACCTATCCAAAGCCCTTGCCTCCTTATCAGTGGGAACAGGATTTTTAACCACAGAAGCCTTTACACCCTTAGGCCCTTGAGAAATAGTTTCTGGGTCCGCCTAGGACTCTTAAACAAATATTTATGAGCTTCGGGCACCCTATAATACCTATCAGGCTTAACAGGAGCAGGAGGCAAAGAGTCAGGGTTCAGGGAAGCCTCTGCAAAAACATCTTCCACCACATTCAACACAGGAGGAATAGCTAAAGGCCTATGCTGGGGTAAAACAAAACTCCCTAAGCCTTTTCCTGAATCAGAGTAATCCTGGCCTTCCCATTTAAAGTGCTCCCTCATGGAATGCAGAGTCTCTGAAAATGAGAAATCCTCAGGCGGAGAAGCTGTAGGAGTGGAATCATCCACATCAGAATCAGAATAAGTAGGAAACTCCTGTATATCTTCCACAGAAGATTCTGAGGCTTCTGAACACTGTTCAAAACTATCAAACTCGGTTCCACCCTAGGCCTCTTATCAGGCGGTGGCATAGAACCCTAATCATAGTAATGAAATCTTCTGCCATTTTAAGCATATGTTTCTTAGGCACAGAACCCGAAATGCTAGGAGAAGCCCCCACTGAAGCTGAAGTAGGCCTACCTCGCAAAGAAGGTTTGGCAACAGAAGGAGAGGCCCTAACTACCTTGGGAAGAGGGGGAAGAACAGTCACCTGAGAAGCCCCTCAGCCTGGCCTACCTCCTGAGAAGGCACATCCTGTAAAGTATAGTTTCTGCCTGGGACTCCATGGAAACTCCTGGCAAAACCTCCGGCTCCACTGAGTTTTCTAAAGAACCGACGTCCGGGACTGCCGGTTCCTCAACCCTAGGCTTCACAGTTTTATCCTTGCGCTTCTTGAAGCGGGCGCGGGCGGAGCATCCGACGGCATTTTATAATTGCAACGCTTCCCAAACACTAACCTGGCACAGTCTATCCTCCTCTTAATAGTGCGTTTGTTAAACCTAGCACAAGAGCGGCAACCAACATCGCCGTGCTCAGGCCCTAGACAAGGTATACACAAGGTATGATAATCCCTATGAGGTATCTGTTTCACAAGAAATACAGTTATTCACTTTTTCTGACATCCGTAAAATACTGAGGCAAGAAAAACTAAAATATTCCCAACGGGTACTTAGCCAACTCTGTTTCGGTCTGAAACTCCGCTCGAAATATTTCAGTACGCCAACCTGCACTCGCAAAATTGCTTCTGCATCGGACCATGCGGCAAAAAAGACTGAGGATATGACGTCGGTCATGCGCATTAGTACCCTGACGTACTGACGTCAGTCTACGCGCCTGACCGACGTCAGCCTTATACTCTGGTATTCGGGCCGACTGGGACGCGGACTATACCCAATAGTCAGGACTGCAGCAATGGAAGACGAAGAACATCTTCTAAGTGAAATTTTAGAGCATCGTGACATAAGAATAATGAAACCTGATAAAGGTGGGGGCATGGTAATTATGAATGTGGTTGATTATAATAGCAAGATGATGGAACTTTTGTATAGTGATGTCTATCTTGAGGTGTCCAGAAATGAGATTAATACAGCATATTGTAATATTGACCTGGAATTGGAACAGCTATTATTACATGGGCAAATTACCTTAGAAACCTATAATTATATGCTTATAAGCCATCCAAAAGTACCCACAATTTTTGGCATACCAAAAATTCACAAATCCTTACAAAACCCACCATTAAGAACAATTGTGGATGCAAAAGCCTCAAAAACTTATAGTATTGCTAAGTTCATTGACAATATGACGAAAAACATTCTAGATTCACGTAGTCTTGTGATTAGGGACTCATGGGACTTTCTTACTAAAGTTAAACAGGACATGTTTTTTGATAGTAACATATTAGTCACTATTGATGTTTGTGATCTCTTTTCAGTTATTCCACATCAAATTGGCCTTGAATGGTATTATGACTATTTATGTGCCAATTCAACACTTAATCATAACACCATTCTGACTTTACGAACATGTATGGAAATAATATTAGAGAATAATTTTGTGACCTTTGAAGGGCATTTTTTTAAGCAAAAACAGGGTGTTGCAATGGGTGCGTGCTGTGCTCCAGTGTTTGCCAACATTGTCTTGGCACAATGGGAGGACCTGTTTGTTACCAACTCGGAATTTAGGACTTCATGGGTATTGTATGGGCGATACCTAGATGATATAGTCCTGTTCTGGAAAGATAGTGAGAATGACCTGAAGAGGTTCTTCACCTATATTAATGGAACTACAAGTTTTCTTAAGTTTACTATGAATAGCAATGTAGAACTGATTAATTACTTAGATGTTACCATCAAGAAAGACTTTGAACACAATTGTTTTGTTTCACAACTATATAGGAAAACAACCTATTCAAATTCACTATTGCATTATACAAGCGCACACCCATTGCACCAGAAAAAAGCCCTAGTTAAGGGCCAATATGTAAGACTGGCCAGAATGGTGTCTGATTTTGCGGATTTTCTTAGCGAATGTGAAATATTAAAAAACATGTTTTGTAAGAGGGGGTACCCTGAAACCTTTGTCATAGATATTTTTAATGAAGTTAAGACTAAAAGAATGAATGGTCATTTTCTTGCACTACTAGGGCAGGTGTCCACCAAAAGTCATAATGACTGTAAACTTTTAAATTTTGGACGGGTGCTTACTCTTACTTACACATCCAATTTTTATGACATTAAAAACATTATTTCCAAATATTGGAAAATATTTGATGTTGACCCTGAATTATCAGGGAAATTTGGTATTGAACCGCAAGTGATTTACAAAAGAGACACTTCCCTTAAAGGATTGTTTGAAAAGCAAAAATTTGACACCCACAATGGTGGTACTTTTAAGTGTGGGAGGTGTGCCCAATGCCCTTATGTTATGGACAGAGAAAAAATCAAGCTCAAAAATTTTGGATATATTTCCAGTTCAAAAAGGATGTACTGTTACACTAAAGGGGTTGTGTATTTGGCCTTGTGTAGATTCCGTGCAAGTTTCTATGTAGGTAAAACTAAGAATGCCCTAAGGTTAAGGATTTATCAACATTTATATGATATCAGGAATAAAAATGAAAAGAATGCACTACATAAACATTTGGTTGGTGAACCTACCCATTCCTTCCTGTTCTTTATATTGGAACAGGTAGATCTGGGACCTCATGGGGGACCCTTGAATGAGTATTTGGAGTTTGTAGAACTCAAATGGCAAATTAGGCTTGATGCCTATCATGCTCCTGGGTTAAATGATAGAATTTCTTTATCTTCTCTATTGAAATTAAAATCTATGTTTTTTATTTAGTTATATACACTGTTTAGGGATGTTTTAAACTTTTTACATGTATTATTGTTTTATATTTGGCTTGTATTAAGTATATGCAGCCTTGTTAATGGGGGAAATGATGTCAGTTATTTGTGATTGGGTAAGCAATGTATTTAAACAGGTGCTAATTGCAGTATTTTTGTATTCTGAGGAAGTCATCTACCAGACGAAAGCGCTTAATACTGCTGTGTTTGCTTGCACTGCTTTATCTTGGATGAACATTGTCTGTACTTTTTCTGGATTTGGAGTTTTCTGCTTATAAAGGATTTACCATCTACCAAGCATCTCTTTTGTCTTGCAACAGCTGCCTTTTATTTTTCATTTTAGATTAAATCTAACTCTCATTAACCACTGAAAAATTAAAGATGACAACAGTATGCATGCTGACAGTTTGCACAGTGTTTTATGGTAATTGGGGATAGTCCTGTCTATTATTCTGCCTAAGGCCCCATATGACCATGACCCGGCTTTGCTCTGAAGTAAACACGTGTGTGCGCGCTCACATACACACACACATACACACACACACACACACACACACACACACACACACACACACACACACACACACACACACACAGCACCATTCTTCATTAACCTGTGGGTCTTGGTTTTCTACAGTTACATATACCCTGTCTGATACAAATAAAGTATCAAAAGTAAAAAAGTAAAAACAGGAAAGAGCAACAGGAGTTCAAACAGGAACAGTGATTCCATGAACACATCCAATCCATCAGGTCACTTGAAAAATAGGACTGCGGGAAGGAAGGAGGGAGGGAGGGAGGGAATGTTAATGAAGAATGAAGATAGATAACACAGATGGAACGTTATGGTAAGAACATAACTTATTTATCTGATGTTGTCATCTTCATTCATTTATTAACCTGTGGGTCAGCGTCCCCAGCTACAGGAACCCTGGATGGTCCTCATGGAAGGATATTCTCGAGCACAGCAGAGCCAAAAGAGGGCTTATTCATTGATATAACATCCAATTTATAATGAGTAATGAATGTATGAGGGTTAGACCATGTAGCCACTGCACAAATGTCATTAATCGAAACTCTTGAGCAACAGGCATGAGAAGTTGCCACAGACCTTGTAGAGTGAGCTTTAATCTGGCCAGGTAAAGGAATGTTCTTAGAAGAATAAACAAAGGAAATGCAGTCATTTTTTACCATCTCGCCAAGCAGGTCTTAGTAATTGCTTTACCTCTTTTAGTGTCTGAAAAGGATATGAACAATTGTTCCAATTTCCTGAAAGTCTTAGTTCTGTCCAAGTAAAAACATAACTGTCTATGCACATCAAGTGAATGAAGAGTCTATTCCCCTTTATTTAGAAAATTTGGGAAGAAAACAGGAAGGTTAATGGAATGATTGACATTGGGTTCTATAGCAACTTCAGGCAAGAAGGACGGGTCGGTGCGTAAGATTACCATGTCTTTGTGAAAAATTAAATACAGAAACATGAGAGGAAACTGCCTGTAACTCTGAGATTTTTCCTGCTTAAGTTATGGCCACCAGAAAAAGTCTCTTCCAAGAGAGAAACTTTAAATCTACTGTGGCTGCTGGTTCAAAAGGAGGGCGAACCAGAGCCGCAACATACCAGTCAAATTCCAAGGGGAGTAAAATCCTTAATGGAAGAACGAAGAAGAAATGTACCCCTGAGGAAAGTTTTATAAAGTTTTGATGAAGCCAATGAGGAAGAGTCCTCACCTAAGTGAAAGTTGGAAACTGCAGCCAACTGAACCTTGATCATGGAAAAAACTCTCTCGATCATTAAAAAGGGAAGCCAAGAAATCCTGCACCATAGGGATGTGTGCCATAAAGGGGTCTGTTTGTCTCTGTTGGGTCCAAATGGAAAACCTTTTCCATTTACTTTTATAAAGCTTCCTGGTGGAGGATTTGTAGGCAGAAATGAATATCTTCTGGATAGGGGTGGAAAGCCTGGGATGACTGGCCATCATTGGAAGTAGAGAAACCATAGAGTTAGTTTCAGGCCTTGAAGGCTGGGGTGAGGGTGCCCCAAGGGGTGAGATAAGAGATCAGGAGCTGGATCCAGAGTCATCAGAGGACAGATCAGATGAGACCAAAGATAGGTGAACCAGACCTGTCGGGGCCAGAAGGGGGCAATGTGGATGATTTTCCTCTTCACACTGGATGCCCTCTGTAAAAATTTGGGAGTTAGGGGCAAAGAGAGAAATACATAAAGTAGACCGGGAGGCCAAGCATGGATTAGAGCATCCCTAGGAGGCTGTTCCTGAGGGGGATTAAGGCAAAGTACCTGCTGCATTTGTTGTTGAGAGGGGAGGCAGAGAGGTCACAGTAAGGTTGACCCCATTTCTGGAGATCATGTTTGCCGTGAATTGGTTCAGAGACCACTTGTGAGGCATCAACAGGACTCAGCTGATCCTGTCCACTAAATGTTGGACACTCCCAGAATGTGCGTTGCCACTAAAAAGCAGTTACGAGAGATTGCCCATTGCTGGACTCTCGTAGCTTCTCCACACAGAGGGAAAGACCTGGTTCCTCCCTGTTGGTTGATGTACCAGACCCCTGACATATAGCTGTCTGTATTGCAATAGTCCCTAGAGGAAGAAAGCTGTGTGGCAACACCAAAAGAACTGCTCTCATCACCAGGGCACTTATATGCAAGTTGTTTTCCTGGGGCATCCACGTGACCCAGATAATGCTCCCCCACCCTGTCTGGGATGTGTCCGTGGCCAAAGTGGCATTTGAGGAAGGAAGAATGAAGGGCCATCCTTGAGTAACTTCTACAAACTGAAGCCACCATAACAGAGATCCTTTGCATACTCTGGAAAGTCTGATGGGAAGGTTTAGAGGATTTCTGCGTAAGGACCATTGTACTAGTGTCCACTGTAAGATTCTCATATGAAGATGCATTGTGGATAAAAGAGGTACTGTGGCTGCCACAGAGCTGAAAACTCTGGGAACCAAACTCGCTGGAGTGTTTGGTATGGCTAGAATTTGTTTGACATGAAGACACAGGCTTGACACTTGATCCACTGTTAGATAAGCCCAGGAAACTGTGGTGTTGAGTTGTGCTCCTGTGAATTGTATCACCAGAATCGGTTCCAACTGGGATTTCTCCAAACTGAGGGTTATGCCAAGGTGTGTGGCCAAGTGTAAAAGGTAATCCCTGGCTTGAATAAGACGATGCCTGGTTGGAGTGGCCAACAGCCACTTCTCCAGATAGTGAAATATATGGAATCCCTGCAGCCTCAGGTGAGCTATGACCAACGCCAAGCATTTGATGAAACCACACCGGAGTGATCTGAATTGAAAATGACTGGCTCCCAGCCTATAACAAGGAAACCTTCTGGAGTGCCTGTCCATCTTGATATGGTATTACACATCCTTCAGGTCTACTGATACATCCAGTTGTTCTTCCTCAGTAGAGGAACAATGGACTCAACTGTAACAAACCTAAACTTCATGTTCTTTACCAATTTGTTCAGGGATGTCAGATCCATAATGAGCCTTAGGTCCCCTGTCTTTTTTGGGAACCAAAACATCCCTCGAGTAAACACCCGATCTGAATTGATTGTGAGGGACCTCCTGGGGGACTCTTTTTTTGCATCAATTTTGTGATTTCCGTGGCTGAACCATCCTTCTGACTGGGTGGTACATCCATCAGGGAGAACAGATTTTCATCTTGGTGTCCCTAAAAAGGGAATGGAGAATCCTCTGGATACAATCCTTAGCAACCATTAATCATTTGAGGTGGCTTCCCAGGCTTTAGAGTGCAAGGAAAAGCATCCCTCCAACTACCTCCAGAGGAAGGCAGTCGGGCAACTGTTCAGGAGCACTGAAAAGGTCTCTCCAAGAATGATTCTCGAGACCCTTGATTCTGCAGACCCCCTCGCCCTTTTGGGCGGCATCTACCATTTTGGATATTTCCCCCTCTGCCCCCGGGGGAAAATTCTCCCTGAGAATCCTGGAAAATGACTCTGAGATTTAATGAATCACAACTTTTTACTCCCACACCGGTTCCTGGAGAAGGACCTTTGTGGAGTAAAAAAACAGATCCTGATGGCAGATAGGGTCTTCCCATCCTTTTCACTGCAGAAGAGTGTGTCATGAACAGTGGGCTCAAACAGGATTTTTCTGTCAAAATGCGCATTTACGAAGGACATCTTAAAAGGTTCAGCAAAATCAAACAGCCGCATCCAGGCCTTATGACAATGCCGGAAGTGGCCACTCTTGAGGTACCCTCTGCTGCATGGGATAGCAGCCTCATGGATGCATTAGATAGGGATTGGAGGGTGGCCATTCTGAAGGAGACCTTCTGCACCTCTGCAGACATGGACCTCAGGGAACAGCTAGAGAGTTCCTTGACCAGGTCCCCTCTATAATCTCATAAAATGTGAAAGGTACTCTCTCAAGGAGAAAGTAGTAGAGGCATAAACACTTTTACCAAACCTGTCCAAAGCTCTGGACTCCCTGTTAGGTGGATGGACAAAGGAGCTCTCTTGGGCCAGCTCCTTTTTGGCCGCAAAAACTATGGCATCAACCAGAATACCCTTTGTCCAGAATGGTTTGTCCAGGGAGCAATCAAGATTTTGTCAACGTGCTTGGGGGTGGGCTCTAGTGTGTTCGGTTCCTTCCATGCCCTAGAAGACACCAACTCAATGAGAGGGTCTGCCAGGGGAAACATCCAGGATGTAGATGGGCCAGACCCGAACTCCTCCAACAGAACTGATTCCTCCGAGGGGTTTTGGGAAGACCATCCACCTCTTTGGTGGAGGATGGGGACCCCTCCTCTTCCTCAAAATCAGTATTAATGGTGACAGATTCCTCCCAGGAATTGACGTGCCTCCTATTGGACAATCTCTTCTGAGGAACCTCCTCGGTGGGATGCTCTGGGGAGGTGTCTGAAGATATGTGGGCTTCCACAGATGGGACAGTCTGGAGTCTTCGTGGGACCAGCTGTTCATGTGGTAGACGAGAAGCCTCGAAGACAGATTCAGTGGAGACACGAGGAGGTTCTGCAGGGATGAGAACTGCAGGTCTCCCAGAATGGGAGGACCCTCTTCAACACTTTGAAGGCAGAAAGGCTCCGGATGCCAGAAGTCAGTCTTCCTGGGGCTGAGGCTACCACAGCGGACAATCCTCGGAGGCTCAGAGTCTCCCAATCCAAAGAGGGAGTCGAAGCAGAGCTCTTGAATGCTGATGGCCTGAAGTGAAACAACAACTCAACAACTCCAAAAAATTTGGAGTCGAAGTCATCTCCCAAGAACCAGCGTCGAGGCTACGGCTCCTAGACGCACTCTGAACAGACAATGTCAGTGCTCACCACATTAGGGATGTAGTTGGAGGTGAAGACGTGATGACTATCTGCTCTGACACCCAGCTCCTAGGACCAATGAAACCAAAGACTTCAAAACCGCAAGTCAGATCAGAGCAGGAGCCACAGGTCAGAAAGGGGACACTTTCACAGATCCAGAGGAGGACAAAGCTGACAAAATCCCCATCCAAATCTCAGCTTTGAGAAATTGCCTCATCAATCTACCAACATCCTTGCCCGAAAGGGTCTAAGAAGACCTCATGGAGGAAGAAGTGGAAGCAGGTCTAGGTCTAGATGTCCTTTTTGGGGAGGTCTCACAGAGCTGAGATCTCTCAACCGAGACACTCGGCTCTGAACTGGGAACCAAAGTCCGGGATGAAGAGGCAACTGTCTGAACCAAGGTGGATGAGTCCAAAACCTTTGGTTCTGAAGGTTTAGGTGTCTTTTTTGCAAGCTCAGATTGTGAAGAAGTAGACCAGTCGAGAGACCAGTTTCTGTGTTCCTGGGTTTTTGCTTGTTGGAGAGGTTTGAGCCCCTGATGATGAAGGAAGAGAAGAAGGGGAGGAAGCAGGTAATAACCCCTTAAGAATACGTTTATTGCGACGATCCACAAGAGCTTGCAGGAGAAAACCCACACAGATACAACAGCTACTGTTCAAATGGCTAGGCCCTAAACAATAGAAGCACTCCCTGTGGACATATGCCCACAGGAAGTACACTTCTTAAATCCTAAAAGCTTACCAGCTATGTCTGATTTAGAATCAGATATTAAAAAAAGTTGTTTTTTTTTTAAAGGAAAGCCTAGAAGAAGAAAGGGAAGAGAAAAGGGATAATGTCAGACAGAAACCCGCACTACAATTACCAGATATCAAAAGACTAGACTAATTAAAGAAGAGAAAGTGACAGATGAAGAGTATGACTTGCACTTACTGTGAAAAATTGCACTGAAAAAGGAGGAGTTGATGAGCACCGACAACCTTGCTGCTAATATGACAAGCAGCAAACGAGATCGGAGGTATTCTGGAGGAGAGAGGCATTGTGGGTAGGGAGAAGGACCTTGAGCTTCGAATCTCAAGCTAGTGAAGCAGTCGAGTCGGTTCCGAGGGTTGGAACCGAGACCCACAGGTTAATGAACGAATGAAGATGACACCATCAGATTGGTAGCTATACACTTGGGGGCTTCGGATCCCTTGCACTCCTGCAAATACTACTTAATGTTTATATTTTTAAGGAAATTTGGACTCTAAGCAGTTTAAAACTCTGTGAATTAAACCTCTAGGTTTAGTAAGTGAAGCTACAGACACATACGTATGTATATTATGCTACAAAAGTTTCTACTGTTTATTTTTTACTTATTCATTTATATGAAAAGTTAAGTACACTACAGAGTTAGATCCCTATTTAGAAAGTGTTATAAGTGTTTGTTTTTCCCTGGTTCCTAATCTTCAACTAAATCTAGATGCCTTGTAAAATGTGCATTGTAAAAATGATAACTACATATTATTAACAGATAAGGAAAGATCATTACTGTGGAGGTACCAAACCTGCCATCAAGCTAA
Source organism: Protopterus annectens (assembly GCF_019279795.1). Classification (NCBI taxonomy): domain Eukaryota; kingdom Metazoa; phylum Chordata; order Ceratodontiformes; family Protopteridae; genus Protopterus; species Protopterus annectens. Next base: position 294,010,928 of record NC_056745.1, read on the forward strand.
TTTCTGTACAACTATAGTGCTTACGAAAGTGACATATATTTATGTCACTATGCCATATCTATCTGTGTTAGGACATGGGACAAGTTGGCCAAGTTAACATTATTTATTTACTTAGTGTCTTTTTTTTACTGGGAAAGTCTGACTGGGCATACAGTCCCATTTCAGCAGAGGCCTGAGGAGAAAAGCTCTGTAAAAAAAAAAAATCAAATAAACAAGCAATTACATTTAAATGCATTACAATGGCACATGCTAGAATAATACACATTGTTTGGAATACTAAATGCAATGGAAACATTAATATACATCTGTGATATTTTAATTAAACCAGTGGAAACATTAATATACATTTGTGATATTATAATTAAACCAGTGGAAATAATATACATTATTTGCAATATTATAATAAAACAATCACATATATTATTTGTAATTGTAAAGGAGTAACTGAGCGTTGACATTACATTCAGTTTTTATTAGTAGTAATACTAATATCCAGTAACAAGAACCAGGAAGGAAAAATAGACAGTGAAGTAGTGAAAACAGAAAGACAGTGAAGTAATGAGTGGAGGTTGGAAATGATAGGTGAACTTAGAGAAATTGGGGAAGGGAGTTGGGTAACAAAAAGAAAAAACTGAGGTGAAAGTAGGGAATATTTAGCCAGGATGGGAGCATGAGCATAGCTAGGAGGAATTTAGATATTGTTTTAGGTTGTGCTTAAAGTTTGATGCACTGTTGTCTTAATTTAATAATAGGGGAGTGATGTTCCACAGCCTAGTGATACAGGTAGGGTAAAGTGAATCACCTGCTCTGTTGTGTAATATGGAGATGATTAAGAGGCTTTTGTTACATGATCGGTGGTATCTTGGGGAAGAATAATGTTTCAGAATGCCTTGTAGTGAAGGACAGGTGTTGGGTTTGTGTATTGTCTTATGGGTGGTAAATAGCTAGGAGTAAGTAAAGTAAAGTAATTAGGAAATTCCAACTATTCTAGGTTCTTTAATGCTATGCATTGGTGAGTACAGTAAGGTGAAGTGAATGTACATCTGGATATTTTATTGTAGATTTTATTGTAGCAGGCTTCTAGTTTATTTTGTAAGGCGGACTAAAATTAGTATGGGTGATGTATAAAGAAGAGACAGGAGAAGGTAAGAAGCTGCTAAAGATCTTCTACTGGTGTCAATGACGAAAGGTTTATTTCAGTAGAGAAAACTTAGCTTTTGGTGAGTTTTTTTTCTGATGGAATGGGTGATGTGCAAGTCATAAAAAAAAGAAGAAAAAAAAACATTGCCTATTACAACACTTAGCAGTTTTGTATTGGATACAGTTTCTATTACGGCATTGTTTGCCCAGGTGATGTTAAAGATAGTTTATGTGTACGTAGAGATCTTGGTGTAAAGAGCATTCTTTTTTGGGGGGGTATATACGTTTAGTTGATGGTATCCTAGGCATGACTTGGTTAAGGGGAAGTTGTCTTGTGTCATTTGCTGAAATAGTAATAAGCCTGGGGCAAAGCATATGAGTGTGACGTTGTCAGCTTACTGGACTACGGAGGCAAGTTTACTGGCTTCGTGACGGTTATTTGGGAAGTTATCTAAAAGTAATAGGTCTAGAATTAATCCTTAAGGCACATCAACAGTGACAGGTAGGAAAGGGGAGAGGCCTTATTTCCATTTTACAGCCTATAGTCCATTAGAGAGATAGCTGTGAAACAAGGAATGGAATGACCGGGATAGTGATTGGGAAAATAATTCATTAATTAGATGTTGATGTGATACTGTGTCAAATACGTTTGACATGTCCAAGAAGACGGAGGATACTAGGTGGCCATAAATTCTAAACTAAGCAAAGAAGTAGCTGTGCTGTGATGTGGATGGAAGAACTGTTGTGTGCAAACGGGAAGACTGCAGTTACTAACATATTTTGGACAGGGGAGGTAAAACTGCTATGGGTATGTATTTGTAGATGTCAGTGGTGGTCTCACCTTTATGTAGACGTATGACGTGTGATTTTTTTCCAGATAGAGGGGACATAGTTTTCTGTGATGGATCTATTTATCATCAATGGAAACTGGGTATGCAAGGGCATCAGTAGCAATTTTGAGATGCTCTGATGGTAAGCGGTCAGCACAGGGAGCTGGAGTTTATTTTCTGGAGATGTTTTTTGACACAGGTTAGTACTCGGTGGGAGGGAGAAAAAAAAGAGGTTATGAATGTGGATGGTAGGGATATTAATGACATATTAATGAAAGGACAGACTAAATGAAATGAGTGGTAAACGGAATGTCTATAGGGTCAGTGTTGTTACTGGTAGTCGGTGATGGGGTGGTAATTTGCCCAAGATACAGCAGCTTTTTATTGTTGTCCAAAATAGATTGCGGTTTTGTAAAAGCTTTTCTGGAGCTTATAAAAGTAGTTGGTTTTGTCTGACCTGATTTTTTTACTTAGAATGACGAGCTTATAAAAGTAGTTGGTTTTGTCTGACCTGATTTTTTTACTTAGAATGACTTCTAAGTTGTCTGAAATTTTTTGATATATATTTTTATATTTTTTTTCTTTTCAATGCTTTCTAGGTCTTGTCTCTGTTCAGCAGGAGTTGCCTGGTTTCTTTTGTGAGCCAGGTGGTGGGGTTTTACTTTTGGTTCTTTTTAGATTAACAAGAGCTAGTTTAAGTAAACTATAAGTGGGTTACAGCATCATTTAAGGGGAAGTTTTTAGAATATTCTAGTTATACTTGTAGAGGTAGCTGATAAAGGTTACTTTGTTGAAGAATGGGAGTTTATGCACTTGTTCAAAGTCTGTGTGTCTAAGGGCTTGATTAGTTTGTCGGACAGCAACACTGGGGAGATGGTTACTGATGGTGTCTCTGTACATTAAATCCAGTTCAAGACTAACTACCTGTTGCTATGTTTGTTAATTCTTGTAGAATAGGCGATAATTTGGGTGATGCCATAGAAAATAATGGAAAGAGTAGGAGGAATCAGAGTTAATAGCAAATGGTCTGTATTAAAAATTCACCCAATATAAAGATTTCTTTATATAATGAAAGATCTAGTAACATATGTCTTTCAATTCTATGGCAATGTTAAGGGGATATATATATATATATATATATATATATATATATATATATATATATATATATATATATATAGATATATCTATATATAAACAGTGATGCACATACTCTCGTGCTTGTTAATGTGAAGAATATGGAGAATTATTTCGGCACTGGGAAAGTTTTGTGGAAATGGAGGCAGGTGAGATTCAGGGTGCTTTATAAAAGATAGCTACCTCTCCAGCTTTATCATGTTTTTGGTCTTTCCTTATTATATTACAGCCTGGGGGGAAGAATTTCCTCATGTTTGGTATTTGGTTTTAGCCAGGTTTTAATAGCTATTAGTATGTCAGGGGTGTGTGATGCTACTGTTGTTTTTGTTAAGAGGAAGACGAGGGTTTGGGGTGTTGCATGTGTGCATGGCTTAATCAGAAGTTCACGGATTTGAGTGAATATCACCACTAAGGGTGAGAGTGGATGAGGAGTGAGTGTAGTGAAAACATTTTTTCTATTTATCTCTTAGCAGGGGAATGGAGACAGCCCAAGGCTATGGCAAATGGAATGGAGCACACTTGCTGACTCGGTGGTATAGCAGCTGTGAGAAAAAAACTATCTGTAAGCCAGTGGAAAGTGAACAGAACAGCCTAGAAAGTAGAATTACTGAGAGTAGTGCCTTGAAAGGAGATACTGCCAGCCCAACTAGTGGGAATTTTGAAAATAATTAATGTCATTTGTGAATATGTATATGATTTACATAGATGTGTGACAGAAGGAGATACTGCCAGCTCAGCCACAATCTGGAAATTTGTGTGTGTCATTTGTGAATGTCAACATGCTTTATGTAAGATGCTTGTGTTAACAGATGTATTAGAAGTGTATGTCATATTGTACAGATGTGTGCTGAAGAGATATTTTATAAATCACTGAGCAGACATGTATATGCACTATTGTAACTGTTTAGATGTATATATTTTAACAGGGAAGACTGGAGCACAGGAGATTAACTTGCAAAACTTCAGAAGAATAGTTGAAACTAAGTTACTTTATGGCTGGGCCATAAACAAAAATTGTTATCGGTCAGTTTCAGTGCAGTAGCAGACACAATGTCTAGAACTAAAAAGTTTTTGTATTGTCTTGGAAGTGTTTATTATTTTATGACTTCCAGGATCTGCTTTAGACCCAAGAAGGGCCCTTGTTTATGTGTTTTCGCAGGTGGATGCTAAATGCTACCAGGTGCATCAGTGGGGGGGTTTCACCTGGGTGGAGTTAGATGATGTCATCCTGCAAGCTATCCCAGCAGTAATATTTGGGATATTAATTTAAGAACTCAGAGAGAGACTGGGCAGTTTGTATTTTGTCTTTGACCTGATAAGAACATCCACTCACCACATCTGCCTTGCTGCTCTGGGTACAATACTTTATTTTAGATATAGGCAGAAATATAGCTGAGCTTAATTTACATGTTTTTCTTTCTTTATCTGAGACTGTCCTGCAATGTTGTTTTAAATATTTCCTGCAATTTTGAACTCTGGTGTAATTGTGATTATATACTGAGTATTTTCTTGTTTTTTTATTATTTAGAATTAAATATATTTAAGCTTTTATTGTTGCTAATATTTGTAAGACATATTTAAGTTCTGAGAATACTTACATAATTATTTGGTGACACTGTGGGCCACTCCTAATAGCCTTTCTCTTGGTCAAACTATTTGTATTGATAGTGACACTACACAGTAAGACTGGACATCCTTTGTTAAGGGCCTTAATGTAGCTGATAAGGATGTAGCTGGTGGTAGTAATAATGCTGGTGGCGGTAATAACTACCTTATAGTCTAGGCAGAAGGGGGCATAGCTAGTAAACATGTGCCAGCCTTTCTCATGTGTGTGTGTGTGTGTGTGTGTGTGTGTGTGTGTGTGTGTGTGTGTGTGTGTAAGTCAAACCTCAAAGAATGTGCGTGTCTCAGCTACTTGGGCAGAGACACAAAGCATTGGTTGGACAGAGAGGGTGCTGAAGGTCTTGGCTTAGCCACTAAGCTGAGATCTCAACTCTATAGCTTGCCAGTGGGGAGTCTTACTGGGGATCTGAAGAAAGAGGGAGAAACCAGCCCCAGACTGACTGTGGTCTCTGTATGGTCTTAAGGGAAATTGCATTTGATGCAGAGAGCTGCATCTGGAAATACTGTGTGTGTGTGTGTGTGTGTGTGTGTGTGTGTGTGTGTGTGTGTGTGTGTGTGTGTGTGTAACCTGTCATCCTCCCAACGTACGTCCCCTACTGGTGCTAGTGGTGAGGACTGAGGCCCCTTGATTACTGGGCCAGTATTGGGGCATCACATTATATCGGTGGCAGTAGTGGGATTGATTGGCATTGGTGGGATATCAACATATTAGGATTCAGTAGTGCGGATATTGAATTCCTGTAGCCTGCAATCAGTGGTCACTAAGGAAGGCGTTTGTACTCTCAGTCAGTCACACAGTGAACATTCAGAGTTTCATTTTTTTTTAATTAACTTGGTTAGTCAGGGATAGTAGGCAAGGCTGTCAGCACAGGAGTACGGCAAGCTGACAAGGAGCCAGTTGTCTGAGATGTGCCAAGCCAAAGGACTGGGGCATGCCAACTTAACTAAAGCAGATATGACTGCAGCCTTAGTCACAGCTGCATCACAGATCAGCAACCAGGAGAGCAATCAGACTGGCCTTGGGGATGCAAAAGTCTCAGAAAATGGACAGTTCAACCTTTCCACAGAGGACTTAAAAATCCATCTGGAGTTAAAGAGACTTGACATGGAGGCCAAACACTTGGAAATGGAATCAGCAGAGAGACTGAGACATCTGGAAGCTGAAGAGAATGAGAGGCAGAGGCAACATGAAAAGGAGATGCTGACTCTTCACCAGGGTCATGGAGGTAATGGGGAAGGGAGTAACTGAACCCCAGAAGCAACAAAGGTCAGTAAATTTCTTCCACAATTTACAGGGGGTGATAATTTTGACAGTTTTATTCATATGTTTGAAAGAGTATGTAAACAGTATAATGCTGACCAAGGGCTCTGGGTAAACTTCCTGACCCCCTTACTCCACGGCAAAGCTGCAACTGCTATTTCTAAATTGTCTGATATTTATCGCTTAAATTATACTAGTTAAAAATTGTCTGCTAGAGTGTTTTAAGTTAACACCTGAAGCTTATAGAAAAAATGTTGTGAGCATAGACACAAGGCAGATGAAAGTATATGTAAATATATTATGAGTTAAACACTTATTTTCATAGATGGGTGAGTGGGTGTCAGGCACTACTTTTGAAGGGCTGGCATACATTTTGGTGAGGGAACAAGCCCTTAGTACTTTGTCTGAGGACATGAGGATCTGGTTAGCGGATAGGCAATGCAGGACCACAGAGGAGATGGGGAAAAAGGGAGAAGTACACCTAGCAAGCAGAGCATCACTGAACAGGAAAGGGATACCCAGTGCTGCTCATGGGTCTAGGGCATCTCATAGTGGGCAGCCTAAACTATTCCAACAGAGTCTGCCAGCAGAGGAAGCCACTAGTCCAGGTATACATCCAGGACCAACAGTTACATGTTTTAAATGCAACCAGTGGGGCCATGTAGCATATAGATGTCCATGGAGGCAAGGTGGGGAACAAAAGATGGGAGAAGGCTCAGATGAGGTCACCGCAGATATGATAAAGATGCTGGGTGAGATAGGAGAGAAATGGCTCCTGATGGAACTCACAGCAGTATGGAGAGAAGGGCATATCCCAGATGACTGGAGAATGTTCTTGAACACTGGCACTAGTATGCTTAAAGGGGGCATCCACAACTCTGAACAGCACAGAGGTATCAAACTCCTGTCACATTGCATGAAAGTGCGGGAAAGGGTGTTGATAAATGAATATGCAGAGTAGTAGAAAGTAAGATGGGAGATGAGCAGTTCTGATTAAGATGAGGATGCAGCACAAGTGACCCAATGTTTGCAGTGAAATTGATCTGGAGAAGAAGCTAGTAATGAGGAAAGGGTCCAACTGGGCATTCTTAGATTTAGAGAACATATGACAATCTCCTAAGAAAGCTGATTTTGGGCAGTTCTGAGGTGGTTTGAAGTCCCAGAAACATTGGTAGAATTACTGCACGCTATGTACAAGGACCCACTGACTCAAGTACAAACAATGTTCGGTCTCACAGAGGGGTTTCCAGCGGAAGTCGGTGTGCATTCGAGTTCAATTCTAAGTCCACTGCTGTTCATGCTGGTAATGAACTACGTTAACAAACAGGTTAGAGGGGACAGATCAACAAACTTGCTGTAAGCAAGGGTAGTTCTTGCTAGAAAAACCTTGGGCATAGACGATACCTCTAACCTAGTATTATGTTGGGATTTAACGGCTAGGCTTGTAAAGACCCTCAGGTCAATAGCCTAGTAACATCCTATGAACCTATGACAGCCAGTAAGTGGGAATGACAGAATGCCAGCAGTAGGTTGTCTGGAGAGAACAAGGGTACCAAACTATCACAAGTGGCTATATCCTATCTTAGTAGCTGGGAAAGAGGACAATGCTAAGAGAGACACAGCCCCAGACAAGAGACACAGCCCCGGACTTAACCATTGTGAAGCCTGAAGGTTAAAGAGGAGCACTACTTGCTTGGGCAGTCTATTCCTATCAGAGCTTTAAGAGGGACCCCATTCCAAATACCTTTGGCTAGGGTTCACCTTGACTGGGAGGGTGGTAAAGGAAGCAAGCAAGTAAGTGTGTTTGAGGATATCCCTGCAGATGTCCTGACAGGGAATGACTTTGATAATGTAGTACCTCGTGTGCATGCAATGACATGCAGTCAAGTTTGGACACAAACATGTGGGTCTGGTAGCCTGGGGGGAGGACCCAGACAGACTGCATACTTGAAGCCAGGACTGGTGTGGTGGTTACTTCAGGGAAGGATCTACCAAGTAGCAGTGAGACTGAAGGTGAGCCACAACTGCTTTTGGGTACTGATGTTCACTTGGACATACTGACTGCAAGGGCAGAGGTGAGAAGTAGTACCCAGGCTGACAGTGAGGCATCGTTGTCAGAAAATACTAGACTTCCTGTGGAAGAATACTAGACTTCCTGTGGAAAGGGAGCTGGGAAGGGTTACAAAGAGAGATGACCCTACATTACAGGGCCTGAGGGAGGTAGTTAGAGATGAACCTGATTTTCAAGGGAAGGGGGAATCTGGAACAAAGGGTTACTGTACAGAGAGAGGACCCCTGAGAGCAGTTGGTAGTGCCCAGAGCCTACCAGCTGGCACTTCTAGCCATAGCCCATGATATTCCCTTTGCAAGTCATATGGGCATAAAGTGTATCAAGTGAAGTATTATGCAGAAGTTTTACTGGCCCAGGGTTTCCAGAGATGTAACAGGGTACTGCAGGACCTGTGAGCAGTGCCAAAAGATAGGCAAGGTAACAAGGTAGAAGCTCCACTGAAGCCTTTGCCTGTGACTGAGGAACCATTTCAGAGTGTATTTTTGGTTATCGTGGGGCCTCTGAGTATCCCAAGTTCTACACGGAAAAAGTATATCCTAGTGGTAGTAGATTATGCTACCAGATACCCTGAAGCGGTGCCCCTATCCTCTACTGAGGCAGAAAAGGTGGCAAATGCTTTGTTAGAGATTTTCAGCAGGGTAAGTTTCCCAAAAGAAATACTGAATGACAGGGGTGCCAATTTCATGTCAGACCTGCTGGCTTGTCTGTGGAAGCACTGTGGGGTGAAGCACCTAAAGACCACCCCTACCATCCCCAGACTAATGGTCTTGTCGAGAGATTAAACTCTACACTCAAGACCATGTTACTGGCATTTGCAGACCAATTTAAGAGGGAGTGGGACAAATACTTGCCCCATTTGTTGTTTGCTTACAGAGAGGTGCCCCAGGAATCCACAGGTTTTTCATCCTTGAGTTACTGTATAGGCAATGGTGGAGGGAACCTCTAGTAGATTTGATGAGTGGGATGTTGACAGTGAATCCCACAAGGAGTCTGTTGTGGCATATGTCCTACATCTCAGGACAAGACTCAGAGAACTCATGTGCTTGGCTTAGGAAAACCTGGCAGAAGCCCAACAGCAGGAAAAAGGTCTGGTATGACAGGAATGCTCGAACTAGAAAGTATGCTGCAGGGCAGCAGGTTATGGTTCTCACTCCTATCAGATATAACAAGCTGCAGGCAGCTTGGGAGGGACCCTCCAAAGTGGTAAGGAAGGTCAGTGATGTTAACAACATGGTAGAACTGCTAGGCAGGAGACAGGGGCACAAATTATACCATGTTAACACCATGAAACCATTCCATGATAGCGAAGCCCTTGTGCTAAATATTTGCAGTAAGAGGAAGGAGGAGTTTGAGGAGGATCTATGGCTACAGGGAACCAGCCAGAAAAATCCCACATTAGTATGGTGGAGCCTAGGATTGCAGGCATATGATAGGACAGTGCAGCACTGTACTGGGGTCAGCAATGCCAAGGCAGCTGGAATCTGAAGACAGGCAATGGGGAAGGGTAAGGTATTCCCAGATAGGCTCAACCCTCTCAAGCAACGTTTCTCAAGGGTCACTTGAAAAAATAGCTTGAGTCTTCTGGGGGGGGGGGGGGTCATGAAAGGAGATACTGTCAGCCCAGCTACCTAGAATTTTGTAACTAATTAGATGTCATTTGTGAATATTAACATGATTTATAGAAGTGTGTGACAAAAGGAGATATAGTAAGTGGTTGTGTGTAATTTGTGAATGCCAACATGCTTCATGCAAGATGCTTGTGTTAACAGACGTATTAGAACTCAAGTTAGTGTAATCCAACAAAATAACAGGTGCAGAAACAGACTCTCGGAGCGCCCGCTTATTAGTTCAAAAAGCCTTTAATTAGTATCATTTCCTGAAACTTGACAGTAGAGAAAGATATCTACAATGTTAATTAAAAATGCCTTAAGAAATGTTTTTAAAAAACGTAAACATTATACATATCTAAAAAGTTGTATAAAAATGTTATCCTATAGTCTAGCTTTCCTCAGTTTTTTTTCTATATGGGGTTGCGGTGTACTGTCAACTGTCACCATCTATCTTGATTCAATGCCACTCACCGTACCTTCTTTGACAGTCATGCGCATCCAACTGTTACAGGTCTTCTTTTACAGAATCCATCAATCTCTTTGCTGGACACCCTCATTCCATGTTGCCTTCTCCCGATTCCCCCATTTGCTGTCATTACAACTGTCTTATCTGTACTCAGTTTCATCTCATGTTCCTTTAGTTTGGCATTCCACTCCCTTATCCTTTGTTAATGTTCTTGCTCAGAGTCTGCATGTAATGCCACATAGTCTGCATACAACAATTTTGTTGAGCTGTCCCCCTCCAAACAGTTTGCTAACTTAGTCCATCATCAGTATGAAAGTACAGTTGTATAAAATATTACATAACAGTAGATGCCCTTCTCTTCACTGTTGCAGTATTCTAAACAGAAGGGATCTCCCACCCAGTGCAGCCCATCACTTGGTCGGTAACAAAAGCTTAATGATCATGTATATGTTGTACAACACACTTATGCTCCCCACATAAAATGTGGAACATAAAATGGACATATGGATGCAATTACCCATAAATGAAATGCCCAAGAAGAGAACAACTCTAGGACAAAGAAGCCCATACACATTGAGAAGAAATAAATGCAGAAGAAAAAGGGGAAACCTTCAGACAGAAGGGAATCTAAAACAGAAACCAGGAAAAACAAGAGTGCTTTGGAAGGATGGAGCAAATATTGCAAAACAGGGAAGAGGAGGACATCTACTCTTATGGCAAAATTTTACACAACTGTACTATGTCCTGTATCACTGTTGCAGTACTCTAAACAGAAGGGAGAGTAAAAAAGCTGAAGAAATAGAATGGGAGTTGGAAGGTTAAGAAGGGTCCTCAACAAACCCAGATAAAATGGTTTCAGCAAAACCTGCTCTGGCCCTAAACACCATATCCAACTTATAATGCTTCGTAAAGGTATACATTGAAGACCAAGTAGCTGCTTCAAGGAAGGAATTGGTGTCCAACCCCTTGAAGAAGGCACCAGAAGAGCCAACAACCCTAATGGAATGAGCTCTAACAGAAGTAAACAGATTTGCCATGAAAAGTATAACAAAAGGAAATGATCTTAGTTTTCCAGGAGGAGATGGTTTGCTTAGAAACAACTAAATCCAATGTCCTGGGATAAAAGGAAACAAAAAGCTGATCAGACTTACAAATGGCCTCATTTATATCCCAATAGTTCCTCAGCTGTCTGTTCAGACCCAAGGTATGCAGAACCCGAAAAAGGAAGGGAGCTGTACAGACTGATTCAAGGACAGCTCATTTACTACCTTGAGTATTAAAAAAGGATTAGTATGAAAGGACACCATGCTCCTGTGAAAAAACAAAAAAGGAGGAATGGCCATAAGGGCCAGGAGTTCAGAAACCCTCCAAGTAGAAGTAAGAGCCAGCACCAAAGCAGGTTTCCACGTACAATGCTCCAAAGAAGTAGAATCTGTAGGCTTAAAAGGAGCCTGAGTCAACTTTTTCCCAAACAAAATTAAGGTCCCAAGGAGGAGTAATAGGTTTCCTTGGAGGCCTAAGAGGCGGGATGTCTTTAAGAAATTGTTTGACCTCAAAATGAGAAGCCAAAGGACGATTCAAAGGACAGACAAGCAGAAATGGCTGACAAATGGGCCTTCAAAAGAAGAATAAGCCAGGCCACACAGTAGCAATTCAGACAAAGAGAGGACCAGAGGTATCCCCACTGAAAAAGGGCCCTAGGTATGAACATGGCAACAGACCAAAAAATCTTTTCCTTTTGGGCATATAAGATTTTCTGGTTGAGGTTTTCCCTGCCTCCTGTAAAACCCTGAGCATGTCCTAAGAAAACAGGTGTTTGAAAGGGATCAAAATCCTATCATCCACAGTGTCAGCTGAAAAGTGGACAAGTGAAGCTGGATGAGAGACCCCTTGTCCTGTGCAAGAAGATCCAACTAGTGAAGTAACTTGTGATGAATGCCCCTGACCAGATGCATTAAGAGGGTGAACCAGTGCTGTCTTGGCCAGAAGGGAATCACTAGCAAGATTTTGGGGGGAGTCCAGCTGAAACTTCTGCAGAACTCTTGAAAGTAGAGGAGGAGGAGAGAAAGCATAAATAAAATCCCCTTCCAAGGAAAAGAAACAGTGTCCATCTTCCACACCACACATCATAGCACTCTGGAACAGAAGAGAGGAAGCTGCCTGTTCAGAGGGGAGGCAAACAGACCTACCAGAGGAATACCCCATCAATGGACATGTCCAGAAACATGTCTCTGTGAATTATCCATTTGTGAGCCTGTGTTTCGGACCTTATTAGGAGATTCTGCCACTAGATTGTGCTCTGAAGGAATGTATACTGCCTGAAGAGCTAACTGATAATCAAGAGCCACCTCACAAGCCTGAAGAGCCATCCTGCAGAGGAGGTAAGATTTTGTGCCTCCCACTTGTTGACATACCACATGACTGTAGTATTGCCTGTGTATGCCTTCAAGAGGCCTGGAGAGAACACAGGGTGAAAAACTTGAAGGGCCAGAATCAGAGCTCTCATCTCTTTGATGTTGACATGGTCTAACTTCTGATGGGGGGTAGATACACTGAATTTTCAGGTGACCAAAAGCAGCCCCTGAAGGCTATCAAAGACAAAACTTTTGGAAGTGGAAGAGACCATCACTGGCACTGTCTGAATCCACTGCATCCATCCCAGGTGCACATGATCCTGAGAGGGAGTTAGGATGGACTTTTGGAAGCTGATAGTGAACCCCAGACTTGGAAGAGAAATGGTGTACTACAGATTCGGTAACAGGTGACTGTGAGAAGGAGCTTGAAGCAACAGTGCATCTAGATAAGGAAAAATCAGAATGTCTTGGAGCCTGCAGAAAGCAATCACAGGAGTTAGGCATTTTGAAAATATCATTGGACAGTAAAGAGGACAAATGGCAAAGCAGAGAACTGAAAATGAAAGGAAGATACATATAAATATAAAAGCTTCATGAAAAGAGGGTGAATACAGATATGAAGGTAAGCATCTTTCAGATCAAAAGACCCCAGAAAAGCCTGGGGTAGTAATAGATGAAACAGGGTTTGGAGAGTAAGCATCCAAAAGGAAGGGACCTTGAGAAAGGTGTTGAGCAGGGAGAGATCCAGAATAGGTCTCCAAGTACCCTCTTTCAAGGAAGCAGGAAAATCCTGGAATAAAAACCCTTTCCCACTTGGGAAAGGGGGACAGGTTGAATTGTTCCTTAGTTCACCAGTGTCCCTAGAACCTCTGGGAAATGAAGACGTTATTCCAAAAGAGGTTTAGGAATTCTTGAAAAAGGAGGAGAGACTTCCATACCATGAAGTAACCTTGATGATGATATAACGAGTCTGAAGTAATGAGACACCAATTTGGAAGACAAAAGGAAAGCCAAAATAACCTAATAAGCCTGAGCAATCAAGGCCAGAGTATACCTGGTCATGTGGGTCTGGTAATTAACAACCTTAAAGGCCAAAGTTGAACCAGTGCAAACTTTATTGCCAATCCTCTCCATTGCCCTACTTTTCTTGTGAGAAGGAAAAAGTCTGGAAGAGGGCAAAAGCTTAGAAGGTTTGTCTGAAGACAGTGACACCACAGCAGCATCAGCAGCTGGACATTTAAATAAAAACTAACAATCCTCAGGAACCTTACAGAATCCATCAGGTTTCTTAGGACCGGGAGGCTGAGAATTTCTTAGGACCAGGAGGTGGAGAATCAAGAGACTTAGAAGCAGGAAGGAAAGTATCTAACAAGGCAGTCAACACAGGAGGAACTGCCGATGGTTTAGAAGTAATTATCTGAAGCAAGCCATGGTATCTTCTCTGAATATCAGACACTTGAGAAGAATCCCAAAGTATTCCATCATCATCGTAATTGTGTCCTCAAAGGACAATTCCTCAAAAGGAGGCTTAGGGTTAACAGACTCTTCCTCATCAGAACCATACGTCTAAGGTGAAGGCATCTGTGAAGAATAGGGTAAAGGCCTCTCAGATACTGGATCCTCATCTTAGGAATCAGGTTCTCTAAGCCATTTAGGAGGAGGAGCAGATACTGAAACCCCCTGAGGAGGCTTTAGGGCCATTAAAGCAGAAAACAATACTGCAACAGTGATACAGAAGATCATCAGCAGTGGACTCAGATTTGAACCAATGCACATGCACCCCCACTGGGAACCCCTCTGTGAGACCGAACACTGTCCATACTTGAGTCATTAGGTCCTTGTACATATACTTCCCTAATTCTACTAATGTTTTTGGTACTTTGAGCCACTGCGGTCTACCCAAGCGAGCTTTCTTGGGACCTTGTCTTATGCTTCCGCCAGGTCTAGGAATGCCCAGTTGGACTCTTTCCACACCTCTAGCTTATTCTCAACTGTCTGTCTCACTGTAAAGATCAGGTCAGTTACAGTGCAAACTGATTACCAACCATCTAACTTTCTACTACTCTGTATATTCATTTCTCAATCATCCTCTCCTGAACTTTCATAGGTTCATAGATAAGTACTAGGCTATCTGCCCAAGGGCATTTATAAGCCTAGCCAGAATGTGTTGGCTTTTGCCACCCCTTTAGATTAGTTCCCTGTGCCTCTGTCCAGCAGAGCAGTTGGTTCCCTGTGCCACTGTCCAGCAGAGCCACTGCAGTGATCCCCGGGGTAAATTTTCTGTTTCCCATCTACCTGTCAAAGTTTCTCTTGAAGAGTGTTAGTGAGGGGCTCTGCCTGATGCATAATGGAATCCTGTTCCAAAGCATGGGGAGTCTCTGGGACAGGAATCTATCCCTCCAGCATGTCCTAGTTATTGTTGTGGTGAGGCTTATATCTCTAGAGAGTGTGGCTGTCCGGGATTTGTTTTTTTTTTTTTTTTTTTAGGTGGAGCATGTCACATCAATTCTGGGTTGGACATGGCCTTGCATGTCAGGCAGAGATCACCTCTGAGTAAGCGGTATGCAACCGAGTACAGCTGGAGTTTCTTGAGTTGGGCTGCTTAGGGCATCTGTTTGAGGCCAGTAATCCTCTTGGTGAGGTACTTTTGTGGTCTTTCCAGCTGTTGCAGGTGTCTTGTAAGGTACATCCCAAATGGGGCGTTGTATTCTATGATGGGTCTAATGAGTGATGAGTAGAGAAGCACAATAACCTCTTTTGTTCTAGGCGCGAACCCTTTTGTGATTAGGTGGGCCACATAGAAGGATTTTCTAACCACCTTGGTAATATGATTATCAAAGGATAGATTACTATCTACTTGGGTCCCCAGATCCCTTATTACATTTTCTGTATTTAGGGGCTACCACCTATGTGGTAATTCGCGGTTACTTTATTTTTTCCAAAGGGGATGACTATGCACTTTTTGGCATTTAGCTTGAGGCCATGATTTTGACACCAGGTATTCGTTTCAGTGAGACCCATCTAGACAGTGTCTGTGTCAGCCGGAGAATCAATTATGGCCCTTAGTTTGCAGTCAAACAGGAGAGGTCCTAGGACTGAGCCCTGGGGGATGCTACTTGTAACCGGTTTAGAGTCGGATGTACAGCCTGCAACTCTCACCATGTGGGTTCTTTCCATGAGCCAGTTGGCAACCCATCTCGTAACATAGGGGTTTATTTTCAATCTGGTGAGCTTGTCTATAATACTAGAATTGGGAACGGTGTTGAAAGCCTTTGCGAGGTCTAGGTAAGCTGTGTGGACCTCCTTTCCCCTCGTCTAATGCCTTGGTAACCATCTCAAAGAAGTCCACCAGGTTTAGGAGGCATGTTCTGCCCTTAATAAAGCCAAACTGGGTAGGGTCCAAGGTTTGGAGGTTCCCAATGTCTTTGTTAATGAGTTCCATGAAGATACGTTCCATAGCCTTGCAGACCAGGCTAGTCAGGCCTATAGGGCGATAATTCCCGGGGTCTGTTGTGGCTCCACCTTTGTGGAGCGTGATAACTGTTGCTGTGCACCACTCTGTGGGTACGTAGCCTGTACAGAAGCTGAGTTTGAACAGTGTGTTTAGGTGAGGGGTTAGTTCATTTTGAAGCTCTTGTAAGACACAGCCTGGGACAATGTCCGGTCCCACTGAAGCTGTGTTTTTGGCTTTGGATATGGATGTTTTAACCTGTGTGTCGGTGATTGACAGGGCCCTACATTCTTCTGGTATGGTTATGGGCCCTTTAGGGGGTGAGAGGGGGTAAGGTTTGCACTAAACCTGTTTGCCAGAATGTTGGCAATATCAGTCGGTTCAGTGTATTGTGTGCCATTCTGCACTAACTCAGAGCAGATCTGAGAGTTTCCACTTAGGTTTTTGACAAAGGACGCTTTGTGGTTATCTTTGGAGTCATTAGCAATTTTTCTTTCGAAACTAGCCTTGGATGATTTAAATGAGGGATCGTAGTTTCTTGCTGATACTGATCAAGGATGTCTTTCCTTCTTGGGATTTTACTCTTTTCTGTACTAGTTTCCTCCTTCTATTGTATAGCTTGTTTAGGGCAGGGGTCCACCAGACTGGTTTCCTTTTCTTGGAGGAGTGAGTCTTGGTTTTACTTAGGATAGCACGATCCATGCATTCCTGCAGATGCTCACAGAGTGCCTTTGTAAAGGTTTCAGCAGCTTGGACAGCATTGTCCTTTAGCATGCGGGCTGTGAACCTTTCCACCTCAGTCTTAAGTAACATGAAGTTTGCTTTTGAAAATTTTTTCATCATGGTTTCCTTGATTGGGAGTGGGGGCGGAATTTGGATAGCCAGAGTGATTAGTCTATGGTCTGATCTAACCAGCAAGGGGTTGACCTCCGGTGTGAAACACTGGTTGCCCATGTTAGTGATGACCACATCCAATATGTTGTTCCCTCTGGTGGGGGTGCTGACCAGTTGATCCAGGGTGTTCGAGTTTATAAATTCTAGGAAGCATTGGACAAGGGAGTTAGTACTTGAGTAGTTCTCCCAGTTTATGTTTGGGTAATTGAAATCACCCAGTGTTTGGTAGGACCTTCATATTTCCCAGTGTTTCCAGAAATGCGGAATGGGGGTCCTGGGCCATGGTGGGTGATCTGTAACAATCTACAATTTGGATTGCAGTTTTGCCCATTGTTAGCTGCACATGGATGATCTCTGATGCATTGTGCTGCACCACTAACCTGGAGGTGTGGGTATCCTTGATGAATATGGATACACCCCCGCCTTTTGTGTTTCGGTCCTGGTTCTGTGGCTGAAAGGCATGGTATGAGTTATAGCCTAGTAGTGCTGGGGTGCTCTCAGGAGCCTTAAACCAGGTTTCTGTTACTGCACAGATGTCGATGTTCTCCATACTGAGGAGTGCCTCGAGTGTGTGTATTTTGAGGTTTAGACTTCTGGCGTTGAGTAGCATTACCCTCAGTTTTTGCTTACTTGTGTTATTTATGGTGGTGGGTTTGCCTTTTGAGCCTTGCCTAGAAAAGGCACTATGGGGGCGGCAAGAGCCTTGGCCAGTATTCAAAAGCCTAAGGGTGACAGGTGCAAGCCATCTCTTGCGAAGTAACGTGGCTTGTCGAGCATGTCATCCCAGGTGGACAGATACTGGATCCCCCTTTGAATGACACCAGAAACTTAGCCAATTGTTGAAAT
The DNA here is from genome assembly GCF_019279795.1 of Protopterus annectens. Classification (NCBI taxonomy): domain Eukaryota; kingdom Metazoa; phylum Chordata; order Ceratodontiformes; family Protopteridae; genus Protopterus; species Protopterus annectens. Next base: position 294,028,611 of record NC_056745.1, read on the forward strand.
TGATCATTTTTTCTTTATACTGTGGCATCATTCTTGGTGAGGGCAGGATGCTACTCAGGGTCAGGGTCATACCGGCCTGGGCTACATGATCAGTGAGCTCTTCCATATCTCTTTTCATGTAGTCCAGGGAGGTACATCTCATGTCATTCACACCAACATGGACAATGACAGAGTTGTATTTGTACTTGTTCTGGAGTGACCTGAGTGCTTGTGTTATGTGGCGGATCCTGGCACCCGACAGGCAGCTAACTGTAACCTTCTCCTTGTCCAGCCTAGTTAGTGGGACATTAGTGTGCCTGACTATAGAGTCACCTATACGTGTTGGGTATGTTATTTTGCATTAAGGGCTGTGATTGCGTGGCACACTGATTATGTGAAGTATGTGTTTCATGGTTGGTGATGGAGTGTGGAGGTTGCTTGGATGTCTGCTTTGGAGGTCTCTGTTGCTTTTGCAGATTTTTATTTAGAGCCTCTGAGTATGTTTTCATGTATTCATGTGTGTTATTTGCTGGTGTTGGTTTATTAGGTCTATGTGAGACTGGTGGTGTGTTGCAAGTATTACCCTTCTCCTCTTGACTGTCAGTTCCAGTCTTGGGTTGAGAGAGCTTTGCCTCCAGTTTGGCTGTATAATTGCATCTCTCACATATATTAGTGTTTGGTGGTAGGAGGAGAGGGTCATCTATGTACATGAGGCAGTTGTAACATGGCCTCAAAATGCCCAGATTCACCAGTTGGACTGGAGAGCACACCACAAACTGCCCTTTGGACATGCCTGAATAGGTGGAGTAAGCTGTTTTTTAATTGACTGGTGGGGACGAATAGAGAGCCTTGTCCTTCTGGACAGTATGGGGGGGGGGGGTCTAGTGCTAGGGTTAATTAGTGCTTGCTATGAGTTTTAAGCAAATGCTTGACTGTGAAATGAATGGTTTGAGTGCTAAAGTTGAAGGTCTGTCTAGTTCCAAGGGAAAAATTGGGAGCCGAGAATAGTTTAACTCAAGCTAAACGCTGCTGCCCGGTGTGCAAAACCGCACAAATGCGGTTTTTATAGCAGGGAAATAGAAATTAGCCCAAAATGGCCGATAAACTATTAACTTCTGGGCTGAAACCACTCCTCAAAGCTCCGCTCTCTCACAGGTGAATAGAGAAACTTCCTTCTATCCAAGTAAGGTATGGGCAACACAGAAACTTGTAACACAGCCCTGGATTCAGCAATAACCTGAAAACTGGACTAGTTCAGAAAGGCGTGAAAACATTTTTTTTTTTTCAGAAAATAGAGTAGATATAATCAAAATAACACTTTAAATGCACAGAAAAGGCTATCACACTTTAGTGTGTAGCCTACAACAGTTAAACAGATTAGTTAAACATAAAAATGACTTAATTCAAATGCAGGCAGCAAATAAGTACAATATGTAGCAACAACAAACTTTTTAAATCAGAGAAATGCAAAAAAAACTGGCATTTTAGGCAAAATTAGTTAAGACAGAAAGAAAAGCAGAAAAATTATACTTAATCACTCCAAACTCTCTTTTGTCTTTCTGCTGCTGTAGCCTCTGCAGAACACCTGGTAGGCACTTGCTGAGAGGAATACTAGTGCAAAAACTGTGCAAATGCAGTTTTTGTAGCAGGGAAGTGAAAGAGATAGAAATTAGCCCAAAATGGCAAATAAACTACTAACTTCTGGGCTGAAGCCACTCCTCCAGGGACAGATATGCTACTCAAAGCTCCCCTCTCTCACAGGTGAACAGAGAAACTTCCTTATATCCAAGTAAGGTATGGGCAACACAGAAACTTGTAACACAGCCCTGGATTAAGCAGTGACCTGAAAACTGGACTATACTAGCTTAGAAAGGCAGGAAACAAGTGTGTGTGTGTGTGTGTGTGTGTGTGTGTATATATATATATATATATATATATATATATATATATATATATATATATATATACATATACATACATACATACACACACACACATTATATATATATATATATATATTTTTTTTTTTCCAGAAAAAAAAATATATATATATTTTTTTTCAGAAAAATAGAGCAGATACAATCAAAACAACACTTTACCCAATTAACAAGTTAAAAAGCTCAAAACTGAGCCCTGTTCCAGCAGTCTTCAAATCAGTCAAATCAGACAAGTTCTAACTGCAGTCCTGCTACTAGGGTACAGAGAAACCTTCTCCAAAAAAGACAGCCTGGGTCAGTGCACAAGTTATACAAACAAAGCTAGATCCAGCCGGCCTGAATCTAGTCTATGCTACAGCAAACAAGGCATACAGATTTCAGAAAGAAACTGTTCAAGTAAGCATGTGCAATAAGCCTTTAACCAGAAATTCCCAGCTCAGAAGGGCAGAATCTAGCCTCTCCTCCCACAAGAGTGCAGACCACAAACCTTCTTAATGTAAAACTGGTTTGAAGCCCAAGTGCTTAAACCAAGGGCCTTAGAATAACAGTTACAATTTAATCAGGCTACTAACAAGCAGTAATAACGGCAGCAAAATAAATTTAACTGAGTACTTTTAAGAAGAGGCAAAAGTAAAATGAGGTAATAAAGTAGGAAGAAACACAAATACAGTAAAGTGGATGAAGTGCAATTTTTTTTTGGAGAGGGAGGAAACAGAGCAGATTAAGATACTATAGGGGAATGTCCTTCCAAAGTGCTCTCTCTGTACACCACAGAGAAGATGGGACTGGTAGGAGTATCTGAAATCAAAATATGATCTCACTGTACTCAGTTGAGTGAGCAAATGTGATGGGTCCAGGAGGAGTGTGCAAAAACAGATTTACAGCAAGGGCGGGCAATTCCAAAACCACCAAGATTAACTGCAGAGAGACAGAGACACACAATATTTACTGAATCAAAGGCACACAATATTTACTGACTCAAATCTTAAATAAGTGCAGAGAAAAGTATACTTAAATCAGCTTGTGTCCCGTTGATATATGCAGACATGTTTCAGTAGCCAGCAACTCCGATTAAAATGACTTAACCTTGTAGTTAGCACTCAGGTTATGAAGTCTTAATAATTCCTGCTATATACAGATGCTGCTAAACTCCTCACAAGAATTCAGTGATCCCTGCTGATCTATGTCTCTGTTGTTTATTTCAAATTGCATCTCCTGGTTATGCTTCTGTCTCTGTGTTCATTTGCTCTTGAAAGGAAAGCTGCCAAGGTGCAACGTGACAGGAGTTTGATACTTCTGTACTACCCACACTTGTGGATGCCCCCTTTGTTCTTTTATACTGGCACAAGTAGTTTACTCTCCAGTCATTTGGGGCATGCCTTTCTCACCATACTACTATGACAGCCATTTCTCCCCTGTCTCACTCAACATCTTGCTCGTATCTGCTGCGACCTCATCTGAGCCTACTGCTTTCCCTGACTTCATTTTTCTTATTGTTGCTCTTACTTATTCTAAGGTGGGCTCCTCCACTTCTTTCATCATAGGCTGTGCCTGGGTCAGTACAGCTTCTTACGGGTTTTCTTAATTCAGAAACTGCTGAAAACGCTCATTCCATCTGCCTTTAATTACATTTGGGCTGTTGAGCAGGTTGTTGCTGGCATCCTTTGCGAAGGATGTCTAACTATCTTCTTTATCCTTCTGTCTTTGCCTTGCAACCTGATAAAGAGTTTTTCTGCCAGCTACTGTGTCATTTTCCAGAAACTAGTAAAGTGCCTCTGATGACTGGCTCTTTGCTACTGCAACTCCTCTCAGCCTTTTTGCTAGCCAACTAGTATAACTTCTTAGTCTGGCCCTTCCCTCTATTTCCCACTTTTTCCTGCACTCCTGCTTTTGATGATTTCCTGGACTTGTACATTCCACCACCAGCTTTCCTCATGCACCTTATTTCCCATACCTGGCTCGGCCACATACCTGTTCTGCAGTGCTCACACATTTTGTTTAGAGACACTGCCATTCCTCTTTAACTCCACCTATTTTTTTTTTTTTGTTCCTTAGGTGCTAGAGTCCAAAGTAATTCCTTGAACTCTTGTGCTCTCTCTCCTATCAACTTTCAAGTCTTCAACCTAGTCTCTATTCACCTTAAATCATTTTCTGACCACTGCTGCAGTTCATGGTTTGTGCTGTGGGAAGACTGTTTCACTGGGATGACTTTGCAATCCCTGGTATCGGTTGAGTGCCCTTTCTTTAATAAGAGGAAATTTACCCGAGTTACACACTGGCCACCCTTGTATGTGAGCTTGTGACTGTCTCTCAGTCATGTGTTGGCCACCATTTGCCAAACAGAAGTCCAGAATGGCCTCTCCTTTATTCCTATTTATTGCCCCACCAATGGGGACCAAGGCAGTTGTCATATCCATATATTAGTCAATATGATCAAATTACCTAGAGCCAATGTTTACACCATCAAGTAGACAACCCTGACATGGTACACAGTCTGTGATCCATGTTCTCCTATCTTAAGTATAACGCACACCACAGTTGATGTGCAAAGATGGTTGGTATATACAATTCTTCCCTTTATAGGGCACCATCTAGAGTCTGTGCCACTGTCCACAGCTCCATTCTTGGGAGAGTTTGAGATGAAAACACACTGTATGTTTTTGGGAAGAGGGCAGAACCCTGCAGAGATGGATTGCACTGTCAAGGTGGGCAGGTAATGTTTTCCAGAACTTAGCTGGACAAACTTGGTTGTTTTGCCATATGTTACTATAGCATTATAGGCTCACAGATAAGTACTAGGCAATCATTCAGCAGACTATTTCAAGGTTAAGCAAACAAACCTTATTCAAACGTTCTCTCTAGCTTCAAAGAGAGCAAGAAAAGATAGACCTGGGAGAATTTCAAGCTGCCCATCTAATTATCTATGTTTACCTTGAAGGTAGCAAGTGTGCTACTCTACTTGACATGACGTGGTGGATGATTTTTTTTCCAGAGATAAGGGATACATTGAGATATGAATCTAACATGCCAATATGTCTTATTTAACTGCTGATGAATTTTTAGTTCCCTTAATAACATATTTGAGGCACTAGTTCTGCAGCAGAATAAAAGGTCAAACAGGGATGGATCTTTCGTGGCACAAAAGGCTAGACACAGATCTCCACGGAGGAATCTGTAAGAGAATGAGTGCAGAGAGAGGGCTGACAGCCTCTCCTGTAGCCTCAAACATTTTTGTTAGATCTTTTTATTTATGAATTTCAGAGGTCTCTCGGGTTATAATATGCATAGATAAATATATGCCAAAAGGTGCATTATATTCATTCCAAGGAAATTCTTAGAAAGTAGTTTTACGCCTAGCCCAACAACAGAAAGAAATTGCAACATGTTCCAAAGAGCAGCCTATGAGTCATACCATCATTACTGTGGTAAACAGAAATAGTTGTATGTCTGGTTTCCATCTCTTCTGTTAGCTACTTTACATGTAGGTATTAATCTTAATTTGAGTATGTGTTGCAAGTCAGAATTTATTAGTTTACTACATGATTATTATGGCTTGTGTCTTGCATTGCAGACATACTTAGCAGGGGAGTGGGAGGAGTTTACGGTCCATTCCTGTCTGTTAAAAGGCAAGAGTTTTGTCAGTCATACTCAAGAACCTGGTGCAAAAACAAGTGTATTGCCAAAAGAAAATCTAATGGCACTCCCCAACGTGCAGGGTTTCAACTATGTGGCAGGTTAGCCGTGGACCAGTAGAAAAACAGCAACAAAACAAAAAAAAATCTATTTGTGCCTTCAAAAATGGAAGAAACAATGTAGAGGGGTGCAAAAGGGCATTAGGCAGACTGGTATCATCATATAGTGATGGGGTATTCAGCACATCTGGATTGCACAGCAGTTGATGTTATTGCCTCACAGTACTTGGTTCTCTAGCTCATTTCTCAATTAAGTCAGCTTCTGTACAGAATTTGCATGTCTTCCTCTTGGCTAAAATGTTTTTTGCTTCATGTTGCAGTTTCCTCCTACATTCCAAAGACATGATGAAGGCGAATTAGCAATCCTCTAACTGCATGCAAGTTTGTGGTGTGTGTGCATGTGTGTGTGTGTGTGTGTGTGTGTGTGTGTGTGTGTGTGTGTAGGGGGGATCTGCCTGTATATACATAACTGTGCATATCCTACTACAGACTGGCATCCAATCCAGGAAGTTTTCTCTGCCTCACTCCTAATCCATATGTCTAACTCCATATGCATTACCCGATTGATAGGACTTAAATCTAATATGCAACATCAACAAAACCTGCTGGAGAGGCAGGTTTGTCTCCCAGAGGTTGCCCCGTCTCTGGAACAGACTTCCCATACATGTCAAACAGAGTGCCTCACTGACTCTCTTCAAATGCAACCTTGATGAATGGATGGAAAACCATAAATTTGTCCCAAGGGTTCCACCTTTGTCCCTCACTGACAGGGGTGACAGGTGCTGACTGAGGTTTCTTTTTCTTTTCTTTTTTTGGGGTGGGATAAACTCCTAGCTAGGCTAGTAAGGGTCCCAGGGACATTAGCCTAGTAATCTCCTATGATCTCCTAATGAACACCAGGCTCATTAGCTCCCCAGGCAGCTCTCAAATGGACATTGCAGACATTGCGGAATGAATGCTCTGCCAGAATTACACAATACCTCTGTGGCACTGGTGAATAAGTGGTGGGAAATATAAAATATGCACAAACTTTAGGTAGGAAAACACATTATACAAGAATAAACAGTACAAATGACCATAAGAACTGACAGGGCAATTCAGCCATCCATTATAGCAACACCACTCAGAAATATGTCAAATATGCAAAGTGTGCCCTAAACGCAAAATGCTCTGTTACACTTGCATATAATTTGTGCAATGCTAACAACTATATAATCACTCTATGTGGAAATGGGATATCATCACCAACAGCAGGAGTAAAACTGTATCTATCAAGAAAACATTTGGATACCAACTGATGGAAATGTATATGGAAAAAAGTACTCTTGTGTTATGTAGAGTACCACAGATGAACTATTGCATTTCAGCTACAGAGATAACACAGGGTGAAATCCATTTACTTAATATGGAAAATTGATTATTATACAATGACCCCCCCCATTAATATTCCAAAACGTGCACGCTGATTGGTCAGCGTGCCCGTTGTAAATCAGACTTATACTAATGGAAAAAGGTACGATCGCCCGGACTTTTTCCATTAGTATAAGTCTTTTTTTTTTGTGTGTGTGTGTGTGTTGGACAGCAACGGTGAACGGAAGAGTTCCGTTGTTGTTATCTCATAACTTAAAAAAAGCAACAAGATCTTCCTTTCTCCGTTGCTTTTTTTAAAGCGGTCTCAAGCAACGGAGAAAGGAAGATCTTCGTTGCTTTTTTTAAAGCTATCTCACCATGTTAAACTATTTTAACATAGGAAGACACGTTTTAAAAAGCAACGGAGATCTTCCATTCTCCGTTGCTTCCACTCACAGCTCTGATGTACTGCGTAACCATACACATGCGCAGTACATTATAACTGCCGCAGAATACTGGACAGCTGTGGAAGGCCATCAAAGAGGCATTATACAATGCCATTATTTAAGAAAAGCAAGTATTTTTTTCTTAAATAATGTCATTGTATAATAACAATAACCCACTTCTGGGTGTGGGTAATGCTGGATTTACCCACGGTGGTCTTTGGCCACTCGGGCTTTGCCCTCATGACCAAACCACACCAACTGTGGGTAAATCCAGAATTACCCACACCCAGGCGTGGGTTATTGCTTAAATAGTAGACAGAAAAATAAGTACAGCAGTGTATCTTCATTGTGGTGATAAAGTGAAACCTGACCGTTTACAATGTCAGTGGGAATTATTTATTCTGCAAAAAATCAAATGTTTCCTTACAAAACTGTCCCATTTCAGGCATTAAAAAATGTCTAATCTAATATATAAATGTGCAAGAGCTCAATGGTTCAAACAAATTCTGCTTTAGCCTAAACAAATATTTGTTTACCACTGGGCAAGATGTGCCTAATTGTTATGCAATGGGTGGAAAGAGTACACTAAAAGTTAAAATTCAGCTAAGTTCAAACATATTATTTAAAAGAAAATGTAGCTATAACCTTCCTTTACTTTTCTGACTAAATTCTTACAATGCAAACAGTAAATACTGTTCAGTATCAACACATTATATATTAAGGAAGAACAAAATGAGAAGTTCTATAGTTTAGCAAACATAAACAAAGTCATCAGCAGCTAACAAGATTCAGCCACAGCTCTCAAAATGTATAACACCTTACAGCTTACTAACTAACAGCTTCAACTAGGAAAGTCATAGTGTGGTTACAATATGCTACGTTATACTGAATCATAGGTTCATAGATTAGTACTAGGCTAGCTGTCTTTGTGGACTACTTAAGCCTAGCTAGTTATACCATGTGACAATCAAACCCTGCACCTTTTGTTTCTTAGGTAAACACCTTAACCATTAGGCCAACCTCCCACCTCATATTAATTCATCCCATTTACCATGGACATCAGTTAAAAATGCCTAATATTAAAAATGCCTAATACTGAATGTGTGACAGACCCTTTCAATGTGGAACTTTGAAGAACATGGACTTTTAAAGGGTCTATGACACTGGATCGAAAACTGATTTCATCGAACGGCTTTTACACCGAAAATGCCATTGATATAAATCGGTTTTGTAAGATGACGGTACAGTGAGGATCAGAAAATTCGCCCTTTCGTGACTGTAGTGCAATCTCGGAGTTGGTATATATATTTAGTCAAAAAAAAAAACAATTTCTATCAACGGCATTTTCGGTGTAAAGGGCATTAGATGAAATTAGTTTTCAATCCAGTCATAGACCCCTTTTAAAGACTCAAAATGAGGAACTTTCCTCCTGATAAGGTACACTTGACAGGTATGGACTCATCTGCATACCTCTCAACTGCACTGATTTTTTACAGAATTACCATATTTTTTGCCTCACATTGTTCATCTGTCACTCATAAATTTGTGTGTGGGGGGGGGGGGGTGTTGGCAACTACCTGAGGACTGAAGTCACTAAATAAAAACATATGTTTCAGATTTCACATCCTTAAAAAAAAACGCATGCTAGAACAAATTATGTTATTTTAACAACTTTCTAAGTGTATAAGAGCAACATTTAAATACGTCCCTATTTTATGCCCCCCCCCCCCCCCAATTACTTTAGGCTTTGTTGAGAGTTCTTGCGCTGAGGTTGAGAGTTATGATCCAGAGTTCGACTTCCTCTGCTTCTAACTACTGTGTAATGTGAGCGCGCGCGCGCGCACACACACACACACACACACACACACACCATATGACATACATACATATATATCTGGCAAGTCATCTTATTCTGTTAGCATTCAAGTAAATGAAGTATCCCACAGTCCTATGCACATGCCGCCTATTACGAAGATATAAAGGAGAACAAGTTAAGATATATTTAGGCTCGGGGCTGCATGACAGCTTGGCACACACACGAAGTAATCTCAACAGCGCACATAAAGGAGCGCTGCAGTGCAGATTCAGCAGACACTGTCTTTATTAATCACCTGTCAAACACCTCAGCATCCAGAGCAGCTCTGAGTACCCAGCCAATGAGAGGAAGATGGATCAGGTTCTTTACATTCTTCAAAGATATGCATTTACTGCCGCCGCGTGCTAGAATCAGGGCAGCGAAATACCCTTCTGTAGTAGTCAGTCCCACGCCCGTTGCCATCGTTGTCGTGAAGATTTATCTATCAGGTTTCCAAAGGGGCTTTCCAGCACGCCAACCGCGGGTTCCCTCGAGAGTAACCAAAAAAGGTCAACGAAGTGGCCTGCGGACGAGCTGTCCTTTACAGTTTCAAGAGACAACTGTTAACTGCTTTGTTAAGAGATACAAGTTGTTTAGGAAATGTTTATAGCCAGCAGGACAGGGACTGCTGATATAAAAGTTTGTATGTTTATAAAATGTTTTTCGTTTGTGTTCTGTAGTGCTGGAATTGGCGGCCTTCAAAATACAGGTTACATTAGTTCGTCTGTAACCCATACAATAATGGCAATGAACTAGCGACTCCGCTGGAAAAGCAAAAAAAAAAAAAAAAACACCTTTGAATAGTGTTGCCACCTTTTCAAATGCCCACAGTGTGACATTTTTGGTACAAACGTCAGATTTTGCAGGCTGAAACATACCCACGGCCAGTACACAAGACAGAACTTCACTTCTTTGCCTAAATAAAAGCTTATTGTTGTAGCATTTTAGTTGGTTATTCTGTTTCTTATAACATTTAGGTGTTTCTGATACAGAATAACGGTTTTATGCAACTATTACATAAAATATAGGCAATAATTTTGTCCTAAAATCTCAGGACATTGTCATTTTTACAATTTTTTTGCAGGACACAACTGACCAAAGAGGGACTGTGTGGGACAGGTGGTAACACTACCTTTGAAGGTCTTAACTTTTTTATTATTTTATTTAAATTAGTATAGTCACGCAGACCTCTTAACTGTCCCCGATTATGCCTCAAATCTTTGCCATGAACCCGTCACATTTTTTATGGTAAAATCACTGATGGTCACAGTCAAGTCAATAATGCCAGGCATTAGGATTTCATACTTTTTAGTTGATTTATCATTTGCTAACTGGCGATTAACTTTCTATATGAATTAGGGAACAGTTCTCAACAGAATTTAGAGCACATCTGCATACCTCTCAGAGCAAGAAATCTGGGCAAAACCATGGGGGGGGGGGGGGTGGCAAAGGTCCAAAAATTGGGACAATTTTTAAACAATGCTCTTAGAAACAAAGTTGTAACAGGTTTTCCTTTTTCCATTAGCATGAAGAGAAAGCATATGACGATACGACAGGGTGCCTAGAGAGGAGTTGTGGTATTGTATGAGGAAGTCGGGAGTGACAGAGAAGTATGTAAGAGTGGTACAGAATATGTACAAGGGTAGTATGACAGCGGTGAGATCTGCAGTGGGAGTGACAGTTTCGTTTAAGGTTGAGGTGGGAGTGCATCAAGGATCAGCTCTGAGCCCTTTCTTATTTGCAGTGGTGATGGACAGGTTGACAGACGAGATCAGACATGAGTCCCCATGGACTATGATGTTTGCAGATGACATTGTGATATGCAGTGAGAGTAGGGAACAGGTTGAGGAGACCCTAGAGAGGTGGAGAAATGCTCTAGAGAGGAGAGGAATGAAGGTCAGCAGGACTAAGACAGAATATATGTGTGTGAATGAGAGGGAGGATAGAGGAATGGTGAGGATGCAGGAAGGAGAGCTGGCGAAGGTAGATAAGTTTAAATACTTGGGATCAACAGTTCAGAGTAATGGCGAGTGTGGAAGAGAGGTGAAGAAGAGAATACAGGCAGGGTGGAGAAGAGTGTCAGGAGTGGTTTGTGACAGACGAGTACCAGTAAGAGTGAAAGGGAAGGTCTATGAGAGGGTAGTGAGACCAGCTATAATATATGAGTTGGAGACAGTGGCACTGACAAAAAGGCAGGAGTCACAGCTGGATGTGGCAGAGTTAAAGATGTTAAGATTTGCACTGGGTGTGACGAGGGTGGACAAGATTAGGAATAAGTATATTAGAGGGTCACCCTAGGTTGGAAGGTTTGGAGACAAAGCCAGAGAGGCACGATTACGTTGGTTTGGACATGTACTGAGGAGGGATGCTGAGTATATTGGGAAAAAGATGCTAAGGATGAAGCTACCAGGTAACAGGAAAAGAGGAAGGCCTAAGATAAGGTGTATGGGTGTGGTGAGAGAGGACATGTAGGTGGTTGGTGTGACAGAGTAAGATGCAGAGGACAGGAAGAAATGGAAACAGATGATCCGCTGTGGCGACCCCTAACAGGAACAGCTGAAAGAAGAAGACTAGGATGAATGAACTGAAACACATTTCATTTTTTCTGACTTCTATCTTCAATCATTTTCCAGAAAACCAAAAATTTGGGAGAACTGATAAATACGAGGCAAAAATTTGGGCAGTCTGCTAATATCTGGATAGTTGAGAGGTATGTGAGAAATAATCAGGGACATTTTTTTAAAAATATTAATACTATTAACTTGGGACTTTGACAAGACAAGAGAACGTGAATTAATATACATTTTTTGTATTGTCATTATTTTTAACTGTAAACCACCACCTTTTCTACAAAAGGCACCAATTTTAGGAGGGATTAAGAGGGACAGAACTAAAACTGGAGTTAAAATCATGGACAGCTGAGACGTATGCAATGCATTAGAACAACACTTAACAAAGCATCCCTGATTTTTGGGCTTTTGTGCCTCCCATCTCCCGTATTATTTTTGGCTTTATCCAGAATTCTTGAGCAAGGAAGTTAAATGGTGATAACTGCAGCACATTCCAATCCTTTTCAGGTCTGACAAAAACTAGCTGTTCAGGACACATATAATGCTACTTTGCTGTTACTAGTGACTTTCCCCTGCCTGCAGTACATTACAGCAGCCATGTCTCTGATTTATAGCAGCTTTCTACAATCTCACAGTATCAGGTATACCCTGTGCTGCAATGTAGTAATCAAAGAAGTATTAAATATCTATCAAAACACCACATGATAGTCTGGCAGTTGGTTCAGAGGGTTAAGGTTGTGATCTGCAGTTCCTGTGGTACAGGGTATGATCCGCTCAGCCCTCATTTGTCTACTGTGTGACCTTGAGCACTAACTATGAAGACAACTACTTTAATGTACCAAACTAGTAACATACGTCATTACATTCAAGACTGTCCTTAAATGAAATGGAGCACAAGACAAAGGATTTGATAGCATTTACATACTGCTATGCACCAGTCACCCCTGGGATTCTGGGTACTGACTAAGGCTCTTGTCACCCCTATAGTGCCTTTTTTATGCAGTGTTCCAAAGACCAAAATTCCACCATAACAGCTACAAACAAATACAATCTGCGGGTCATGCTGCTCAATGCTAAAAGTCTAAATCTCAAGATGCACTCGCTGAAAGCTCTCCTCAAAATGGAGAATATCGACATCTGTGCTGTAACGGAGACCTGGTTAAGAGGCAGAAAGCACCCCTGCACTCCCAGGCTACAACTCATTCCATACCTTTCAGCCCCAGAATACGTCTGGAAGCTCCAAAGAAGATGGTGTCTCCATATTCTTAAATGATACACACTCCTCTAGACTGGTAGCCCAGCATAATGCATCCAAGATACTTCAGGTAAAACTAACATTGAATAAGATGGCGATACAAGTCATAGCCTGCTACAGAACTCCAAACATGTCCCTAGACTCTCACTCCAAGTTCCTAAGCACCCTGGAATCTATCAAGGTCCAACCCAATACTCTCATAATGGATGACTTCAACTACCCTTTCATCAACTAGGAAAACTATTCAAGTACCAATGTACAGGCCCAGAATTTATCAGTTCCAATGCCCTGGACCAGCTCATTCTGATCCCCATTAGAGGAAGCAACATCCTTGACCTAGTTATCACCAACATGGGAGACCACTGTTCCATACCTATAGTCAATTCCTCCCTGGTTAAATCCGACGGCAAACTGATCACCATGGAAATCTCCATCTCACCTACACCCCCCCATTAAGGTGACCACCCTAAAATACTTTTCTAACTAAAGCCGACTTTGCGCTCCTAAAAACAAGAGGTGGCTAACTTCTTGGCACCAATGCTAATGGAAAATAGCTGCATGACTGCTGAATCATACACCAATGAACTGTATGAGCATGTACACAAATGCATGGACCTTGCCATACCAAATAGAACTAAGTCGCTATCCTCCAAAAAAAAGGAAGCCAATCTGGTGGTTCCCAGTCATCAAACTCTACAACAAAAGGAAGAAACTGTTGCAGAAAAAATTAAGTCACAAGACTGGAAAACCTCCCTTATCAGTCTCAACAAAAAAGCTGAGATCCCTCATCAAATCTTCTAAAGCCAGCTATGAAGTCAGAATTGCGATTGACACCAAAAACAGAGCCTTCTATAGCTATATCAAAAACCTCAAGGGCAATACCCAGATTTGCTGTGAGTTATTGGACATTATACAACGACCCCTTGGTCAGCGTGCACATTGTAAATCAAGAGTTATAGTAATGGAAAAAGGTCCGGTTGCCCGGATTTTTTCCATTACTATAACTTTTTTTTACAGCAACGGAGAATGCAAGATCTTCGTTGCTTCACACTGTCTCGCTATGTTAAACGAGTTTAACATAGCGAGACAGCTTTAAAAAAAGCAACAGAGATTCTCAGTTGCTTTTTAGCTGTCTCGCTATGTTAAACTCCTTTAACATAGCGAGACAGTTTGTAAAAAGCAACGGAGAACTTGCTTTCTCCGTTGCTTTTGCCCACAGCTCTAATATACTGCGTAGGCATATGCATGCGCAGTACATCAGAACTGGCAGAATACCAGACAGCTGCGGAAGGGCAGCAAGGAGGCATTATACAATGCCATTATTTAAGAAAAGTAATTATTTTTTCTTAAATAATGTCATTATAATAGCAATAACCATTCTGGGTGTAATGCTGGATTTACCCACGGTTGGCTTTAGCACTCGGGCTTCGCCCTCGTGACCAAACCACACCAACCGTGGGTAAATCCAGCATTACCCACACCCAGGCGTGGGTTATTGCTATAATGGCACCTCCTATACTGAGCCAACATACTGGCTGACAGATTCAGTGCCAACTTCACCCCTCTCCCCCCAAGGGCCCTGTCACAATACCAGAAGAAAGTCTGGTACCCACCATTTCTGTAGCACACGTAAAAGCTGCATTGTCCAAAGCCAAGAATACAGCACCCATGTGACCTGATAATACCCCTGGCTGCATCCTACATGAGCTACAAAACGAACTGGCGCCACATCTGTGTTCTCTTGCTCAGTCACAGCCTTACCTCAGGCTATGTCCCTAACGAATGACACACTGCTACAGTCATCCCATTCCATAAAGGGAGAGCAACTACAGACCCTGGAAACTACCACCCCCTTAGCCTGACAAGTCTGGTTTGCAAAGCTATGGAGTGCATCATCATGGATCTGCTTAACAAAGATATAGGCAATCTCCAAACTCCTGACCCCACACACTTTGGCTTTACCAAGGGGAGATCCTGCCTGCTGAACCTGGTTGACTTTGAGGCAGTTGCCAAGGCTGTGGATGAAGGTAAGGCAGTGCATACAGCCTACCTCGACTTGGCCAAGGCCTCTGATACTATTCCCCACTCTGGTATCATTGATAAACTCACCAAACTAGGCATCAATCCTTTCATCACTAGGTGGGTTGCAAATTGTCTCACAGACAGGACCCGCAGAGTGAAAGTTGCAGATTCCAAGTCAGACTGTCGGACAGTCATGAGTGGAGTCCCACAGGGTTCGAGACTGGGCCCTCTCCTTTTTGGCATCTACCTCTCAGAAGTCCAGGCCAACACAGAAGGATTCTGGCTTACCAAATTTGCTGATGACTGCAAGCTAGGAGTCATTATCAACTCCCCAAGTGATGCACACATCTTACAAAAAGGCCTCTCTGAGACTAATGACTGGTGTTGGAACCATGGCCTGAAGCTTAATCCCAAAAAATGCATTATCAGCCCCTTTGGAAAAAAACTCAGTTCTCACGAATTACCACATTGATGGGAGCCCACAGAACCGTGAAGTAGCCATAAGAGACCTGGGCCCCCAGGTCAACAGCAACCTCACCTTCGACCACCACATGCCACTGTGGTCAGAAAGTCCTTCTACTTGGCATATCTTAACCAAAGGTTTCGCATCCAGGAAGAAAAAGGTCATCAACCCTCTCTACTCATCCCTCATTAGGCTATTCATCGAACACCCAATTTGGCATGTACCTGGCCAGACACCTACAACAGCTGGAGAGGCCACAAAAGTACCTCACAAAAAGGATCCTAGGCCTTAAACACATGTTCTACATGGACAAACTCAAGAAACTTCAGCTGTTCTCCATCTGTTATCATCTACTTAGAGGTGATCTCTGCTTGACTTACAAAGCCATGTCCGACCCAGCCCTAATTGAAATGCTACACCTAAAGAAATCCCAATCCCCCCGCCCCACATGCTCCAGAGATTATAACCTCATTACCACAATTAACAGAACATGCTGGAGGGACAGGCTGATCCCCCAAAGACTGCCCTTACTCTGGAATAAGCTTCCTATTCATGTCAAGCAGAGCACCTCACTGGTCCTCTTCAAGAGAAATCTTGACGAGTGGATCTGTAACAGAAAGTTTACCCCAGGGATCACTCCAGTTGCCCAACTGGATAGGGAACGTGTGGCAGGGTGCCCCGGCAATTTTTTTGGGCTAGGCTTGTAAAGGCTCCAGGGCCATTAGCCTAGTACACACCTATGAACCTTTAAACACACCCTAAATGGACAAGAATGCAGTCTAATTGTGGAGAAAGTATCGGAAATAAACTGGGAGTCAAGAAGCTCCCAGAAGTCATGGAATTACGGATGATCTTGAGGTGTGTTGTAGTGCTCTTTTCCAATATTTGACCCAGTATGGCCCCCACAAAAAGCAAGAGTAAGGGAAGAATGTGAGTTCAAGACTTAAATGTTCAAAGCAAACAAAAAAGCAGTCCCCAGTACCCCAAGCATACAAGTGCTTCTTCAAATACATACATCATATCGGAGATTACAGTGTGCCCTCATAACCCTTAAACAAGGTAAGTCACTTTCTGTACTATGTTAGATTAAGAGAAAAGTGAAAGAACAAAAAAAATTGCTGCACTCATAAGTAAACAAATAGTGCCTCCTCACTCCTGCTCCTAAAAGGAAGCCACCTTTTGAATACCCCTCTAATATCAGACTGGGACAAAAGTGACAGAACAAACATAATACATTTCAGCTTGCAGCAGTCAGACATATGTAGAGCACGCCTCCTCACCCCTAACCCCCACCCAAACAATAACCACCTTTCTACAGGTCTAAAGTTTGACTGTGAAGAAAGTGAAAAAAAAAATAATGATCATTGTAATGTATCCAACCTGTTGTTACTAGACAGTACACTACTACTAGACAAGCTAGAGAGAGAGACCTTCTGTGCACATCTTTTAGGTAAGAGTTTGAGGAAAGTTAAAAATAAATAATGACCACACTTTCAGAGCAGATATTAAGGATGGAACCCAGTAGTAAGTAAGCCAGTGTCAAAATCACCTTATTGAGCCAGGGATCTGTAGGCTGCCAGACTTCCTGAAGGTCTCAGTGTCTAGATGGTTTCAACAAGGCAACTCATGCCTATGCATCCTCGAGGATTTCTTTGAGAAGGTGACCAAGGCAATGGAGGGCAATAACAGTGCATAATGCCTAGCTTGTCATAGCTAAGGCATTTGATGCAATACTCCACTCAGACGTTGTAAACAATGTCATGTACATAAGCATAAATCCCTATATTACAAGCTGGATAGGCAGCTGTCTCTCAGATAGCAACCAGGGAGTTAGGATAGGGGAGACTACCTCCATAAAGAGGCCAGTCACTACTGGAGTACCTCAAAGCTCTGCCCTGGGTCTGCTCCTTTTTGTTATCTACATTTCAGACGTTAAGGCCAATGTCAAGTCATAGAATCACACAAAGATGCTAACACGGACAAATGACTGATGCTAAAGCCATGGCTTATGAATCAATGCCAAGAAATGCATAATAGTACTCTTTGAGAAGTTAGCCACCCTAAGAAATTACCCCATCAATAACAAAGCCCTAAGAGTAGAACCAGTAGTCGGGGATTTGTTGGTGTATGCATGTAAGCTGTAACCTGGCTTTCAACCAACATGTTTCTAAGGCAGTAATAAAATAATTCATTGTTGATCAACTTGTACGCAAAGGCACTGCTTACTATCTGCCATTTGGGGCCATTTTAAGCCTAGTCATTTTTCCAAAGGTGAAACTCAGACCCTTTTTTTTTATTATTTTATTTAACATTTGTTAACTGGGAAAGTCCAACTTGGAACAAAGCCAATTTTCAGCGGAGGCCCGGGGAGAAAGGCTCCTTTATCTTGTGTCTGTGAGGTAAACACATTAACCATTATCAAAATCTATGTCAGTGGACATCATCGTTATACTGTATTCAGCCTTTATCAGGCCCTTCATTGAGTACAATGGCCCCTTCAATGTGTACCAAACCAAAACAGGAAGACAGACTGATAAAAAAAAAAAAAAAAAGGCCACAGAAATTCCGACAAATCCAGCTCAGCAACTTCAATATGTACCTGAGCAGGCGCATGCAACAAATGTAATGTCCACAGAGGTTCCTCACAAAAAGAATACAGGGCATAAACAGCATGCCTTATGCAGATCACCTTAAAGCCCTATCTGCATACTAATTTTTTGCAAAATGTTGAGGGACACTGTATTTCTGGCATACAAGGTGCATATCTGCAAAACAAATAGCATAAGAATTACTCAGTCTGGGGATTTAAACATTGCTTGTGACATATGTGTCCCAGAGCATTCACCTTGTCCTGAACAGGCTACCTATCCATGTGAAGCAGAGCTCTTCCCTGACCCTATTCAAGAGAAACCTGGACCAGTGAATGAGAAACTGGAAATGCACCCTTGGTCTGGCACTTATGTCTCTAATCGTACCCTAGCACATGTACACCGTATTTATATATATCCCATAAAATCATTATCTAAAGCACATGTACACTGTATTTATATATATCCCATAAAATCATTATCTAAAGCACATGTACACTGTATTTATATATATCCCATAAAATCATTATCTAAAGCACATGTACTCTGTATTTATATATATCCCATAAAATCATTATCTAAAGCACATGTACACTGTATTTATATATATCCCATAAAATCATTATCTAAGGCACATAAACTTGAAGGATAACATTTGGGATGCTTGATTAGGCTTATAAGGGCCCAGTGATCATTAGCCAAGTATACATCTATGACGTTATGGTTGAAAGATTAATAGTTTTACAGGAGGTTAATGATCATAGGGCTTTTACAAGCCTAGCCATGTATAAAAAAAAGAAAAAAAGTACCCCAGTTGACCATAGTTAGACGGTCATTGTTAACAGAGCGATTCTATGATCAGCACAGAATATCCCTGTCCATGAGGGACACAAGTGCCACAAACTAGGTGAATTACAGTCATCCATCCAATTATCAAGGTTGTGCTTAAACAGGGTCATTGAGCAGCTCTGCTTCAAGTGAAGTGGGAGCTTATTCCAGAGGAGTAGCAATCTCTGGGAGATATATCTATTTTGTTAATGTCGCAGGCTAGGTTGAAATCCCTGGAGTGAGTGACTCTTGTCCCATTTGATTTGCAGATGTGCAGCATTTCCATTAGGGTAGAATCAGAGACTGCTCTATAGACAAGGCACAGGTTGCCTCTCAGCAGCCTGTATGATACAGAGTACAGTGACAGGGTTTCAGTCTTTTCACGCAAGTAATAATTTAGAGCCCTGGATTCTCTTGGTTAGAAACCTCTGTGGTCTCTCCAGTTGCTGCAGGTGTCTGATAAGATACATACAGAAGGGAGCACTGTACTCAATTAGTGGTCTGATAAGGGTAGAGTACAGTGGAATTATAACCTCCTCAGTTTTGGATGTGATACCCCCTTGCCACTAAGGAAACATGGTGATCGAAGTTTAGATTGCTGTCCACCTGTGTTCCCAAGTCTCGCACCACTAAGTTTGAGCTTAGAAGGGTGCTATCTATATCATAATTAGCAGGGCTACTTCTCGTCAAGGGAATAATGAGGCTTTTTTTTTTTTTTGCATTTAGTTTTAGTCCGTGACTTACTGGCACCATTCAGTTGTCTGCATCAGCCCTTTCTGTAATATGTTTACATCCTTGGGGGGCTCAATGATTGCACCCAGTTTGCAGTCATCTGCAAGTATACATCTATGACGTTATGGTTGAAAGATTAATAGTTTTACAGGAGGTTAATGATCATAGGGCTTTTACAAGCCTAGCCATGTATAAAATAAAGAAAAAAAGTACCCCAGTTGACCATAGTTAGACGGTCATTGTTAACAAAGCGATTCTATGATCAGCACAGAATATCCCTGTCCATGAGGGACACAAGTGCCACAAACTAGGTGAATTACAGTCATCCATCCAATTATCAAGGTTGTGCTTAAACAGGGTCATTGAGCAGCTCTGCTTCAAGTGAAGTGGGAGCTTATTCCAGAGGAGTAGCAATCTCTGGGAGATATATCTATTTTGTTAATGTCGCAGGCTAGGTTGAAATCCCTGGAGTGAGTGACTCTTGTCCCATTTGATTTGCAGATGTGCAGCATTTCCATTAGGGTAGAGTCAGAGACTGCTCTATAGACAAGGCACAGGTTGCCTCTCAGCAGCCTGTATGATACAGAGTACAGTGACAGGGTTTCAGTCTTTTCACGCAAGTAATAATTTAGAGCCCTGGATTCTCTTGGTTAGAAACCTCTGTGGTCTCTCCAGTTGCTGCAGGTGTCTGATAAGATACATACAGAAGGGAGCACTGTACTCAATTAGTGGTCTGATAAGGGTAGAGTACAGTGGAATTATAACCTCCTTAGTTTTGGATGTGATACCCCCCTTGCCACTAAGGAAACATGGTGATCGAAGTTTAGATTGCTGTCCACCTGTGTTCCCAAGTCTCGCACCACTAAGTTTGAGCTTAGAAGGGTGCTATCTATATCATAATTAGCAGGGCTACTTCTCTGCCGAAGGGAATAATGAGGCTTTTTTTTTTTTTTGCATTTAGTTTTAGTCCGTGACTTACTGGCACCATTCAGTTGTCTGCATCAGCCCTTTCTGTAATATGTTTACATCCTTGGGGGGCTCAATGATTGCACCCAGTTTGCAGTCATCTGCAAACCTGATATGCCACATGCCATCTACTTTTGCCTGGTCCTCAGAGAAATAGATTCCAAACAGTAGACAGCCCAGCACAGTGGTACCTCAATGGTGACTGGTCTACTGGTGGAGGTGGACTCTTCAACTTTGAGAGTGTGCATTCTGAGTGATCCAGTTAGGCACCCATCTAGTGATATATGGGTTAATCCCCAGATGGGAGAGTTTCTCAATGATCCCTGAGTGGGGGATTGTGTCAAAAGCCTTGGCTAAATCAAGATAGGCAGTATGTACTGCTTTGTCCTCATCCAGGGCTTTGGTGACATTCTCAAAGAAGTCCAACAGCTTTAATAAACAAGATCTACCCTTGATGAAACCAAACAGGGTTGGGTCAAGAGTTTGAAGGTCACCTATGTCCTTGTTGATAAGGTCTCTAGCTTTTTTCTCCAAATCTTTTGGGTTTCTAATACCATGATAGGAACGTACCTCATTCCTAAGTCAAAATACTATTAAAGTTCTTGTTTCAATCCTTGATATCAGCCAAAAGTGCTCTTCACAGCACCCGCAATGTGCCTAGTAATGACTCCTTCTGCAGTTTGTATGGGATTACATGGATTGGTAACATATCTAAATATGACTGTCGATTCTTTTTTATAAGACCCATTGCTCCTACTACTATTGGAACTGTCTGGGTATCTTTCTTCCAAATTGCACTTGTTTCTGCCTGCAGATCTTGGTATTTTATGACTTTGTGTCTCTTTGTATGCAAGACACTGTAGTCACAGAGTGTGATGATTTCCATGATTAATGCTACTTTTGTCTTCTTTTCTTTGACCACTATATCCAGTTTTCGAGCATCTAACTTTTGAACTGTTGGTAATAGGCGATCACATGTGATATAAACCTCATAATTTTCTATGATGCCTTGTGGTTCATGTTTCCATTGTTTTCCAGCCACTTCAATACCATAATGTTTGCACAATCCCCAGTGCAACAGTCTCGCCACATTATTACGCCTTACAGTAAACAGTCCTTCTGCCACTAGTGTGTCGCAACCAGCAACTAGGTGTACAAATGTTTCCATTCAGTTTTACAAAACCTATATTTGTCTGTTTCTCCTACATGTTTAATGGACTTTGTAAACCATCGTGTATGTAGCCCACTATCTTGGGCCGCCAATATTAACCTTTCATCTCTTGGTTTGAATTCTCCTCTCCTTAACCATTCCTGTGTTCATTCCTGATCAACATGAGGTTCTTCCAGAAGTTTTCTATATTTGCAACTATATTTATGCTTTTTCCACATTTCTTGCCTTCTTATCTGGTTCTTCACCTTATATTCTTTCTTTTGTTTTTATTTTTTTTTTTTGGCACATTCAGTTGCTGACTGATTTTTTTTCTACTTCTGGTTTGATTTCCATTCCTGCTTGTCATAAATATGCCTCTGCTAAATTAAGCAGAGAAGTCATCTTAGATTTATTCTCCTCAAGTTTCAAAACTTTCATTACATTTGGGTCTTGTGAGGTCAGCAGATAAGTGTGGAGTCCCAAAACGGGGAATATATAATCTTGATATACACTGATTTTTATAGATCATTTGGTGAGCATGGATGTCAACGCTGTTCTCAGGATTAATTTAAGTCTTCTAAAGTATTCCTTACTGAGTTTTATTCACATTTGTTCATGTTTTATTGCTGATCCTTCATCAATTCCCAAGTATTTATACACTTGCTCAAGTTCTTTTATATCACATTCTTGTCCCAAACTGATGTTTTCCTGGTGCTGCAGTTTTCCTGCTTTAAATATTGCTTTTGCACATTTATCAAGACCAAATGACATTCTAATATCATCTCAAAAAGTTTTTACAAACTGCAGCTCTGGTTTCAGTTCCTCATCTGATGAGCTATATAGTTTTAAATCATCGACAAAGAGAAGATGAGAAGTGTTTAGACTTTGTTGTTTTCTACGACCCTAATTGTAGCCATGGCCTAAGCTGTTAAGTAGACAGCTTAATGGGTTAATGGCAAAGCAGAATAGCAACGGTGACAGAGAGTCACCCTGGAATATCCCCCTTTGAATTTTTATCCCTGAGATAATAATCTGTCCTTTATCATGGCTTAATTGCAAAGTGGTCAGCCAGTGTTTCATGGTTACTGTAATGTAGTCAATCAGTGAAGGGTGTATCATATACATTTTTAAGCACTCTTTTATCCATGAATGTGGGATACTATCAAATGCTTTTTTTGTAGTAAATCTATGCCATACTTAGAATCTTCCCCTTTTTACAGTTCTTCACTATAACTTTATTTAACAGATGATCCTTTGTTCCATATGACTTTCTTTTATTGCCCTTTTGTTCTACTGCCATAATTGAGTTTTCTTCTAAATGACTATAAACTCTGTCAGAATCAGTTCCCATGTATAGTTTATATGTCGTTGGAAGGGAAGTTATTGGTCTACAATTTTCAGGGTAGCTTTCAGGTTCACTCTTAAGTAGGTGCACCGTTTTTCCTGTTGTTAGCCAAGCTGGTGTCTGTTCAGGGTGCGCATATAAACAGTTCTTAGTCATGGCTAAATTCTTGTGCATAGATGTTGATACTTTTAGCCAAAGGTTAGGTGCTGCCTCTGGGCCTGGGGTTTTCCAATTAGAGGCTTTCCTTAACTTTGTTTCAGTCTCTGTTACTACATCCCATTTCATATCCTGTACCTTTAAACTTATTATTCTTTTACTTTTTCTATCCATTTACTATCTTTGTTATGTTCTACAGGATCTTCGTAGATACTTCCCCAAAATGTATCTATTTCTTCTTTTTTGATAGTCTCAATTCCTTTTACCTTATTTCCCAATTCTCTATAAAACTTTTTTGGGTCATCAATAAATTGCTTATTTTGTACTTTTCCCTTATATTTGTCTGTGCATCTTCTAAGTTTTTCCACCTGTGCTGAAATTTTTAGTTTGTTATTTGAGACAGTGCATGATATATCCTGGTCTGTTCTAATACTGTGCATTGCTTTAATCACATCTATCTTTCTTAGTATTTTTTTGATCTGTTCCCTCTTCTATACTCTTCTAATAGTGACACTACTTGTCTTAATTGCTTTACAGTTTTTTTCTATTAAATACTTCTATGATGTTATTCAATTTCTCCCTTTCCTTTCCCTGTGTTCTTGTGGTAGAACTGTATCAGTTATTAATTTAGCAGCACACTAGTATATCCTGTTTACTTCTGTTATATCACATGGATCTCTATGGAGAGTCCAAATTACTGCAATCATTTGTTTTATCAGACTTCTGACTTTTTGAGTTTTATTGACCTTCTTGCAGTCTGTTTCTCTCATTGATCTTACTATATCTATCCATGTCCATTAAATCAAGCAACTCTTCTCTTAGCTCATTTTCTTACAAACTAAGGGGCACATCCTCTGTTTTCTGTTTCCTGCTGGCATTCTATAGAAAGTTCTATAGCATCTTCCTGTGGCACCTTCTCTTCAATTTCACCCTGTGCCATCTGTTGCTCTGTCATATGGGAACTAACTGGTCTATCATTCCTCAACATTGACTGCATCAGAGTTTCCACGGTTTTCTGTTCCTTTCCTTGCTGTCGAGCTTCAAGCTCAAGGTCCATGATGATTCTTTTTCCATAGCCTTGCAGGTAAGGCTGATTAGGCTTATGGGTCAATAGTTCCCTGGGTTGGTTGATGGACCCCCATTGCTGTTCTCCACTCTGCCGGAGAAAAGCCAGTGCTCAGGCTATGGTTAAAAAAAAGAGTGCCAAGTGGTTCTGCTAGGTCTTGTTTTAGACTGTTTGGTAAACAACCTGGGATGTTACCTGGTCCCATAGATGCCATGTTTTTGGCCTTGGAGAGAGCTTGTATGACTTGTTCTTTGAAGATATTTGGTAGAGGACTGCTGTCAGGAATGCTTTGGGGTATGGCTGGTGGAGATGGGGGGAGGGGGAGAGTTATTGCCAAATCAGTCAGGTAGCAGGTTGGTAATTTTCTCAGGTTCAATGTGAGTGCTACCATCCACTATAAGTTCTGTAAACAGATGGTCATTCTCTTTTAGGTTTCAGATGTAGCTAAAGAGTGCCTTATGCTTGTCTTTAGCCAGGGATGCTAATTTAGTCTCATAACTTGCCTTAGAGGATATTAAAAAATATCTAATTTGATTGTTCAAGCTGTGGAAGGTATTCATCCTCTGTCGAGTAAGTTCCCTTTTGTTCTTAAGAGATCAGTTTCTTTTTTTGTTATATAACTTATTTATGTCTACAGTCTACCAGGGTGGCTTGTTTTTTCGGGAGGACCTGGTTTTAGTTCTGTCAGGTACAGCTGAGTCAATACATTTAAGTGACTATAAAAGGCATGTGTGTACTCTTCAGCATAGGAGTCATTGTTGGCTGTGTTAGTAGTTCTTCATTAATCACTGTCAAAGGTAGGCTTCCTAATTTGAAGTTCTTTACATATGGACCCTCTGGGCAACCCTATGAAACAAGAACACTGGTAAAAAGAGGACTGGGTTTGAGAATTGATCAGACAAAGGCATCTGCTGGTGCTAAACTTAGTTTTGACAGGAGCATACCCTTGACTAGATAAGCACAGTAAAAGTCCTGTTAATTAATTATGCAAAAGGTATCCCAAAAGAGTGAATGAATAACAACAGGTGAACCATCGTGCAATAAACAGGTAACCAGCAAAAGTAGGATCTATGTGGGACCAGATAATGTGCATTTTCAACAAATTCAGTTAAGAACAAATCACTAAGTGTCAATGAAGTAAGCATGTGAAAGCATGTGTCAAGAGACAAATATGATCAGCATGGTGGTTCAGTGGTACAATCGCTGGCTCATGGTTACATGGTCTGAAATTTAGTCCTTACCTCTGTCCACTG
Source organism: Protopterus annectens (assembly GCF_019279795.1). Classification (NCBI taxonomy): domain Eukaryota; kingdom Metazoa; phylum Chordata; order Ceratodontiformes; family Protopteridae; genus Protopterus; species Protopterus annectens. The sequence goes on from NC_056745.1 coordinate 294,054,264, forward strand.
TGCAAGTAGATTTTTGCATGTTCTCTCTAACATCTGTGTGGGTTTTCTTCAGATACCTTTCCTTCCTCCCACCTCCCATAAATACTGTGGTTGATGACATACATAAATTGATAAACAAAGTTCCATGTATGTTGCACTTAACCTTGTACTTGAGGCCTGAGTTTTGTCTGAAAAGGATTCATGAGAGACCAGTTTGCCATCCTGGTTAACAAAAAAATTACTAAATGAAATAAGAAAAAAGCAACTGAGGTCTCCATGGATATAATAATGGTAATATCATTGAATCACTGTGTCCAGAGCAGGAACTCGGAACTGGGTGTATATCAGAAGTTTGAACGCCGAAACCTCGAACTTGGAAGTCCGAAGACTGAAAATAACGAAGCCACATAACATCAAATTCTTTCCCAGGGAAATAATTCTGTGGGCCATTTCCGCGGCTTCTCTATTTCCTCCACTGTGGTGCGATCTCGGAGTTGGTATATTTATGTAGAGGGGTGTGGGGGGCTGTGCTCCCCACACTGGGGGGTGTGGGGGGGCAATGCCTCCCACATTAGAAACAGTTTGTAGTGTTGGTGCGTTTCGTGTTTTGTACTGGAACAGTGATTCTTTTCCCAGTCTTCGGAGTATTCAGTTTTTGGGTTCAGTATTTTCATAGTCACAGTTTTGACACTTTAACTGTGTGATACAGACCCCTTGGAACCAAATGTGAAATACAGATCTATGTTAGGGCAGTTCATTCTCCCAATGGAAATCACAGAGACTTAACTATATAGATAAAAAGGAGGCAGCCATAATATGTACATCAGAAGCCCACATAAAAGTAGCATACCACATTAATTACAGAGAAAACATAATTATACTAGCGTGACTGAAAGGAAAAGATATGCAAATAGGTGTAGTGGTGAGCCTCTAAAACACCCAGGTCCTGCAGTATGCTGGCCCCCCCCTCCTTCAGAACTGGTTCTCAGCCTTACACTCACTGCTAGCTAAAATATGCCTCAGGTCCTCTGTGGCCCGGAAAAAGGATAAAGTGGGCAACAGAAAATAAAGGAACCAAAAAGAAACACATTCAGGCAGTAGTCCATAGTGTTATAGGAAGACACAGAACTAATACCCATTTAAATTAAAATGTAATTAGGTACAAGGTAAAAAAAGAGTGAAATCCACATATCTGCCATAAAGACTTTAAAAGAAATCACAAAAGATGTCATCAGTTAGGAAGCAAGCAAGCTCTTGCTGAAAAGGTAACAATAAATGAAGACTGTGTACAATACACACATATTAAAGCAAAGAAAACAAAAACAATGTGTTGTCATTTCTTGGGTGGTGGTAACAAATGTGTTGTGATTTCTGAGGGCGGTAATATTATGCAAAATGAGAGAAAAACAAGATGTTGGACAACAGAAAAAAGTAAAATAGACAACAGATATTTTTTTGAAGAACACAGAACAAATATAGAGAGAAAAACAGCAAAAAGTAAAATAGACAACAGATATTTTTTTGAAGAACACAGAACAAATATATAGAGAAAAACAGCAAGCTTAAACAAGTCTAGTACCCAACAGTAATAACAAGCAGAGAATCAAGACTATCACAGAACATGTCATTTTGGAATCCATAGTGGAATTTTGCCAGCAAAATGACAACCATTTGTCTATTAACTTGCTGTTGGCCATGTTGGTGACATATGGCATATGTCTATCTTCAGGAGAGACCCAAGGTAGTATTTATACGGATACGGGAAACTTTCCCAGGGCACAGAGGAAATTAATATGTATGCAGGTATGAGAAATTTTGCCAGGATGCAGAGGAATTAGTTCTATAGTTACTATCAGTATTTTGTTAGGTTTGTCTTTATATCAATTGATGTATGTTAATTGTAATGAAATATAAAATAAAATATATATAGAAGCAAAGCACCCCTACTCTTTTTTTTTTCAGTAAGTGTCACGGTGTCTAACATCCATCTGTGCTACCACCACCATAGGATAATAAGACCAGAGATGAACATCTCATGCCAAAGGTAGCACCTCTGGAGTGCACACCCCTCTAACTACATTGCAGTGTCAGTAATGAACATGTACCTAAACAAATAGGGTGACGACAGAAACTTCAGATTTATGATCTTTCTGGCATCAAAGACTAGTGTGGCACCTGTTGAGCCACTGACACTGATGTACATTGTACATTATATAAAGTTAGGTTATTATGTTGCATTTATTCTAGTTATTATTGTCTTCACCCCCCCTTCCCCCATTTTTACTTAGGGTCAGGGTGTCACACCAGTATTAGTTAATGTGATCAAATACTACGTTTACACTACCAAGTGGCTTTGGATGGTAAGCTACTTGCAGTGCAGCTGTAAATGTGACTGCGTTTGCTATGCTGCAGAGTAAGCAGGGCTAGAGACAAAGTAGGGGAAAGGAGAGGAAAAAGGAGGAAGAGGAAATGGGTGGTGCCAACAGGATGTGATAAACAGAAGAGAACGGTGTAAGGATGGACTTATGCCATACCGCATCTTCTGCGGCTTTTTATCAACATGTAGAACAGGAATTTCCTTCTTAAATACCAGAAGGTCTTGGATCGAATGCACTTTAAGTAGAAGGTTGTTTGTGTTCATGGAAAAAGGAAACTGAACGTACCTCTCAAGCTACAGACATTGAAAATAGGTACAAAGGCCTTTAAAAAGCAGCTTCATTCAGCCAAAAATAAGGACATAACATTTTATGCTAATTAGAATACCAAATAGCACATAACTCTCCCCACTTCCATTAGGAATCTGGGATAGTACTCAGAAGCACATTAAAAGAGTGCGACAAAATGATGGAAAAATATACGCATGTTTTGGACCGGAAAAAAAGGAACATTCCTCCAAAATGGGGACAGTTGAGAGATCTGACTGGGAATCATGTGAGAGACCATGAGAGATTACTTGGAAAGTGAATTCCTAAGCAGTTTGAATGGTGTGCACCAAATTATGAGATCAGCTAATTCTGAGCAGAATTACATGTGTTATCTTCAATAAAAAGGCATAGCCCTTACAGTAACCATTTGAAATTTTGGGTCCTGCTAGAGTGAGTCCCGAAACACAGAAGCTGAATGGCTGAAAAGTCCAAGATGGCCATTTCCTGTAATATTCCCTTTTCTTTGTGGAATAGCAATCTCGTAGTTGGCATATATACGTTTAGGAGGTTGGGAGCTTGCCCGCCACATCTGGAGGTGTGTGGGGGGACCCCCCCCCCCAGCAAAAAAAAAAAAAAGTTTTTAGGAGAAGAGTGATCTTCAAGATTCATTCTTTTACTGGGTTTTCGGCCTTTTTTTTTCGGCTTATCGGTACTTGGCATTTCTTGCACAAATTAAGCCCATATAGCATAGTGCAGTCTGACAACTTCTACAGTGTTATGGTTGTTATGGGCTAGAGACTTTAAAAACTCTATTCTAGATCCTTTCCGGGCTGGTGTACAAAATACTCTGAGGGTTGCACAAGACTACTGGCCTACACAATAATTTAGACAAGAGTACTGATCAGACTATGTTTTTTCTGGTTTCAGGGTAAGACAGCATTTAATTTTATCCATCCATCAATCCACAACCTCCTTTTCCATTTTTCTCACATAGGGTTGGGGTGTCACTTCAACACTGACAATCATCTACAGCCGAGGTTCACAATGCTGGGTGGCTAGCCCTGCTGTGGTTGTTCTTCCATATCGCACATTCATACCTGTGGCCAATTTAGAGTGTCCAATCCACCTACTGCATACCTTTGGAATGTGGGAGTAAACTGGAGCACCTAGAGGAAACCCAAGCAAACGTACGGATGACATGCACACCCCACACAGAAAGTATCCCAGCCAAGAACTGAACCAGAGAACCTCTTCTTATAAGGCAACAATGCTATCCGCTGAGCCACTGTGATTTTATATACAGCACCAAATTTCTGGTGAATGTGCTTGACAGAAGATTCTGCATTACAGGGAAGGTCAAACTATAGTCACAATACCAAGGTATTTCCACCCGGAAGCAATCTCAAAGGGGCCAACTGGGCTAGTGATACATCCAAACTGCAGATATCTGACTGCAATTCTGATGTGCTGGATGACAGTAGTTAAGCAGAATTATGAGCATGCTTAGCAGGAGTTTATGTTCTATGTTCTCATGCATTTGGTTACAGAAGAATGCTGAAAACGAAGTCCTGTGTAACCCCATGAAAAAAGACTGTAAGGACCGATGAAGCCTTCTTTCCACATAATAGTCTATCCTATCAATCTAAATTTGAAACCAAGAACAAACATCACTATTTAACTCTTTCTGGTTTAATCTATACACAAGTAAAGTATGAACAGTGTCAAAGGTTTTGCTGACATCAGAGAACACAGCATCATCATTGTCAACCTTGACAGATGTGACATACTCAGGAACCTTACTTACAGTGGAGTTAATGCCATGACTTGACTGGAAGCCATGTTTGGAGATGGGAAATATGTTGCATTGGGCAAGATGATCAGTAAATTGTTTGCCATCAGGAATGCCTCTAAATGGACTGAGTACAGTAATTGGTTGGCAGTTCTCACCTTTAAAAGGCTCAACTCCAAAATGGAAGTATCTTGCCTTAAAATAATAAAAAGAAGGATGGTGTAATGGCCAGTTAGCTTTACACAGTCTTGTGACATGATACTGACATTTCACAAAACAGATGTTGAATAAGTAAAAATGAATGAGGATCCCTAATATTTTGTGACACGTATCTTGACTGGAGTTTTGTTGTTAAATCATTTACTGCTAAACTGAAACTATTACAAAAGGTGGTGGCAGTGTCACTGTGGATAGGCAGAGAGAGGGGATTGATGTTGGTGCTGCAGGGGCTCCTTAACAGGCTCTTTAATACTTTGCAGAATTTAAATGAACATCCCAGATTGTTTTGTCGCATCACAGTAAAATGTTGTTTAAGCTGCCTAACTTTGAAATTTACCTCAGAGGTATTATTATACCGGGATTCTATTCCCCAAGACTTTGACTTCTTATAGGCTTTCATCTAAGGCAATATGGTGGCAGATGCCTTAGTAGACACCTGGTCTTTGGTATCTGCTACATCTGTAACCTTGTCCTTCCTGATGGGTTCACTGAATAGCTGTCAGTATCCCAAGTCTTTGCAGTTATTTATGTTTTGATTGTTTTTTACCTTGCTAAGGGATATTAAAATCCCCATGGTATAGAACTTCTGTGTTAATGTTTTGATCCAGGATTAAGTGGCCAACAGTACTGTTTTTGCAGGTTCAGGTTTGAAATAGATGAAGGCATCTGTGCTACAAAGTATCCTATAAGCAAATTCTTGTTTGAAATATAGATGATGCAGCTTTACTACACAGTATCATATTTACAGATCTTAGACTGAAGTATATGAAGGCAGCTTTGCAGCACTACTTGCTACTAAGGTATATGGAAACAGCAGCGGTCTCTCTGCCTTGTATTATAGCTGTCTTGGGGAGAATGAGATAGTACTTCAAGCCTTAAAGTCTCATTTTACTTCATTCTTTGTATTACCAACGTAATCCATTTGTGGCTGATACAAAGCTGGAGCCTGTTGTGTCACTCAGTGGGCACCCCCCGGGCACCCCCCCCCCCAGGCATAGAAACATTCTGTGAAAACTCAAGCAAAGAAAAGAAGTAAAGGCAGACCAACTGACACTCAACCTGGGGAAGGAAGTGTTGTGAAGCAGCAAAGGTAAATGTAGTGTCACTCTACTGTAGAAAGGGAGTTAAAAAACATAATGCTAGTACCTGCAAGCTCTCTTATCTATTCTGTAGATATTCAGGCAAACTGCTATATTTTGTATACAACTTATGCCAGGTTTCAGAGTCATAGCAAATGTGGATTTAAGAAAACAAGATGATTACACATGTAACTCTGCTTCCAATATTCAGATATAGAAGCACAATGCCAGCTTTGTACACATTTTGTGTCTGTTGTTTTTGGCAAAGGGCAGCCTTTCTGAAGCTGTCATATACACCTGCTGGGAGCCAGCTGGTGGATAGGGATAGGTTCCCTCACCTTTAAAATATTAAACAGTTTCTACCTCACTCTACATAAATTAAAAATCAACACCAACCCCTACAACAGAAGAACCAAGAATGGCAGTACTCGGATGCTGGAAAGACAACCTTTTGAACAAACCATTGGAGAAAAGAGCTTATCCATACTAATCCCTGTCACCTGTAATATCTCCCTTCAAAATTTAGAAGTAAAAGAATACCCCCAATAGGGAGCTCAAAAAAACCCTCAAACTCTGCTACACTTCCAGCTGCTATATGGTATATAACGGTTATAATAGGTTCTTTCTTATAAATTCCTTTCACCAATAACTATAACCAAAAATTACCAATAACTAATGTTTATTAAGGATCTCTAAAGTACAAAACTACTCCTCCCTTTCAGTTACTGTAATTATGAAAGTAAAGCAATGCTTGTAGTCTTGTCTTCAAACACCAATAAAAATGCTGGTCACTCGTCTCCAATTAACACTTTATAGTTCATATGTTTATCCTTCAAATTATACCTCATAATCTCTAAAATTTGATTTGTATAGGACCTATGTCAGGGCTAAAAATGGTTCAAGGACCAGCCCACCAGTACAGTTAACAAAAAGAAACAAAAAAACACACAAGCAAATGTCAACAGGATAGGAGCTCTTTGTTTCGGCCTCAGTGCATTTTTTTCATTAAATGTTTGGAAAATAAAATTCGCTCTAGATAATGAAAGGTGATATTGCTTTATTCTACTTAAGTTACAGAGGGAAGGCAAGTTTTGTATGCCTAAACACTAGATACTAGACTGGAATGGAGGTACTGTGTGTTTTGTATCTACAGACACTGTATAGAAAGAAATGTTGGCAGAATACAGGCTATTGTGGTTGTGGTATTTAGGCTACAAGGTATTAAGAGAAATGCAAGGAATAAGATGTTTATGGCAGAATACAGAAATGGAAGCATGATGCTGGTACACTATTAAGAGCACTAGAGCTGAATAAAGGTTAACTTTGCTGTGATTATGTGACTGAGAGGCTGTTAAGTGACAGGTTAATGATCTGATTACTCTGACTGATTAAGCCAAAAGGACATGGCCCAGTGCTTGATGGGAGGGATGGATCGAAGGTGCTTTCATATTTTAGTGCAGCAGCTAAACAGTCCACACAAGTGACACAGCGATAACAGCTAGTATAATTCATTTTGTATTGCGGTAACAGAATGCATGTCTGAATTCTTATTCTAGCTGTTTTACAAATAGGTACTGATCCCTACCATGATCGTGGTTTGAATAAGTATGCTGCTCGGAATGGTTTGCTAGTGTATTACTGTCTACTTCTGTCTCTGTTAGAAGATATTGCTAGTCATGCTGACCAGGCACAAAAATAAATCCAAGACAAAGAGAAATGCTAGAGGTATTTCTCTAACCTGCAAGAGTTTTCAAGATGTTGAAACAAGCTCTGCCCTACTTCGAACAGCTACAAGAAACACAGCTAATATTACACACAAGTACCCACAAGCACACCAGATAAAAGCAGCTACATAACATACAAAGCATCTACTTACTTCCTCAGTCAAGAAGGAAACTCATGGCGGAAAATGAGCAGTAAACCACAGTGGTATTCTTACATACTCTGGGAACGATCTGTCCAACCTACACAGTAACTACTACTGCACTGCTGATGAAATGGTTGGGGATGCAGAATGCACACAGGTTTTAGGGAGAAAAAACACCTTAAACAAGAAAAAAAGTACAGGTAACCATAATGACATACACAGGGGTAAGGCAGCCATCCACGCCATAAACAAAACTCAACAAAAATGTGATATTTTATGCATAGTGTACCCTAATCACAAAACTCTTCCCTCACACTTTCAGTACTCTGTGTAACACAAGCAAATACAGACAGAATGGCTATGGAGACCAACAGTCCTTATGTAAGTAGGATCTGATATCATCACAAGAAAGATTAAGATGTCATGCATCATGAAAGATGTACTCATGGAGTTATAATTTGCAGTAATGTGGAAAGACCACTGACATAAAATAGAGGGATCATAACATGCAGAAAAAGGCAGCACTGGCAGCAGGTAAAGAAACTAAAACTTTGCTGTAGTTTCTTTATTTTCTTAATCTGAAACACAGTCCTTTGCATTTCATGCAGATACGGGAACTCCTGAAAAGTTTCATGTGTTTGCAAAAATGGCCACAATTTTGGCATTTGAAAAGGTGGAAACCCTAACACACAAATAAATAACAGGGCTCACCAGATTAAAAAAAAAAACTGTACTTAATCTTTGCACAAAGAAAACGAGTTTTGTCATACCGTCATGCCAGCTCTGCTGAACTTTTCTAGTTCAAGTAGAAAGTAACTCAACAATGGCAGGACCTTTCTTTTAAAGAAATCTCATCTACTAGGATTAAACAATCTTCATGTTTATTGACCAGGTTCATATAACTGTGATATGTACTGCTCAATATCAGCTGCAGCAGAGATTAAGGACAGACAAGGCGAGGGTGTTTGGCAGTTTAACACAAACAAGGGAAAAAAACTGCATTGAACAGTGTTAGATTCTCTAGGTTTCTGTTAGATTGTTGTGCGACTATAAGCAATTTATTAAACCAAAGAGTGCTCCTGGGCTGTCTCTGAAAGGTGGCACTTAAGTTTATCTACTGAAACAAAATAGGAGATTTTGAAATGCATGTACCATAGCATAGGATGGATGCATACTTTCATCCATGGTACCATACCTCTCAACTTTCCAGAATTTCACAGAATAACCAGATTTTGCCTGATATTTTCACCAGTCTGGCCATTGTAAGAATGTTTGGTTTTCTGGTAAATCACTGAGGACCGCAGTCACTGAATAATGAAAGGCATTTGAGTTTTATTGGTTCACTGGCAAGTACTAGACTAGCTCCATTAACAGTACAGGGGCAGTCCTGGGGTAAATTTTCTGTTTCCCATCAATAGCTCAGTGTTGTTCTTCAATATGGACAGGAGTAAACTTTGTTTTATGTGAATGGCGAGTCTGTTCCACAGCAGCGATATCCTCTGCGAAATATACCTGTCCCTCCATGATGCTGCAGAACAGACGTAGACCCCTAGACTGAGTATTTCTGGTGCCATATGACTTGTTGATGTACAGTAAATCCATCAATAATAGGTCGAAGGATGCCTTGTATGCTAGACACAAGTCACCTCTTAGTCTGTAGGTTCATAGATTCATAGATTAGTACTAGGCTAACTGCACTTGTGAGCCATTTGAAGCCTAGCTATTCCCCCTGTGTGAGAATCAAACCCTGCACCTTGTCTTTATAAGGTAAACACCTTAACCATTATGCCACCCCTCCCAGTGATAGGGTTTTGAGTCAGTCCATGAACGGCATGTTGTTTAGGTCTTTTGTTCTTTTAGTAAGGTATCTTTGTGGGCATTCTATTTGTTGCATATGCTTGGATAGATACATGCCAAAAGGGGCATTATGTTCAATGACTGACCTAGTGAGGTCTGAGTAAAGGGAGACAATGTCACTCCTAGATTTAGACACTACCCCTTTGTTTATAACCAGTGCAGTACTGAAGGACTTTCTTACAACAATAGACACATGTTGGTCAAATTTAGGTCACTGTCCAGATAGGTTCCTAAATCCCAAACAACTGGATCTCAACTCTTAGTAGTGTATTGCCAATGTGGTAGTTTCCTGGGGTAGGTGACTTCTCAAAGGATATAATAATGCAGTTTTATACATAAACATCTATTTTATACTTAAACATTCTTCAGAAAATGTACTGTAATGCAAAATGTGTTATTCTAAGATTATTTTTGACTTTGTCCAGAATTCTTAAGCTAAGATGCTAAGAGGTATGTGTTGTGCTGTGTTTAGTTTTAGGACCTACTGGGCATCTGAGAAAACAACACAAGTGTGATAACAGAGGGAATGCAAAGCAAAAAAGGAAATACATCTCAAATCAGGGACACTTTTAGTTTAAATAATGGTACAACTATTAACTTTAAAACTTATCAAAAATAGTGTTACTATCGCTCTTGATAGTTGTGTCCTGTAAAAAAAAAAAAAGGAAGGAAGGAAAGAAAAAAATGACAAATTCCCCAATATTTCAGGGCAAACTTTTTTTCCTAAATTTCTACTAATAGCTGTCTGTGGTGGAAGTGACGGATGCGTTTTAAGGTGGAGGTGGGATTACATCAAGGATCAGCTCTGAGCCCTTTGTTATTTACAATGGTGATGGACAGGTTGACAGGCGAGATCAGACAGGAGTCCCCGTAGACTATGATGTTTGCAGATGACATTGTGATCTGTAGTGAGAGTAGGGAACAGGTGGAGGAGACCCTGGAGAGGTGGAGATATGCTCTAGAGAGAAGAGGAATGAAAGTCAGCAGGACTAAGACAGAATATACGTGTGTGACTGAGAGGGAGGATAGAGGAATGGTTAGGATGCAAGGAGTAGAGGTGGCGAAGGTGGATGAGTTTAAATACTTGGGATCAACAGTTCAGAGTAATGGTGAGTGTGGAAGAGAGGTGAAGAAGAGAGTACAGGCAGGATGGAGTGGGTGGAGAAGATTGTCAGGAGTGATTTGTGACAGACGAGTACCAGTAAGGGTGAAAGGGAAGGTCTACAAGAGAGTAGTGAGACCAGCTATGTTATATGGGTTGGAGACAGTGGCATTGACAAAAAGGCAGGAGTTGGAGCTTGACGTGGCAGAGGTGAAGATGTTAAGATTTGCAGTGGGTGTGACAAGGTTGGACAGGATTAGGAATAAGTATATTAGAGGGTCAGCCCAGGTTGGAAGGTTTGGAGACAAAGCCAGAGAGGCAAGACTACATTGGTTTGGACATGTACTGAGGAGGGATGTAGAATATACTGGGAAAAAGATGCTAAGGATGAAGCTGCCAGGTAACAGGAAAAGAGGAAGGCCTAAGATAAGGTTTATGGATGTGGTGAGAGAGGACATGCAGGTGGTCGGTGTGACAGAGCAAGATGCAGAGGACAGGAAGAAATGGAAACAGTTGATCTGCTGTGGCGACCCCTAACGGGAGCAGCTGAAAGAAGAAATTGCATAAAACACTTATCTGGAACCTGAAACATCTTAATATTATAGAAAACAAAGAGACAATCCAAATTATTCGTAAAACTGGTTAAGGTTTATAAGGTGTGTACTACGCTAATGACACTGGAGCCTTTACAAGCCTAGCCCATAGAAGTGCCCTGGCATTGTGCTGCCCTACATTAGTTCCCAGTGTCTCTATCAAGTAGTGCCACTGAAGTGATCCCCAGAGTGAACTTTCGGTTTCCCATCCATTCATCAAGACTTCTCTTGAAGAGGGCTTGTGAGTTTATGCTTCCTCTTGCAAAATCTCACATTTCCTTAAAAAATTCTCAATGTGGGTATTACAGCCCTGTGTTTCTTATGCTTAGTCAAACACTCTGCATGTGCTGATGAGATCATAAGGCCGAAATATGCATATCCACAGCTAGTGGGGTTTGGCTTTATTAGCCAGAAATTGTCCATTAAAACGACAAAAACAAGTCATGGGCATTCAGAATCGCCAATTAGCTGAAACGGTGTTCATAAGGGTCATTTGCATATATCCCGTGTGCCTCTGTGAGAGGTCACTCATTGGAAGTTCCAGCTTGGCTGGAGTTTTCATTGTTTTTACTGATTGGTTTTTCAGTGGGACCTTCTCACTTACCATAGCTCTCAACCTTCCATCTCCAAAATGAGGAACACTATCCCTCATAATGTGGAACAAATGGGCAAAATGTGGAAGACATACTAATGCCTTACTAACAACTTCAACTAGGAAGGCCATAGCATGGTTAAAATATGCTGGTTTTGCATATAAAGAAGAACTTTTAATGAATTAATATGATTAATTTCAATTTACCATGGATTTCACTTAAAAATTCCTAACACTGAATGTGTGACAGATTCTATCAATGTGGAACATTGAGGAACATGAACTTTTTAAGACCCCAAATGAGGTACACTTGAGAGGTATGTCACTTACTGATATGGGCATGTGAAAAGGTGGCACTGGCAAAGCATGTGAATCATGCATTTTCTAAAGTAAAAAAAAATCTGTAACTGTAACGAATATCAGCATTTACTGTCTATAATCCACCACCTTAAAAAAACAGTTTATAAACAAGCAAAAGTAATTTTGAGCCAAAATTGTGGATACCCCGCCCCGCCCTAAAAATTAGAGAAAATTGAAAAATTCGCCAGCTATGCTTAGGACTGTGCAATTAACTAGCCCCATCAAAGTGACCGAAAGCCGGAAGGTGAATTAAAGTGGGCGGGGTCAAAATGACTCATGCTTTGTACCAGCGGCCCCACAGGAGTACATCTACAATATGATTGGTAAAGCAGATGTCAATATTCCACGTACCCACAACGGGGTTAACCATTACGTAAAAGTGAACTGTTGAACAAAAAAATCCGGCCGTATACGACATACAGCAACCTTTACTGAAAAACTAAATAAGTACCCTGGTTTCCGCTAGTGTAAGTGGCAGTTACGTTACTTTCGTACAATGACTTCTTCGTAAGACGCTTTGCTAAAAATTATTTTCATCTTACTACATTTACCTGTCAAATGCCCCGGAGTCTATAGCGGCTCTGAGTACCCAGCCAATAAGAGGAACACCAGCTAGTTCTTTAATGTTCTTCAGTGGGATGCCTTTACTGCCGCCTCTCGCTAAAACAATTGCTGCGAAGTGCCCTTTTATAGTACTGCAGGCTGCAGTTGTCTGATCATTACCCGTTGCCATTGTGTTTGTGCTTCCACTCTACTGCTGTATGCGAAGACTGGAACCACTTACTAACGGCTGAAGTCTGCGCGAATGAAACACACCCCCTTGTGTGTAACCAAACAGATCATACAGCCAGTGATACTAGTCCTCTTGTCAAGCACACGTTCAGAGCTTTGTTCTGTTTCTGAACAGATGCTGACTCCTGGATAGCTGTTATGCCTCTCAACTGTCATGACTTTTGGCCCCTTTTTTAATTTGCTCCTCACAAATCACCGAGGACTGAGATCACTAAATAATGACAAGACATTGACTGTCAGAATCTATATCTGTCACAAGCGTACTGTCAACTGTCCAGATTTTTGCCGCAAAATTTCTGTTTGTTCCCCAAAAATGTGTGATTTTCTGGCACATGACTGGCATGATGTCAAGAATGAAGTCACTAAATAAGGACATACATTCCATCTTCAAAGTGAGGAACACTAGCCCTCATAGTGGGGAACACACTAACACCTTCAACTAGGAAGGTCATAGGATGATTAAAATATGCTGGCTTTACTTATAAAAAAGTAATATGAATCTTTTCAGTTTATCATGGATATCACTTAAAAAAATTCCTAAAACTGAATGTGTGACAGACTCCTTCAGTGTGAAACTTATAGGAGCATGAACTTTTTTAAGACCTCAAATGAGGCACGTTCCTCGTAATGAGGTACACTTGACAGGTATGATTTGAGTTTCAGATTCTTTAGAAAATGCATTTTAGCGCAACCCGTTATTCTAGCTACTTTCTAAGTTTATAAAAGTGATATTTAAAATTTGTCTCTATTTTTGGGCCTTTGTCCAGATTTCTTGGGCTAACCGGTTCAGATGTATGATCAGAAGAATACGGCCAGGGTTGCCAGATACTTTTTTAAAATCCAGCTCGCTTATCTCCAAAAAACAGCTTAATGTATGTGTTCATATCCCAAGGGCAGTTTCAGGTGTCTCCGGTCCAACTGGTGAATCAGGGCATTTTGAGGCAATGTTACGATTGCCTCATGTACACAGACAACCTTCTCCTCCTTCCACCAAACACTAATACATGCGAGAGATGCAATTATACAGCCAAACTGGAGGTTAAGCTCTCTCAACCCAAGGCTGGACCAGGCAGTCAAGAGGAGAAGGGAAATACTTACATCACACCAGCAGTCTCACATACACCTATGAAACCAGCACCGGCAAAAACACACATAAATGCACGAAAACATACTCAGAGGCTCTAAATAAAAATCTGCAAAAGCAACAGAGACCTCCAAAGCAGATATCCAAGCAACCTCCACCCCCCCCCCCCAACACAAACCATGAAACACATACTTCACAAAACCAGTGTGCCACGCAATCACAGCCCTTAAGGCAAAATAACATACCCAACACACTAGTAATAGGTGACTATAGTCAGGCATACTGACGTCCCACTCACTAGGCTGAACAAGGAGAAGGTTACTGTTAGCTGCCTGTCGGGTGCCAGGATCCGCCAAATAACACAAGCACTCAGGTCACTCCAGAACAAGTACAAATATGACTCTGTCATTGTCCATGTTGGTGTGAATGACCTGAGCCATACCTCTTTGGACTACATGAAAAGAGACATGGAGGAGCTCTCTGATCACATAGCCCAGTCCAGTATGACCCTGACCCAGAGTAGCATCCTGCCCTCAATAAGAATGATACCACGGTAGAGAGAAAAAATTATCAATTTCAACAATTGGTTAACCTGCTGGTGTCATTCAAAGGGGATCCAGTGTCCGTCAGCCTGGGATGACATGCTCGACAAACCACGCTGCTTCGCTAGAGACGGCTTGCACCTGTCACCCTTAGGCTTTCGAATACTGGCCAAGGCTCTTGCCACCCCCATAGTGCCTTTTTTTGGTAAGGCTCAAAAGACAAACCCACCGTAAATAGCACAACTAACAAAAAAGTGAGGGTAGTGCTACTCAGTTCCAGAAGTCTAAACCTCAAAATGCACACACTCGAGGCACTCTTTAGTATGGAGAAAATCGATATATGTGCAGTAACAGAATCCTGGTTTAAGGCTCCAGAGAGCACCCCCTGCACTACTAGGCTACAACTCATACCATACATTTCAGCCACAAAACCCGGACCAAAATACAAAAGGCGGGGGAGTATCCATATTCATCAAGGATACCCACAACTCCAGGTTAGTGGCACAGCACGATGCTTCAGAGATCATCCATGTGCAACTAACAACGAGCAAAACTGCTATTCAAATTATAGCTTGCTACAGATCACCCACCATGCCCCAGGAACCCCACTCCGCATTCCTGGAAACATAAAGGTCCTTCCAAACACCCTGATATTGGGTAATTTCAATTACCCAAACATTAACTGGGAGATCTAATCACATACAAACTCCCTTGCCCAACATTTCCTAGAATTTATAAACTCAAAAGCCCTGGATCAACTGGTCAACACCCCCACAAGAGGTGACAACATATTGGACTTGGTCATCACCAACATGGGCGACCGGTGTTCCACACCGAAGGTCAACCCCTCACTGGTTAGATCTGACCATAAACTAATCACTCTGGATATCCACATTTCGCCCCCACCCCCGGTCAAAGAAACCTCCGTGAATAACTTTTCAAAAGCAAACCACGTTACTTAAGACTGAGGTGGGAAGTTTCAAAGCCCCCATGCTAAAGGATAACGCTGTCCAAGCTGCAAAATCCTTTACTAATGCACTCTACAAGCACCTACAAGAATGCATGGATTGTACTATCCCAAATAAAACCAAGACTCACTCCTCCAAGAAAAGGAAACCAGTCTGGTGGACCCCTGCCATAAACAAGCTATACAATAGAAGGAGGAAATTAGTACAGAAAAAAGTAAAATCTCAAGAAGGGAAGACATCCCTGATCAGTATCAGCAAGAAACTACGTTCCCTCATAAAATCATCCAAGGCTAGCTTCAAAAGAAAAATTGCCATGGACTCCAAAGATAACCACAAGGCATTCTTTAGCTATGTCAAGAATCTAAGTGGCAATTCACAGATCTGCTTGGAGTTAGTGCAGAATGGCACAAAATACCCTGAACCGACCGATATAGCCAACATCCTGGCAGACAGGTTCAGTGCAAACGTCACCCTCCTCTCATCCCCAAAAGGGCCCATAACTATACCAGAAGAATGTAGTGCCCCGGAAATCACAGACACTCAGGTTAAAACAGCCCTCTCCAAAGCCAAAAACACAGCATCAATGGGACCGGATGGTGTCCCAGGCTGCGTCCTACATGAGCTCAAAGATGAACTAACCCTTCACCTAAACACACTGTGTAAACTCAGCCTCTCCACAGGCTACGTGCACACAGAGTGGCGCACAGCAACAGTTATTCCGCTCCACAAAGGTGGAGCCACAACGGACCCCGGGAAGTATCGCCCTATAAGCCTGACTAGCTTGGTCTGCAAAGCTATGGAGTACATCATCATGGATCTCATTAACAGAGACATTGGGAACCTCCAAACACTGGACCCTACCCATTTCGGCTTTGTTAAGGGCAGATCATGCCTCCTAAACCTGGTGGACGTCTTTGAGACATTACCAAGGCTATATACGAGGGAACGGTGGTCCACACAGCCTACCTAGACCTCAGAAAGGCCTTCAACACTGTTCCCAACTCAGGTATTATAGACAAGCTCACCAGCCTGAACATAAACCCCTACGTCATGAGATGGGTTGCCAGATACCTTGTCTCAAAACCATGGCCTCAAGCTAAATGCCAAAAAGTGAATAGTCATCCCGTTTGGAAACACTAAAGTACCCACAAACTACCACATAGGTGGTAGCCCCCTAAATACGGAAGACGTAATAAGGGATCTGGGGACCCAAGTGTAACGTCTCCTTTGATAATCACATTGTCAAAGTGGTTAGGAAATCCTTCTATGTGGCCCACCTAATCACAAAAGGGTTTGCATCCAGATAGAAAGAGGTCATTGGGCCCCTCTATGCATCACTTATGAGACCCATCACAGAGTACAATGCCCCATTTGGGATGTACCTTACAAGACACCTGCAACAACTGGAAAGACCACAGAGGTACCTCACCAAGAGGATCACTGACCTCAAGCAGATGCCCTATGCAGCTCGACTGAAGAAACTCCAGCTGTACTCAGTTGCATACCACCTACTCAGAGGGGATCTCTGCCTGACATACAAGGCCATGTCCAAACCAGAATTGATGGACATGCTCCACCTAAAGAAAACCATATCCCCTCGAGCCACACGCTCCAGGGATCTAAACCTCGATATCTGTGCAGTAACAGAAACCTGGTTCAGGACTCCCGAGAGCACCCCAGCACTACCAGGTTATACCTCATACCATGCTTTAACCACAAAAGGAGGGGAGTATCGATATTCATCAAAGATACCCACACCTCCAGGTTGGTGGCAGCATCAGAGACTATCCATGTGCAACTAACAGTGGGTAAAACTGCCTTCCAGTTTATAGCCTGCTACAGACCACCCTCCCAAACCCAGGAACCCCACTCGGCCTTCCTGAGAACACTGGAAAATATGAAGGTCTCCGAAAACCATTATATTGGGTGACTTCAACTACCCAAACATAGATTGGGAGCATTACTCTAGCTCCAACACCCTTGCCCAAAGGTTCCTAGAATTCATAAACTCAAATGCTATGGAACAACTTGTTACCACTCCCACAAGAGGGAAAACATACTGGACCTGATCATCACCAACATGGGGACTTTATGCTCCAGACCAGAAGTGTATCCTCACTGGTAAGATCAGACCATAAACTGATCTCACTGGATAGTCACATCCCAACCCCTGCCCAGAAAACCACAGTGAAATAAATGCATTCTATGAACACCTTCAGGAATGCATGGATCACAAATAAAACCAAGACCCAATCCTCCAAAGGCAGACGACCTGTCTGGTGGACCCCAGCCATAAACAAACTATACAATAGAAGAAGGAAGCTACTACATGATAGAGCAAAATCCCAAAAGGGAAGGCATCTCTGATCAGTATTAGCAAAAACTAAGGGCACTCATAAAATCGTCAAAGGCCAGCGAGAGAAAAATTGCACAGGACACTAAAGATAATCACAAGGCTTTCTTTAGTTATGTTAGGAACCTGGGTGGGAATTCACAGATATGCTCAGAATTAGTCCAAAATGACAAAAATACACTGATCCCACAGACATTGCCAACATCCTAGCTGACAGGTTCAGCGCAAACTTCTCCCTCCCACCAAAAGGGCAAATATCTATCCCAGCAGAGTGCTGCCCCCGACATCTCAGATGCTCAGGTGGGAGCTGCCCTCTCCAAAGCAAAAACACAGCATCAATGGGACCAGACGGTGTCCCAGGCCATGAACTCCAAGAAGAGCTAAACCCAAACATAAAACTACTGTTCAATCTCAGCCTTACTACAGGATATGTACCCAAAGAGACAGCAACAGTGGTCCCTCTCCACAAAGGTGGTGCCTCAACGGACTCTGGAAACTATCGCCCCATAAGCCTGACTAGCTTGGTCTGCAAAGCTATGGAAAGGATCATTATGGACCTCATAAATAAAGATATTGGGGACCTACAGACACTGGATCCTACCCAGTTTGGCTTTGTTAAGGGCAGATCCTGCCTCTTAAACCTGGTTGACTTCTTTGAAACAGTCACCAAGGCCATTGTGAAGGGAAGGTGGTCCACACAGCCTATCTGGACCTCAAAAGCCGGCATTATAGATAAGCTCACCAGCTTAAACATAAACCCCTATGTCACTAGATGGGTTGCAAACTGGCTCAAGGACAGAACCCACATGGTTAGAATTGCTGGAGCCATGTCAGACTCCAAACCAGTTACAAGTGGCGTCCCACAAGGCTCAGTCCTGGGACCTCTCTTGTTTGGTATATATTTCTCGGAGGGACAGGCCAACACGGAAGGACTGTGGCTGACCAAGAGATGACTGCAAACTGGGTGCCATAATCGACTCTCCAGCCGACACAAGCATCCTCCAAAAGGGCCTCATAGAAACAGACAACTGGTGCCAGAGCCATGGCCTCAAGCTAAATGCCAAAAGTGTATAGTCATCCCCTTTGGCAAAAACAAATTGCCCACAAATTACCACATAGGTGGTAATCCATTAAGTACAGAAGAAGTCATTAGGGACCTGGGGACCCAAGTTGATAGCAATCTCTCATTTGACAACCACGTGGCCAAAGTGGTTAGAAAAACATTTTATATAGCCCACCTAATCATGAAGGGATTCACATCTAGATTAGTGGAGGTCTCTTTACTCATCCCTCATCAGGCCTACAATGCCCCTTTTGGGATGTACCTTACCAAACACCTGTAGCAACTGGAAAGACCCCAAAAGAACCTCACCAAGAGGATCAAAGGGCTCAAACAGATGCCATATGCTGCCCGTTAAAGAAACTCCAGCTCTACTCAGTGGCATACCGACTGCTCAGAGGTGACCTGTGGCTGACGATAAGGCCATGTCCAACCCGAATTAAGGGACATGCTGCACCTCAAAAATCCAAATCCCATCGAGCTACACGCCGAGAGACTTGAACCTCAGCACTGAAATAAATAGGGCATGCTGGAGGGACAGATTCATAACCCAGAGGCTCCCTTCACTATGGAATAAAATCCCAGTCCAGGTTAGGCAGAGTCCCTCATTGACTCTCTTCAAGAGGAATCTTGATGAGTGGATGGGAGATCATAGGTTTACTATCACTTCTGTGTCACTGTTAGACAGAGGCACAGTATACTAACCTTGAAAAAGGGCATAGCAAAATTAATTTAAAATGGCATACTCTGGCTAGGCTTATAAATGCCCTAGGGCAGATAGCCTAGTATGAACCTATGAACCTATGAACAATAAATAGGACGTGCTGGAGGGAAAGATTCTTGTCCCAGGGACTTCCCATGCTCTGGAACAAGATTCCAATCTACATTAGGCAGAGCTCATTGCTAACCCTCTTCAAGAGAAACCTTGACGAGTGGATGGAAAACAAAAAGTTTACCCCAGGGATCACTTCAATGGCTCTGTTGGACAGAGGCACAGGGAACTAATCTAAGGGGGCGGCGAAAGCCAACACATTCTGGCTAGGCTTATAAATGCCTTTGGGCAGATAGCCTAGTACCTACCTATGAACCTATAAATAAGAACAAAATGCCATAAATCAACTATAAAATCATAATAAACCTTACTGTAACAAGACTGCATGTGCTGATGATGTGATAAAACTAATTGTAAAATATGTCATGAATTACTAATTAATCTTAATTACCTGATATTTATCTGTAACTGCAAAATATTTGTCAGGTAGAACATCATCGTCATAAATATCAGTCGAATAAATGTTCCAATTGAATTTACTCAGCATTACTGTTGTTGGGATACATCCATTGCAACAGATCCCTTTGCGCTTCATGTAGCTTCTAATGTTTAACAAAGCTTCTAGCATGTCTTGCTGCATTCTGTTTCTCAGTTTTGTTTTAATCAGATTAATTTCAGAGAAAGTTCTTTGTACAGCTGCATTACTGAAAGGCATTTTGTTCGGTGGAGGGCTATGACTTTATTGGAAATGTCTTTAACAATCTCTCTTATGTGATCTACTGTAGCAGTACTGGAATGGTACTTAACGTGCTACCACCTTCTACTCAGCTACTTTGACAGTGTTGTCTTTCACATGACTGCCAACATCATGTAAAGTCCATGCATTTGAAAATGGTGTAGTGTTCAGTTTCTTTTGTCGTTCCAGCATGATTCACTAAGTCACCATGATGGGCATGAATGTTACATTTGCAATACTAACAGAAAGCAATAGTATCATTACCAGGCACACTGAATATCCAATCCTTTAATGCATCATCTTTTTCCCAGATTTTCCTGTATCGCTTCTCATACTGTGATCACTTACCCATAAGTATGAGTGAAACTGGTGCACTTTGCTCCTAAACAGGCACCCCCATTGTCCTCCTCTGGCTTCCAATAGTTTTTCCTATAGTTTTAATTATACAGATGACAGTTAGTTTTTCCTGATAAAAACACTGTGGAATTATCAAAGCATAAAGGTGTAGCTTCTTGATGTCAGATTCAGAATGTTTTGCACTTGGATGTAAATCAAACTTTACAGCCTAAAAGACACAAAAGAAACGCAACCACAATTTCAGACAGCCATGAAATTACTTTTTTAATCATGTGCAGTCTCTTGTTACAATAAGGTTTATTATGACTCATTTTAGCTAATTTATGGCATTTTGCTTTTATTTACTCTTGGGGATATAAAGAAATACTCTGTTCCACACATTATAGATAATGCTCTGCACCATAAATAAATTGCCAACTGTAAAAGTGGCACAAAGTTTCTATCAAGTTTCTTATACAACTGGCTGTTAGCAGTCTGTAAGGTACAGAGTATAGCAACAAGGCTATGAGTCGGTTGATATAGGGCATGTTGTTTAGACCTTGTATACTTTCAGTAATGTATCTCTGCTGGCATTCCAGCTGTTCCATGTATCTGGGCGGATACATGACAAACGGGGCATTATATTCAATTATTGGCCTAGTGAGGGTGGTGTAAAGGGTGGCAATTACATCCCTACATGTAGACGCGGTCCCTTTGTTTATAAGCTGTACAGTGTAGGAGTTCTTACAACAATAGACACATGTTGGTCAAAGGTTAGGTCACTGTCCCTATAAGTTTCTCAGGGATCCACATTGAAAGGGTCTGTTAAACTGTTAAGATTTTTTAAATATATGTCCATAGTAAATACTACTGAAAATATTAATTCATGGAAAGAATGCATTATGTCATCCTGTAGGCTTTTTTGTTGAAATTATTAGTAACCTGCTTACAGTTGTTCCACATTATGAAAGGCAGCCATTCACTGAATGCACTACTCAAAGGAGTAAGTGTGTCATTTTTATTTTTTTTCAACCACCACTTTACCTGTGGAGTTATATTGCACAAGGGAAGCGTAAGTGTGAGACATGTCATGCCAGACATGGGGGACTGGGTGCATTTCTTGACAGAAGTCTGAAATGTCAGTTCCTTTCCTTGGCTTAGTAGAAGAAAGCAAAACAGAGCATGTATAATAAAAGAGACAGTTGTGCATGATGCTGTGGGTAGTCTATGTTGCAGATGAGGTGCACACAGCAAATTTCTGAGGCAAAACAAGTCAGATAGTTAAAACCGCTGCTGATAACATATAAAAACTGCTTCTCTCCATAAACCATCACAAGGCAATGAATGTAACCACCATAATGTAACAGTTTTACTACAACCCAACTCAAATAATGCGATAAATATTTATCCATGATACATGTACTTTCATGATACAGCATCTTTAAAGAAAACTACATATATACTGGCTAATGGCATCATAATTTGTAAAATAAATACAACAAAAACAGTTAACTCCTCTGCCTATGGCCCTATTGTGCAAACTTTACTTAAGGCAGCTGAGCACATGCATTTCTTTTGAACCTGGGCTTGGCTTGGCCTAGTCTGCCTAGCCTGCAGCTAAAGACAACAAGTTAACTGCCAACAACACACCTTGTGCTGGCTTACCAAGTAATTTAAAATGAAATAGAAACATAACAGATTATTTTCTAATTCAAGTTCTCAAGGCAACCTTTTCATTCCTTCCTACACCTTAAGTTCAGAAAACAGTACAAACACAATGCAGATGTTATCTAATCACCACAGTCACCATCACCATGCTAGGCAGTCATCGATCATGAGACATTAGTTCTTCAGAGTTCAACACAACAGACTTCAGTTGTACTTCAGTTCTTTAACTTAGTTAAATACAGCACACGCCTTAACTTCAAAGAAAAATTAATCTCACTATCACCAGAATCGCTCACTACCACCACACCAGGCACTGCAGTCATCAATCATCATGATTCAATCGTTTCTTCTTCTTCAGAGTGTCTGAGAGAGCTCAACTTCACCTTGCAAGTTCACAAGTTAACTTTTTAACTTGTTTTTATCTAGTCATGTTCTTCCTGAAATGGATCTCCGAATGAAGTTCTTGTTTAACAAGAGAGAATGAATGAGATCTTGCTGCTTTTTTATACCAGTACCACCACGGATGCTGTGTAGTCTGTACACATATATGTAAGTTGCAAATGGCATGCGTTCATGTCACAAGTCAACACAGCCAAATGAAAGCCACCATGGCATCACCTGACGTTCGCTTTCCTACCCGACTCTGCTTCCAGGACTTTCCAGCCCAAAAAATGCAACTCCAGCAGTTTCCAGCCTACAAACTCGCAACCCACAACTGGCCCAAATTTCCTGCAACCAACTATTAAAACCAGTCCAATTCAGAGGGAAACCTGCAGAACTGGCAACCCTGGATATGGTGTTGTTGTAGAACAGTACCTCCCTGGATGTGCAATAGTTAGTCATGCCTAAACCCAACACGCAGTGACATGTTCAAATGAATGAATATTCATGGTGATGTCTTCACCAGCTTCATGAATATTCATCAGGTACTCAGCACATTAGCTCGAGGGGGCATTACAATTCAATAATGGTAAAGAAGCAGCACTGTAACTGTAACTACTAATAATGAAAGCCATGGTGTATGATGTTAGCAGTAAGGTGTTTATTAATACAGATTTGCGCATTAACAGAGAAGGTTGTTACACGGCATGCATACCTGTCAACTATCTCGGATTTATTCTGACATTAAGTAATTACTTTAATAACTTGATGTTTAATAACATCAAGATGTTCATTAAGAAATACCTGTCTGGGTTCTGCCTGAAACAGATGTTATTACTTTGTCTTGCTCCGCATTTTAAAGGACTAGGGTTAGAGTTAAGGTTAAAGTTGGGCCTAGGATTAAACCTAACCCTAGCACTAAACCTAGCCCTAATTTTAAGTGGCCTGTTGGCTCTATAAAATGTGGACCAAGGCAAAGTAATAACATCTGTTTCTGTCAGAACCCATGTGTACAGTGGTGATTTCAATATCTGTCAATAAACTACCAATGTATGCATGATATCACTGTCATATCTGCATGGCAGTCAGCCATAAATCATTTGCATACAACATCACGGCCATTGGCATGTCACTCACAAAAGCCATGCCCACTTCTGCTCAGACCAACTGGGGGGCAGACCTATTCATTACAGTATGAGTAACCAACTGGAGGATTTCTGAGTTGTTTACTGGAACAGTGAAATATGACTGAGTAGTGGTTACTTAAGAAAGAAGGGAGGGTGGTAGAGCTGTGAATTTTATTAGTCTTGTTAATTATTAATAGGCCAAGGAGGGAGTGACTGCCTGAGATTAAGTTATATATATGGTAGACTGGTGTACCAGTTGTGTGAGACCATGCTCTAATAAACAGCATAGGAGGTCATTCCTAGCAGGAAGCTGAGCATTGATGATAAAGTTTCCCAGAAGCAGAGTATTTTCTCATGGATGTGTGGAGAGAAGTTCAGAAGAATTTTTTTCAAAGTCAAGAAATGTGTTAAGAGGAAAAGAGATCATGGCAGTAGTAACTCTGGTAGACATGTGGACTAAAAACTTAGACAATTCTGTCTTGGCCATGTTCATCAGTTTAAGGGGAATTGGCAATCAGTCAACAGGAATTATAATTTTTCAAGAAGACAAGGCAACCTTCATCACCTCTAAGGTTTGGATAATTCCCACATAATGTGTTCTGCTGAGGAAAAATGAAAGAGAAGTGTCTGGAGATTGTTTTTTAGACAGGTTTCTCAGATGGCAATCAAATTAGGAATGTCTTAAGGAATCTTTCATGAAGGTCATCCACACAGACACACACACACACACACACACACGTGTGGTGTGTATGTATGCGTACGTGTGTGTGTGTGTGTGTGTGTGTGTGTGTGTGTGTATAACTATATATATATATGTGTAATATCTCCCTGCCAAAAAATTTATTATACCATATGTACCAGTTCTTAGGCTTACAGTATGACAGCCCAAGAACTGGTATGGATTGAGAGGAATAAATGCATTACTACTCGTGCAAGGCTTTAGATTTACTTCCTTGTCACCTGAAAGCATCAGTGCCAAACAGAAAAATGTAAGTGAAGAGTTCTTAATGAATATTTTGCTAGAGTAAAAAAGGTAAGTCAGAATATTCCTGTTGCAGATGGAAAGAAACATACATGTGTGAAACCACAAGTCTTGGGTCAGATAGCAAGAGAAATAAGTGTATTATTAGGAGGCCTATCTACTAAATGAGTAGGGAGAGTCAAAAATACTTGGAAACTAAGTCTGTCCAAGGTCAAATAGGTTCAGTACAGAAAAGCTGAGAATCAAAACAAGAAGATTCTGCAGGCAGTTCAAAGAGGACTTACCAAATGGAAGATACAGGAAACTGGGGAGAGTAGTGCCTTATAAATGGAAGGTTTGTGAGCTGTGAAATAAATGACAAGGAGAAGGGAAGGAATATTTATTGACATCATCTAATTTGAAGAATTTATTAATAGATGGGAGGAGTGAAGTAAACTGCTCATACCAGGTTCTGTTGTGAAGAAATAGACCAAGTAGCTGAGGGAGGAAAATAAATACAAAAACTGCTACCACTACATTCTCTGGAGTTTAACTTTGGTTGTAGGATGTGTTTTTGTAAACGCTAAGACCAACATTAAAACACTAGAAAGACTAAAAAGTGGAAAGCATAACAACAGTGCATGGTGGCAATGCCGAGAAGAAAAACCTTTCAAACTGTTTGTGGCAGGTGAAGAAATGAAGAAGAAAGAAAGGACAGGAAAGGTGTACAAAGACAGGAAAAAATTGTCAGCACTGGCAAACAGCATACTGCCACCAGTGTATATATAAAAGGAAAATTATAAAAATGAAACCGGTGAAGAGTGAAAATTCAGATTACACTGTTGCCAAAAGCAGTCTGCTCAGAGTGGATTGGAAGAAGAAAGTAAAGGCAAGGAGGGGAAGAGTACTTAACTCATTATGGCATTGTTGGTTTCTAGAAGGTAAACACACACAGAAAAGTAGAGAGGTGATGAGTAAAGCTAGAGGGGAAGGAAATCCAATGTATTCATAGAATTATGCTGTCATCAAAACAGTGTGATGAATGGGAAGGCAGAGTAATGAGCTGGGAAGGTACAAAGATTGAGGAAAGAATGGGTGAGAGATGGAGGATTAGAGAGGGCAGCATCAGTGCGATAAGTGGAATTACAAAACTGTAAATTAATAGAAAGGAGGTATCTGAACCAAAGAGGTTTTCAAAAAGGGTTTGGTAATGTAGATTGCATTCTAAAGACAATTGTGATTTAGATAGCATACTGAGCGTCTTCTGCGTGGGGACATGCGTGAATGGGTGTACCTTCGTTGAAGGTTGTGCATCAGGGCTGGTAACTCGGCACTTAAAAATCAACTACCAATCATTAGTGGACCGGAGTTCCGCTGTGGCGACCCCTAACTGGGAAAAGCCAAAAGACATAACAACAACAACTGCTTTAGAGTTAGAAAAGGAACTCATAGGGTAGAAGGTTGGTAGCCAGGCTTGAAAAGATGTTTTTCTATAAATTATAATATTTGTAGAGGGCTATGGAGAAATCTACATAGTCACTGTTTCAAGTACTAATGAAGCAGTCTTAGGAAACATGGAAAAGGAAAAGGAAATCAGTCAGAAGGTAAACAGTGCTTTCTATTCCGCTATGAAAGAAGTATAGGCAAGACATTGAGAGAATTACAGACAGTACTAGAGGAGGAAAGGTAGATAGTTTAGAAGTGGGTGAAAGAGTGCATCCAGACACTGTAAGTATGTCAAATCATAAAGAATTAAGCTTTATCTGTTTATTTTTGGGGGGAGCTTTTTTCTCCCCTCTTCATCATTCCGCTGCTCTTTCCACAGTCCTCCACATTCAGTGTTAAGTCTACTAGCCACTTCCTAACCCCCCCAACTTCTTCTGATACGGCTGGGAACAGCACAAATCATAAGAGTATCTTGGGGATCCAGTCATCAACATCAGCTGGGGGGTTAATTTGTGGCCTACCCCATTACCCCCCCCCCCCATTATGGTTCCTGTGGTAGCTAGTGTCCAAGAAGTGGTTATGCAATGGGGATGTATAGAGTTTTGCCCCACCTCTTTAGCTGGTCAGCCATGCCCCCTTACTATCTTCCTTTTGGACCATGTCTCCCAATTGTGACATCCCTAGCCTCCACCAGGGATTGTTGCAGGAGACGCCCACAGAACTGTCCTTTGAGATCATGATTCTGATAACTAAGTCAGAATGTCTTTCAGTCATTCTATGATTTGTTTTTAATTGCAGAATGAATTATTTAGCAGAACAACATTACTGAAAAGGTATGTTTTCCAGAAATATGCAATGTCTGGAGTTATGGAGAATTACATTTGTAGTGTTTGATTGCCTTCTTAAAGATGATGTATTTTGGTGCACATGTTGGTGCACAATTCCCTCCTATACTCCTCCAGTGATGACAGACAGGATGTGGGACATGGTTACTGTTATATCATGCCCCAAAGTCTAAACAAAATAAATCGGGGAAAAAACGTTTTAATATGCAATCCAAAGTCCTTGGAAAGTCAGTAGCATAACAGTATACATTTAAACAGCTATACTGGGTACAAAGTTCTGCCAGAAGAGTGCAGAAATAGGAAATTAGAAGGTGAGCAAAGCTTGCTTGAGCTGGATACTCATCTGAGATTGTCATACCAGTTAGGCATAATCTTTGGAAAGACAAAGATGCTACAGCCACACTTTTTAGTCTTAAAACTCAATATATAAACTTTAATTACATTAAAATATTAAGTAAGTTGAGTAGTATGCCTTTTGAAAACTTAGAACTTATATATATATATATATATATATATATATATATATATATATATATATATATATTTTTTTTTTTTTACTGTACAGCATTTGTAAGCAATAAAATAATTTATGGTTTCAAGTTTTTCAGATTTTTCCTAATTAAGCAAGTCTGGTAAGAATATCAGCCTTCCAAAGAAACCAGAGCATATTCATTGTATTTTCATGACAAAGGTTTCACTTCTGTCTGACATGTGGTAGAGATATGCTGGGGTAGGGAGCAAAAGGCAGAGACTGCGCCAGTAGCTAGCATGAAAATGGAGAGGAACTGGGAGTATATAAGGAAGAAAGTTTAAGTCAGGTTGAGGGACTGGCAGACATCAACATTTTGCTAGTGACTGCTCCATCTTAGCCTTGAAAGTAGCAATCCAAAAAGGTAGTTTAGAAAGGTAATTCTGAATGACTGTACCTTTATATTAAGATAGAATGGGGAAGATGCTTCATCTTCATATAAACAGTAAATAGATATAGAACATAGCAGACAATCAAACAAGCAAGGGTGGCTTGGAAAATGACTGAGTAGCATTACTATGCAGTGCAAGGAGTCTGGGTAAGAAGATGGCAGTGCTGATAGCAGTGGTTTGGGGGGAGGAAGAGGAGGAGAAAGAACATTGCTGAGATCACATAAATATGCACCAATGACAAGAGGGGGTGGGACATGAAGTTGCCTGGGTATAGGCTTCTGAAAATGACTAAGAGAAGAATGGCAGGAGATTAGTAGCATACAAAAAATACGGCATCAAATGAAAGGTCAGAGAAAAGAAACACAACCCAGGAAGGGGACAAGGGAGAAGGTCGAGTTAGTATGCAGGGTAAGCTGACTTGTAGTTAAGGTAGAAAGGATTAGGTACTGCTGGGATAAAACAGTGCAATCCTCAGATGTGTCAAGGGAGTAGGATAGGACACTAGATGGCAACAAAAAAGAACGGGGTAGGATGAAGAATGTGAGATTCTGAAACTGCCACCAACAGACTGGGAACATCTGAACTCCAGTTCAGAGATACAGAAGTAGTTATCTGAGATAATGGATCATGATGCAGGACTGTATCAGAAAGGATAGAATTCTGGAAGTTGTCCTAACCACGATGAAGAAAGTCAGGGATGTCGTGATGAAGGCACCATAAGCTAGCATTGATCATACTGCTCTGTACTTTAGCATGGGGAAAGGATAAGAATAGAACTACATACATTATGCTGCAGTATTTTAGGGCAGTGCTTTATGCCAAGATGGAGCAGAGACTAAAGGTGAGTTCAGTGTGGGGCAAACTGAAGAAGTAAACAAGCAGTGGAAGTGGGTCAGGGATGAGTACTACTCAGAGTAAGGGTCAAGAGATTGAATAGGTGGATACAAAGTGAAAACAGAAGGACAGTGAGACCACATATGTATGAATATGAGGATAGCTTTTGAGGCAAAAAGATAGTGAAGACAGGAAGTGGAATGGAGGTAGTGGTGGGAAAGTGGAGGAGGCATAGAGCTGCCACATTTGTGTATGATTTCTATGCACACCTCTAAACATGAATTGTGGCATATGTTCCCATAAAACATAAATGCAGTGACAAATTCAGAAATAAACTCCAATTTTGGAACCCTGATATAAACAAACTATATAATATGAGAAAGAAACTCGTAGTCCATAAAACCAAACTTAATACACTATAACCTAGAGATGAACACAAAAGGATCAACAAAGAACTCTGAAAAAAAATCAGATCATCCAAAATTAAGCATGAATTTAGAACTGCTAGTTCTGCTAAGGACAGCCACACAGCCTTCTTCTGCTATGTCAGAAAACCTTAGAGATAATGCCCAGCAATACTCAGAGCTAATGCATAACAACAACACTTTTCACTTCAGAATATAGCCCAACATATTAGCAGACAAATTCACCTCTAGTTTTACTACTCTATCTACCCCTAATTTTCTTCAGTTTATTAGCACAACTTCCAGTTACCTCCAAGCAGGTCTTGAATGCCCTCTCCAAGGCCAAAAACATTTGCTCTTTGGGTCCTGATAACATGCTAGGCTGCCTACTTTTCAGCACTGGACACTGTCTAGTAGACTATTCAACCTCGGCTTCACCACTGGATCCATGCCAGAGGATTGGGGGACTGTGTTAGTCATCCTGCTCCATAAGGGAAATCCACTACTGATCCAGGAAACTGTAGTAGACCTATTGGCTTCACCAGCATTATCTGCAAAGCAGTAGAAGACATCATTATGGAATGTATTAACAAGGACATGGGCAGCCTTCCAGACTTGGACCCAAGCAAGTCTGGGGTAGTTAAAAGCAGATTTTTCCTGCTGAACCTGGTGGGCTTATTTTAACACATCGCTGATACATCAGACTCAGGCATATCAGTTCTCACTGCCTACCTGGACCTGGCCAAAGCCTTTGATACCATCCCACATTCTGGTATTATTGACA
>NC_056745.1:294086859-294286859 GCF_019279795.1 Protopterus annectens
TGATATCTGTTTAGTCACCTGACTATGGTTGAATAAGCAGATGGTCAACAGGTGTGCAAGATTGCAGAATTCTCTGTGTTGGAGATATGCTCTTTCCCCAGTATTGTGTGATCTCTGAGTTAGTGTATATAATTAGCATTTTGGTTTTTATTTTTAGTTTAAGAATTGCACCTGCCAATATTTTTTCTCAGTGCATGCATGGTAGAGGGTCGACAATTGGTTTGTCAACCTTCTGCATTTGATGTTTAAGAGATCAATGTATGGAATGTATGGGTTACTCAACTGAAGGGAGTATACCCATATATATATATATATATATATATATATATATATAGAGAGAGAGAGAGAGAGAGAGGCACATGTCAAAATATCTAACAGTCAAAATATTGAAAAATAAACCCTTTTTTATGCAGGCCCCCCCCACACACACACACACACACACACACACACACACACACACACACACACACACACACACACACACACTCCACCTGCAACAGATATATACCAACTCTGGGATCACACAATAGTGAAAAAGGGCAAATTCAAAGTTTTGAATAATAAGATTTTTAGAAATTTTCTGTCAGCGACAGCATTTATATATTTTAATTTTAGATCAAATTAATGTCACCCATGAATCCCAAAGAATACCTCTTTTATTTAATGAACTTCCTTTGTATGTAAAATAAAGTAGATCCCTGACCCTCTTTAAGTGTAACCTTAAAAAATGAAAGGACAGTCATAAATACACCCTGGGTTTGGCACCTCCATCTGTCACTGAAAGGGTTTAAAACTATGTATGATTTAGTCATGTCAGTTGGGTACCTATGGTTTGGGGACTGTGGCTGGGCCTCTTATGATCCTCTGGATCAACAGCCTAGTATTGACCTATGAACATATGAAACTATAAAGATGAACAGAGATGATAGAAAACTGAGAGAAACCTGAATTGTTTAATGATTACTTTGCTTCACTTTTCATGAAGGAAACAAGGAAACAAGGGAGGGGTGACATGCTGGGAAGGAAAAGTGTGAAATGTAGTGGGTAAATGCCAAGATTAAGATGACAGAAAGAAATTTAAATGCCTTTAGACCGGATGAAGCACAGGGACAACATAAGCTACCTCCCAGGTTCCTCAGGAGTCTTACTGGTGAAGTGATCACTGACAAGTGCAGAATTGCCAGAGAATTGGAAGACCCTTTACTGTACTGGTGGTGGGGGTAGGGGAGAAGCAACATGTTAGAAAAAACAGCAGTGACAAGGAGAAACCATGGAAACAATCCAGAGGGAACTTGTAGGTGCATTCGCAAATACAACAGTCTACAAGGCAATTACTAGCATGGGTTGATGTCCAGAATGAGTTGTTGGTCAAACGTGATCCATTTTTATGTCTGAGTATAGCAAGAACTTGAGAGGGGAGTATTTATAGATGTGGCCTGCCTGAACCTCAACAAAGCCTTGGACTCAGTTCCACACATGTGGCTTCCAGGAAAACTGGAGTGGACAGAGTAGGACCAAGACTGAATAAGTGGATTTTTACATGATGGAAAGGTAGGACACAGACAGCTGTAGTGAGAAGGATTGTGTCAGGATTAAGGAACAGAATACTACAGGAGTCAGTTCTTGATCCAAAAGTCTTCACTGTATTTTCTTCCGATATATCTGATAGAAAAGAGCACAGTACAGATGTCCTGCTTAGTGATACAAAGATAGGT
This sequence comes from Protopterus annectens, assembly GCF_019279795.1. NCBI lineage: Eukaryota > Metazoa > Chordata > Ceratodontiformes > Protopteridae > Protopterus > Protopterus annectens. Next base: position 294,088,575 of record NC_056745.1, read on the forward strand.
GTAGCAGTGTAAGATGGGGGATGAGTCTAATGAAATATATGGAAAGGTAGGCAGAAAGGTGACAATCAGGTTAAAACAACTACAAAGTTCTGCACTTGTGCTTTAACACCCTCAGTCTGAGGTATCATCTGGGAGAAGTGGAACTGCTGGGAACAGAACAAGGAATGGATATGGGATTGTTGATCACAGTTGCTTTAGTGTACCAGGAATATAGTGATAGTTCACTTGCAGCAACAAACTGAATTCTGAGAAGTAGCAGTGGTAGAGGGTAAAATCCAGAAACAAACAGATAATGCTCCTATTTTATTAAACCCTGATCAGGCCAAACATTGAGCAATCTGTACATTTCTGTAGGTCATACAGGGAGAGGAGCTTTAAGCTTCTGGAATGAGCCTAGAGGAAAGCCAACAGAGGGGTACATGAAATGGATGGGGAAAGGACATGCTCAGAGACTAGAGAAGATAGAGATCTTTTTGTTAGTGGCCAGAAGAGAAAGGAGGGCGCTATCATGATAGGGATGCAAAAGAATATGTTAGATGTAAGGGGTTATAGGGAGGAGGAGAAGAACAGATTGTAGCATCTAGTTACTTATATAGATCTGTAAAAGTACTTTTTCATGAAGAGGGCTGTGAACACAGAATTAACTTGCTGAATGAGAGCTGCAGAAAGAATCGTAGATATTCAACAGAGAATAAGATAGGTGGATAAAAGATGAGGAGGAAGGTAGATATGAATGGGCATTGCAACAAGATTATTATCTCCTTTCATCAAGCAAATTTAATCCAGTCAACTATAGGTTCAACTTTCACAAGCAGAATATCAGCTAGATCTGAAAATGCTGAAGAACATTTGTCTTTGTTCACAATGGATACAGGTATGGGTTCTTCAATTTGGGTCTATAGTAATTCACTGAAACTTATTTTCAAAGAACATTTCTTCGTCAACCCGTGTTCAGCAAAAATCTCTTCTACGATTCACAGAATTTTCCAAGGTCAATGAAACAATTGCCCCACAGTACAACGAAACCCACAACTAACCAAATCAAACCCATTCAAGTGGGGGGCTTTGACCCCCCAACTATATATACCAACTCCAAGATCTCATTACAGTGGGGAAAAGGGCAAAATTGTGTACTTGTCCAACTATTTCATTGTCCTTGGGAAATTAAGCAAATTGCTGAAGTGATTTTCACTGAATATGGGTCGATGAAAAGGTGCTCACTGAAAATACCTTTCGGAGAGCTAATATAGACCCCTTAAATTTTACTAGTCACATCAGAAGTAATCCTTGTTTTTTTCCACCTAGATCATTCACATGTATGTAGCTGTCACTGGTGGCACATGAGGGAAACACTAGACTAGTGAAGAATCTTTTTTTCTGTTTTTCAGGTTCACAGACTTCTACTGTATCTGTTTCAGCATTCATTTTTTGAGGAGGATTAACAGAGATGCATGGTGAATATTACACAGCAGTTCATCAAAACGGGAGTACTCGGTCTCTTAATTTACTCTTATCTTTCATCAAACCAACTTCACTTAAGTCAGTGAGCTTGAGAGACTCTGGTGTAAGGAAGTTTCTCTTTACTCCCAAGGTTGCATAAGGTCAGAGTTAAAATATTTAGAAATTCTGGAGCATGGAGTGGATGCCCCTATGTTGGGAGCACAGACAGAGGATTGTGCTGCCTGAAAAACACTTTTTTCTAGTTTTTGCTGATATCAGCCTGGAATATGTCAGGTTACAAGTTTTATTCTTTACTGGTGCAATGTTTTTGGTTCTTTACCCATAGATCTGGACTGATATTATGTTGTCCAAACAATGTGCCTTATTTTAACATATCAGAAAGCTTTTATTTTATTCCTGCTCCTATACAGTAATAAACATATTATATAATTATTTATTGGCACTTTTCATGGCAGCAGGGAGGTATTTACACCATTGGGAACGACATTTTTATGTATATCTATTACGAATTACTATTACTAATGTTAACTTGAAGGATTTGCAGTAATTAATCAAAGTTACTATGACCAGAGCATGAAACATTAACTAAAATATAGACTAAAGCAAAGATAGGCACACACAGGCACTAGTGCTAAAGAGTGGCATTCAAACTCATTTGGTTGGCACTTCACTTGAGGGTTCACCAGAGAGGGGTATCTTGAGCATTGACATCATAGCCTTTTAAGTGTTCTCAATGACTTTCTTTCAAAGTTCTGCAGATTCAGTGAATGTAATTAAAGATATAAATATATGTACATATCCAAATATGACTTATGTGGTCTGTTGTAGTTTGCCTGCCTGATACTTGAACATTTTGCAAGAACAAAAGTTGGGATTATTGTCACGCTTTCCAAAAAGGTTGCCCATCCTTGGACTAAAGTATTTTTGCAGAGGAGCAAGAGGGCAAACCCCTTGTAAGGCTTCACTCCAACCCATCCCCTCCTGTCTAAACATACTTACTCCAGGATTGCTTACCCTTGGGGGGGGGGGGGTGAAAGCTTATCCAAAGGTCCAGCAGTCTCAAAATACTTAAATCATATTTGCTTCTAAACAGGACTAGACCAAATAAATTCAAATCTAGTTCTGAGCATAGTTAGCTGAATTTATAATATCTGTTATTAAACAATGAATTCCATTTTTCTTTATAAAAAGTTTATAAATTTGCACTAGTGAAAGATCACTTAAAAGATACTAGCATTGCTGTGCTGTTATGTTGTATGCCAAATCTTTGTCTTAGATTGTTTGGTAGCTCTGTGCAGAGAAGAAAAGTTCATGGCATAGAATTAGTTCACTTTTCATTCAGAGTGGACTCAATCGAAAGGCCTTCCAATAGCAACTCCAAAATGAGTGTCATTTACTTCTGAACTGGCAACTGGTGAGGTGAACATGAGTGGGCACGTGCCCATGGCAGACAGTATCTATATATACCACTCACTTATAACCATCATGGTTATAAAACTGTAATATTTACAGATTAGCTGATTTTGAGCTAAAATTGTCTCTTAAAACTAAATATCACCTAAGACTTCAACAGAAGCTCAGTTTGACTGAATTGGCCCTGTTTTTCTTTTCTTCTTCTTAGAGGTGCGCTGAGTCACTTTAGTCCTGTACACTCCACATAGCACTAAGTGGAATCGGGTCTATATCAGAACATCGAAGTATTAAAACTTCGAATGTTCTGATATTGAACACTATTCAGCGAATGCTAAGAATAGCGAAGCTGCAGAACAGCGAATTCTTTCCTTGGGAAAGAATTCAGTTGGCCATTTCTGTGGCCTCGCTATTCTTAGCGCTGTGGTGGAAAGTTATGGGTTGGGTTCAGGTAAGTGTGCGATTGTTTGTACGTTAGGGTTAGGGGCGGGTTAAGTGAGTTAGGGTTAGGGCGCAGGTTAGGCATGTGTGCGATAATGACAGACTTTAGGGTTAGGGGCGGTTTAAGTGAGTTAAGGTTAGGGCATAGGTTAGGTGAGTGTGCGATACTGACGGACCTTAGGGTTAGGGTTTGGGTTAAGGTAAGTGGGTAGATAGTAATGTATGTTTAGTTTAGTGTAGCATTAGATGTAGGAATTTAAGTGTATGTGTGTGGTTGCTGTTTGTTTGATGAGCTTGTGTGGTGTGTATGTGTTTCGGAGCAGCAAACTTTTTCCATGGGAAAAAATTCGCTGTTCTGAATGTTCGATATTTTCATGTTTAGATGTTTTTGGGCTGATGAAATAGCGTTCGCTATTTTCATCTTTCGATAACATGATATAAACGCAGGGAATCTACATGGCTATGCCTGTGGAGAATATTGCAGATGACCTAAACTAAGTTCATAGGTTCATTGGCTAGGCTAGCTGTCATTGAGGGCCATTTTAAGCTTTGCCAATTTTGCTTTTGGTGCTTGAACTAACCTATCCTGTTTGGTGCTTAATTGATCTTACCTGACTCATAGTCAATAATTATATATTACCACAGTGATATAAATGGGATCATACCATAGATAATTTGAGGGCACTTAGTAGTTGTCTCTGTCAATTACGAATACAGGAGGAAGTCCTGGTGTAAATTTTATATTACTTATCTATAGATTCAAGCTATGTTTGAATATGGACAAGGATGAGCTTTGTTTAAGGTGGATGGGGAGTCTATTCCAGAGAGATGGTATCTTCTGCAAGATATACCTGTCCCACCTAACCATTCTGTTGATTTTACAGAAGAGGTTTAGATCCTTGGACTGAGTATTTCTGATGCCATTTTACTTGTTAATGTGCAGTAGGTCCATCAGTATTGGGTTGGTGGGTCTATATTAGAACACCAAAGTCTTAAAAACTTTGAATGTTCTAATATCGACCCCTATTCAGCAAACGCTTAAAATATCAAACATGCAAAACAGCGAATTTTTTTCCCAGGGAAAAAAAATTGCTGTTCCGAAGCACATACACACAACACAAGCACACCAAAAAACAGCAATCCACACACATACACTTAAAATCCTACATCTAACCCTACACTAAACTGTACATACACTACTATCTATCCACTTACCTTAACCCTAACCCTAAGGTCTGTCACTATCGCACACTCACCTCACCTGCACCCTAACCCTAACTCACCTACCCCGCCCTAACCCTAATGTCCATCACAATCGCACACTTACCTGAACTGTGCCCTAACCCTAACTCACCTAACCCATGCCCTAAACCTCATGTCCACACAATCGCACACTTACCTGAACCCAACCCTTAACTTTCCACCACAGTGCTGAAAATAGTGAAGCGACAGAAATGGCCAACCGAATTCTTTCCCTAGGAAAAAATTTGGTGTTCTGAAGCTTCACTATTTTCAGCATTCACTGAATAGGGGTCGATATTAGAACATTTGAAATTTCAAGACTTCGATGTTCTAATATAAACCTGGGTTGGTGGATGCCTAGTATGCCAGACACAGGTCACCTCTTAGCATTCTGAAGGATATGGAGTATAGTGTCAGGGCTTTGAGGGAGTCCATTTAGGACATATTGTTTAGGCCTTGTATCCTTTAAGTATGGTGGGTGCTCCAGTTATTTCATGTGTCTAAACAAATACATGCCAAGAGGGGCATTATACTCAATCATCTAGTGGACAGGTTGGTCAAATTTTGGTCACGATCCATACAAGTTTCCAAATCCCTAACAAATGGGTCAACTCTCCAGAGTGTATTATCAATGTAGTAGTTTCCCAGGGTAGATGACTTCCCAATGGATAGGCTAATACATTTTTGGCTTTTAGTTTCAGTTCATGATTCTGGCACTATTTATTTGTTTGGGGCAAACCTTCCTACAGGATGGCTAAATCATGTGGGGATTCAATGACTCTCCCTAGCTTGCAATCATCTACACCATTTGGAATTGGCTTTTACTTCAGAGAAATAGATATTGTATATGAGAGGTCTCAGCACCACACCCTGGGGGACTTCATTGGTGACTGGCTTCGTTGTGGAGGTGGCTTTTCCCATTTTGATCTCCTTTGTCCTATCTCTAAACCAGTTGGCAATCTAGCGGGTGACAAAGGGGTTTGTTCCAAATCTATTTAGCTTTTCTACTATATTCCTGAGTGAAGGATAGTGTCAAAAGTGTTGGCCATGTTTTGGTATGCAGTGTGTATCATTCTACCTTTATCCATTGCTTTGGAGATCTTTTCAAAAATGTCCACCAGATTGAGTAAGCATGACTTGCCCTTAATGAATCCAAATTGAGATGGATCCAGTGTTTGGAGTTTTTATTTGTGTCCTTATTGATTAGTTACATGTTAAGTCTTTCAATGGCTTTGCACATGTAGTTGGTCAGACTTATGGGTCTGTAGAAACTCCTCCCTTATGCAGGGGAATGACTGCAACTGTTCTCCATTTGCTTAGTACAAAACGTGTATGGAGGCTGAGATTGAATAGTGTTGTTAAGAGGATGGCTAAATTATGCTTCATGCTATTTAAGGTTCATTCAAGGATATTATCAGGGCCCAACAGTGCAGCATTTTTAGCTTTTGATGGAACTTTTAAAACTTAGTCTTATGTGATAGCCGGAGTTGAGTCGGTTTCAAGCATAGCTTGTGGAAAAGATGGAGTGGAGAGAGGGCTAAAGTTTGCAGTGAATTTATCGGCCAGTAGGCTCACTACATCTTCAGCCTCAGTGTATGTGATGTCATTTACTATTAGCTCAGTGCACTACTATTGTGCTCCTGAAATTACGAACATGACTAAAAAAGGCCTTGTAATTGTCTTTGGCTTGGGGGATATTTTGTCTCAAACTTAGCTTTTGTAGATTTTATTAAGCCCCTGAGTTATTTGTTTATTTCAGTGATGAGGGCTGTATTATTCCGGGAATTACTCTCCTTACTTTTGGTCTGAATTCTCTTACTTTTATTGTAAAACTTATTGAAATTATGGTTCCACCAAGAGGGTTTTTTTCTGGGGTTTTCCCTGCACTTGTTCCTACAGGGTACAGCTGAATCTGTGCAGCTGTTTACATGCTGGTATACTGTGGTGGTGTACATTTCACTTATTCAGTGGTGTTAACTGGGTTTGTTGAGGATTTGAAGCTTGCCAATGTATCACTTAGGAGTAGGTAGTTTGTCTTAGAGAAATTTCTAAAGGTACTTTGGGTAGAAGGGGTCTATGTTTTCAGTTTTATTTAAAAAGAGATGGCTTTATGGTCAGACCTAACAAGTGATGGAGATTCACAAGGGATGGTGCAAGATGCCCCCATATTAGTACGGAAAACATTCAAGATGCTGTTTCCCTCGGTAGGTACTGTGACTGATCCAAGATGTTTGTATTAATAAAGTCCAGGAATCTCTGAGCTTGACACTAGTGGTGGCGTAGGTTTCCCATTCTACTGTTGGATAGTTTAGATCACCTAGTAAAATGGTATGGAGTTTAATACTGAATGATTCCAGTTCCTGTAGCTAGGTATTGTGGCTTGCTTGGGTCAGGGTAGTTCTATACCTGGCTAATATATGGCACAAGACCTTTTCTGATGATGATTTGGACATGAAGAAGCTGTAGTGTATCATCCTGTTTTACCAGCACTGATGCGAGTCTTATCTGGATGAAAATTGAGACACCTTCACCTTTTTTCTCCTCCTGCACAGTAACTGATCTAAATGTGTGGAAGCTATTATAGCACTGCATGGCCAGAGTTCCCTGCATCATTTTAAACCATGTCTTAGTTACTACTCAGACATCTACATCCTCCAGCGTGAGGAGGGCTTTAGGTATTGGAGTTTCTTGTTTATGCTTTTAGCATTGATTAGTCGCACCTTCATATTTTCCTTAGCTTGTTTTGTTTACCAGGTTGGCATTGCCTAAAAAGCCACTGTGAGGTGGAAAATGTCTTTGCCAGTAACTGAAACCCTAGAGGAGACAAACACAGGCCATCCCTGACAAAACAGTGTGGTCTGTCGATCGTATCTTCCCATAGTAACAAATATCAGGCCCCCCTTCAAATAACACCAAAAGCTAAGCCATTATATATTGTGACAAATGCTGCTCAGTACTAGGCTTGTACCTGCCTAGAATAGATTTCTATCATTCACTAGCAGCCCTAACCAAAATGATTCAGACATCTGTCATGGACATCACACAAATCAAATATAAAAATCTGAATCATGAAGCCCAACTAATACATCTTCACAGCATTCTGTCTTCAGAACAGTTGGAAAGCTCCACGAATATGGACAGCATCCACAAACTGCAGGTAAGCTTGAGTCATATATGTTCTTCTATAAAATCAATAGAAAATAGAACAGACATTCATGAAAACAGAGCTTGGGAAAATAAGAGTTGCTTGTTGGGGCTGCCTGAAAAAAAATGGAAGGAAATGATCCTTGACAGTTAAGTGCCACTGAATTTGCTGGGGGATGGTGCAGAAGCTCCATTCACAGAGTGAGCCTAAAGAATTACCCTAGGCTGAAAAATGACAAGTCTCCAAATCAGTTGACTTTTAAATGCTTAAACTAGCTCAACAGGGAGTGGATCATGCTGAAGGCAAGACAGCTGGGCTTGGAGCTAAAAAAATAACGGCTCCTTAATCTGACTAGTCTCTAATTTCAGCACTGCCATCTTCCTTAAATGAAAAGCTTTGGCAACACACCTTCAGGGAAAGGGATTTCACAATTCAGTTACACTATCCATCCCTCTTACAAACCAGCAAAGGGAATCAGCACAGTAGTTTATCCTCCATAGAAGAACATTTTTATTGCCATCAAAGTGGATCATAGAAAGATTGTTTTTGGATGCTTCAAAATATAGCACTGGTAATCCCACTTCAAGTTCTTTCATGTCAAAAAAAAAAGAGTTGATTATTGTTTGTATAGTTTTGCAAGCATCTTCACATTATTATTTTAGATATATGCACAGTGAACTGACTGTAACTACACACACCAAGGAGTACCAAACCAACTTCAAGTAAATTCAAATTCAGAAATACAATTTATTCGAACTTCAAGTCTATGTTCCAAGAGATGAAAGCGCTCAGTTCAAATAAATTGTATTTCTGAATGTGAATTTACTTGAAGTTGGTTTGGTACTCCTTGGTGTGTGTAGTTACAGTCAGGTCATTGTGCCTATTTGTGGATTGTTTTCTCTGGTTCGTGGTTCCTGGTGAATTTTAGCTATATGGTTTGTTCTTATGTATGTGTATAATAGTAAGGGGATTTTTACCCTCTTTTGTTTTTCTTTTTCTCCTATGCTAGAGCAACCACGATTCTTATAATCTGTCAGGTTTAATTGCTATGTATCTGTTTAATAATTTACAGTGATTGCTCTTACTAGGTTCCTTAGCCATCTACTTGCTTTTTTCTTTGCTAGATATTAGAATGTCATACAACAGTTGAGTTATAGCTCATTCACAGGTCAACTGAATGTCATATAAGTATGTTGCTACTGGATAGAGGTGAAAAGGTTCATCTGGTTACCCTTAGTTTAACAAACCTTTTCTGTCCTCATTGCCCAGTCCTGTTAACGGACTCCTAAACATACACAAGTGAGAAAACAAATTATCCTCACATATTTATTGTTGACAAGGTTAACCCTTCCATTTCTTTTCAGCTTTTAATGGATTGTAATAAAACATTTACTTCCATTCTCCTAAATTGCTCCAGCAAATTAATATCCTGCTTAGATCAACTTCCTTTCTTTAAATGTAACAGGTATTTTCACTTCTGACAAGAGGAAAGGAGATATATTATACTTATTTAGACGCAACACAGAATTGTGTGAAACCTGTGTGTGTGTGGGGGGGGGGGGCAGGATTAGGTATTTATTGTAGCTCCTTAAAAAGAGGAGTTATCAGTCTGATATTGATTCATGATTCTTTGGGCTGGACTAGCCAGTATTAATCATCAATGTTAACAGCTGCAAGATTTTTTAGGGAAATTCTAAGGCCCAAACGGGGATGATATTACACCTTTTATTACCTAAGTCTTCGCCTCACTACAATCTTTCCAACCAAAGGTTGATCATGTTGTCATGGGGACACTGTTCTTGATCCTGATCTAGACAGATTATCTGCAGGTTGAATTAGGCAGCCTAGAACATCTTCTCAATTTAGAGCCATAATGGAGGAATTAGACCTGATTGATACCTGGAGGATTGTCCATCTTCTAGAATGTGAATTTACATATATTGCCCCCACAGTAGACATTGCTAGCAGATTAGAGGTATGGAATACCTCTAGATCAACTCTTTCCACTATCCATATGATATACACCACTTCAGCCATCTGGTCAGATCACTGTGCCCTGGACATGTCAGTAACCTTTAATAACAGCATCACCACACACTCCTCTTTAAACCTCTTCCCCTTAAATCCAATGTAGATAAGGAATTTGACTCTTGACTTTCTAGTATTGGTCTTATAATAGCAAAGCGAATGTATCAGTCTGGGCTTTATGGAGATACTTTTGAATTACAATAAAAAAACTACTCCAAGTCTTAACTAAAAAAAGAAAATTATAGGAAGCTAGAACTGGAACAAGCAGAGGCCAAGTTACTAATCATGAGAAGGACTACAAGAAGACGGGATGCAAAGATAAGCTTTTGCTCACTAGACTCAACTCTGAAAAGGCAAACATTTGACATCTAAATTACTTATATATACAAGACAGATCAGATCAATTTAAAACTTGTTAGTAGACACATGGTATTACTTCTCAAAAAAAATATTGTGAAGTTGGCCCAGGAGAGAACCTGCACTATGTCCATACATCTAATTATGTATGAAAGCAACATATTATATATGGATCTTCAACAAAAGAATAGAATATTGGCTCAAGAGTACATAAGGCCAAAGTGTAGAACTCTGCCCTATGGACATAATGAAGTACTTCTGTTATTGTCAAACCTGAACCTAAACAAAATAACACAGGAAGAAAATAGGAAGATTATTCTAGCTACCACAAAAGCTGAAATCCTAGCTGCTATTGAAAACCTGCCTTCTGGTAAAGCCCCAGGTCTTAATGGCCTTACCCTAGAGTTTTTTTAAAGGAATACAAATATCTGTTCTGCCAGTTGTTGTCAAAAGGGTTCATAGATAATAAGATCAATGGTACCTTCTTCTCAGAAAATCTCATGGACAATGTTTTGATGTTTCCCATACCCAACAAGAATAAAACATTATCCTGTAGCTATCTACCTCTGCATTTGTTAAGGCTGCAACTCAGAATCTATGTCAACATGCTAGCTAGTAGGATTATAAATATCCTCTCCAGTCTTGTCTCCTCTTTACCAATAAGAATTCATTAGCTATATGGTGGGTGGCCCTCATCTTATCAGCAACTTGCTGGATATTCAACATTGATGTTGATTAAATGTGTGGGCCATCCTTACTGAATTTAAGAAGGCTTTTGACTCTATGATCTGGACTTGTGTTTGGGATATGCTTAGCTTTTTGAATCCCCCACTTTCATATCCAGATTTAAGCTTCTTTATAATGGTTCTTCAGATAGGATAGCCTCAATTGGACCCCTCCCTACCTCTGTAAATCTCCAAAGGGGACTATGTCAGGGATGCCCTCTCTCCTTTCCTCTCTTAACCTTAGTCACAGGAATTCATATCCAGTACCTAAACTACAATCTGCATGGTAATTATTTTACCATCTTTATACATAACAACCTTGTATCCATGTTGTTCACTGATGATTCTGTGGTCTGAGGGTCTCATCCACAAGATTGCCATAATAAAGTCCTCTCTTGTTTTGGAGATCTAGAGCCTTGCATGAGTCTGGAGCTTCACTACTAGAAACTATTGCAGTTTCCACTGTCCATACTAATGCTTGATACACTTACCTCCCAGAATGGTTCCATATGTTGTAATCTGGTCACTGAGTGCACATATTTGAGTATCCACTTAACATTTGAGCCTTTTAAAATTGTGGACACAAACTGCAGACAGTTACTCTTACAGCTTAATTGTGAAATAGTATGCTGGAGAAGCTTGTTCTTTCCTTTTTTAATAAAGTTCAAATAATCAAAATGTTTATCTTCCCTAAGATCCTCTTTGTTATGAAACACCTACCAAATATTTATAGGTTAACTACAGCCACAAATTACCCACCCAAAGATGAGTAGATTCACACTACACCTTCCAGCTAAACAGGGAGGTGTAGGTGAAGTTGTACATTGAGGCCTTAGCTAAGTGCTAATGTAGCAGCTATAGACACCTACTCAGACCTATCTGGCTACGCATAGAAACTAGTATTATATAAACATATATAACAGGGTCAAAACATGCCTAGCTTATAAAGTGTAGAACCCAAGGGTTGGTAAGACGGGGTGAAGAATAAGGTATTTGGTCGGGCAAAAGACTGTTGCAGATTTCTCTTAAGCAGACATTGAGATTCTAAACATTATATGATGAATGGTATGCATATACATTTGGAAAATTGAATTAAAGCTGAAATAATTTTTATTCATATTTGTCAAGGACAGACTCTTAGGATGACACAACACATCTCCATAAAATCTAGTTTTGGTAAAGATAACCTTTTCTGTTAACAATATACAGGATATACGAAGATAGAAGATAAAGGTGGATATACAAGTTGACAACTCTGTACAATACTTCATGTCAAGTAGATCATTCTTGTCTTTGGCATCAGATAATCTTAGCCTTTTCTACAATAAATATTTTTCCTCTGGTTTGACCACTCAGGGGAGGGGGTTTTGTGTACTAGTCTAGTTCTCTGTTGGCACACCCTTCCCCTCAACAATGGGATAAATTCTTACAAGTTAATTCAGTTGCAAACTTCACAAGTATTCATCAATATCCTCATCACCACCATCATCATCAAACCCCTTTTTCCTATTTTTCTACATGGGGGTCAGGGTGTTGTGTTAGCTGTTACTATTTCTCTCTCTCTCTGTATTCAATGCCACTTTCCTACCTTCTTTGACACTCATGCCTATCACAAGTCTTCTCTCGCACAATCCATCCACCTCTTTTCTGGATGCCTTTATTTCCTTTTTCCTTCTTCTTGTCTGTCCAAAATCTCCTTCACTAGATTGTTTTTCTGCTTTTCTGTGCATGTGCCCAAACTGCCATTATCTGTTCTCTTTGACCATTTCTGCAATTGGAGATACTTTGGCTTCTGCTCTTATGTCCTCATTTCTTCATCTGTCCAACAGTGTGCATCCTACCACCCATCTCCAGCACTTCATCTCCATCACCTATAGCTTCCTCAACTGATCTACCTTCACTGCCCAGGTTTCTGTAACAAACAGTAGTGCTGGCTGGACCACTGCTTTGTACACCTTAATTTTCAGCTTCTTTGGTGTTATTCTGTTCTACAGTATCCTCTGACACTCTATGGCAGTTGGCTGCAGCCCCTCTGATTCTAGCTTTAAACCTCCTCATTCAGCCTTCCCTTCTCTCAACCATCGCTCCCAGATACTTGAAGCTGTTAACCTGGTCCACTGTTTTACCTTCCATCTCAGTTCTTAGCTTCTTCTAATATACCCAATCTGTTGCCATTACAACTGTCTTCTCTATACTCAGTTTTATTCTGTGTGTCTTCAGATTTGTTTTTCATACCTCCTTGCTGAAGTTCTTGTTCAGAGTCTGCCTATAATGCCACATCCTCTATATACAGTAAATTTGTTGATCTGTCCCCAATTACCTGTTTGCTAATTTAGTTCATCACCAGTATGAACAACAGTGGGCTGAGAGATGAACCCTGATGTTCACTCACTCCCACTGGGAACCCCTCTCTGAGACCAAACTTTGTTTGTACTTGAGTCACTGGATCCTTGTATGTAGCCTATACTAATTCTTACAATGTTTCTGGTACCTCAAACCACTGCAGGACTGCTCAAATCAGCTTTCTTGGGACCTTGCCATATGTTTCCTCCAAGTCTAGGAATGCCCCTTTAGACTTTGTCCTCATTTCTAGCTTCTGGTAAATTTAAATGACATTATATTAATGTTTAGACTTATTTAAGCATAGTTACTCATAAAACAACCATGTACTACATGTTACGGCTTATAGCTTTTACTGTACAAAGTTTGCTTTTCATTACAGATACAGATAATGATTCTCCATTTACCTTGGAACCAAGTTCCCACAATTACCCCAAAACAATATTCAGTTTACAGTCCTTCTGGTGTTTTTTGCTGGTACTGTAAGGAAGCATCTGTGAGGATGCATAGAATGTCTGTTTCTCAGAATTTCCTTTTGATTTTGTGAGGAAAGGATGCAATATCTGTTTTTCAGAAGGTCTTTGCTGATTCTGTAAGGATGAAGTATGTCAGACTTTTCTGCTGATTTTGTGAGAAAGTATGCAAGGTTTGCTTATCAGAATTGTTTTACAGATGTTCTGCTGTTTCTGTGAGGAAGCATGTCCATTAACAGATGTTTGTTGTTTGTCAAGGCACAACTTATCTTAGTCAGGGTTTCATCACACAGTATGAATGTCAATTTTACATTGCTAAACTCTGTTTCTACATTAAGCAAACATTTTAGTTATAACTTGATTAACCCTTTAAAAATAGTCTAATAGTTCCCTCTTTTTGTATTAATTAGAGAAGTTTTAAAACACATTGCATTATTTTATGCATTAATTAAGAAACATTCTTTTTTTACTTGCTCTGCAATAATAACATTTACTGACTCAGCTGAACCAGCAAGCTTTGTTAAGCAAATTTTAATACATGTAATTAACATACAACCAAGCATAATAAGAACAACAATAGCAATTAAAAAGATGATCATTTTTCCTGTCCATCCCATGAATAGACTAAATATCCAATTACTCCAATCAGTGTTCCAATTTTTTCTGCTGTGCTGTGAGACCTGTGCAATAACCTCTATGTGTGTTTTAAGGGATTATGCTTTATCTGGGATAACTGTACAGCATTCTTCTCCTGTTAAAGCACAGATACCACCTTGGGAAAACTAGTATATAATCTAAGGCTATTCTGTTTTATAGAACTATAGTTCTTATGGCTGTCATTTCGGTAGTCATGTCAGAAATTACACTGAATGTGGCATTTGCCAATACTTCAACTAGTTTGGATACCTTTCTTAACTCCCAAATTGCTTTGGCTGCTCCATACCATGGAATATACCTGCTTCTGAAATTGCATCATCTGGGACACATCTTTCTCTCCTTACTGCTATGAATATCCTCATGAGCCATTTCTTCCCTATCTTACCCAACATCTTTATCATATTTGCTGTGACCTCATCTGAGCCTGTTGCTTTCCCTGACTTTATTTTCCTTAGTGCTGTTCTTACTTCTTCTATGGTGGGCTCCTCCTCTTCTTTCATTGCAGGCTGTGTCTGGGGGGCAGTACAGCTAATGTGGGGTTATCGTCATTCAGAAGCTGCTGATGTCATGTGAGCTCATGAGCAGGTTTTTGCTGAAATCCCTTGTGAAGTTTGTCTGATTGTCTTCTTTATCTTTCTTCCTTTGCCTTGCGACCTGAGAGAGTTTCTTTTTGCCATCTACCAAGTCACTTTCCAGAAGCTGGTAAAATCCCTGTTATGCCTTGTTCTTTGCTATTGCAACTCCTGTCTTAGCCCCTTTGTTAGCCAACAAGAATTCCTTCCTAGACTAGTCCATTGTTTCTATCCCCCACGTTTTGCTGCACTCCTTTCTTTTGATGACTTCCTGGACTCTTGCATTCCACCATCAGCTTTCCTTATGTACCTTATTTCCATACCTTGTTCAGCCACATATCTGTTCTGTAGTCCTTACTCATGCTGTTTTGAGGGGCTCCCATTTTTCCTCATCTCCATCTATTTCCTCTTCCTTTTGAGGTGCTACACAGTATAGACCTTGCTGATCATGGGCATCCTGATATTCCCTTTTGGCCGGTTTCTGCAGAGTTGGCATCTGCTACAGCATGAATACAAGCTATGATTGATTTTAGTGTATGCATTTCTTTGTTAATTGCAGCTTCAGGTTTAATAAAGTATTTTGTAGAGTTTCAGTTTCAAAATGTGTTTTATGTCATCCCAGTTTTACTGAACCATGTATATCCAATTTCTGTATAAAACAATTAATATTTTCTTTTATTCCTTATCTATAAGCAACTGTATTAGTCACTCCCACTGTTTTTATATATTCTGCTGTATAAGTTTTCAATATAAGATCAGTTGGTTGCATGAAATCAGCACTTCATACTGCTTATTTATTTACTTACTCACTTAAATAATTTATTTGTTTATTTATTTATTTAGTTTGTTCCATTTGTTTACCAGGATAGTCTGACTGGGTCACTTCAGCAGAGGCCCAAGAAAAAAAGTTCCTCAGTAACTCTATAATACAAAACTTAAGTTTAGACAGGACCTTTTCAATGGAAAACTCAGGTTCAGATGCTAACTCTACAATACATGACATAATTATGATAATACTGATGAAGTTTGATTAACTATACAGCAGAGATGAGGTCCTACTACCTACCAAACATTTATAGCATTCAACAGGAACACAATGATTATATCATTGCTGCAATGCAGCTTTTGTAGACGGATTCATAATATTCAGTTCACAAACATCATTTACTCTCAAACATTAATATTGTTCAAGCAGGAATGTGATATTTATAGCTTTATTGCAATACTATATTTATAGAATAATTAGTAACATTCAGTTAGCAGGCAGTACAAATTCTGGGTTAGAAAACAAGTCTGCTGCATAGCAAGCATCAACTTTCCTAACATTATATTTGAGAGAAGGTTGGTAATAAGAGACTTAAGAAGTCAGGATTGAGTTTGTTTGAAGAGTAGAGCACTTACAAATGTATTACTTTAGGAAATGGGAATGGAGTTCTTTGTTGAATGCTGGTTTTGATTGTGTTTGTCAAGCAGTAAGAGAAATGTTCTGTGGTTTGGAGATTTTATGATAGCATAGGGCATCCTGTACGAGTTTTTGGGACTTGTAAACACAGGCTTGTGATTTCTCTTGAGAGCAAAGGCCTCTTTGGGGGGGTGGATTACCATTGGAAGAGTGATGCTATGGATGGGCATTTTATGTGCTGACTGAGTATTGAGTGGGTAATTTTAACTTAGAATAGTCAGTAAAAGTTTGTAACTCTTTACAGAGCAATGCAGTGGTGTGTTTGTGTACAAAGTGATGCAGCATATTTGGCTGTTTTATTACAACATTGGGATAGTTTGTGCATCAGGGAGGTATGGGATTTGGTGAATACTGAGGAAGCATATGTCAATAGGTAGGCAGTGGCTGTTTCCTTACAGCTATATTCTGTCATGTAGTGTTTGACCCTGCAGAGAGTTTGCTGCAATCAGTAGTTTTTAGTGGTCTGTGGAGGCTAGGCTAATGGCAATCTGCACAGAATATGTGTTCCTTCTTAAACTCCTTATTGGGACAATGTTTTCTGAAACACTGTTTTGTTCTTGCAGAGGAATTTTTTAACTTGTTTTACTATTTTTGTAAGTTTGTTGGGGTTACTGCTTTTGTGGTGGGTTTTGGAGGCTAGTCTACTGACAACCTGCAAGCATGGACTCTGTGGTCCTTCTGAAACATCTTACTGAGGTTATGTACATTAAGATGCCATTCTGTTTTTGCAGGGGGGATTTTGTAACTTGTTTTTCTTAGTTTTTTAAACCTTTGTTGGGATCAGTACTTTTTATTGGACTGTGAAGGCTATCCTACTAGTGACCTTCGCGGACACTGTGAACCTTCTTAAACATCTTATTGGAGAAATGTTCTTTGGAATGTTATCCTGTTATTGCAGGAAGTCTTTTGTAACTTGTTTTCTAAGTTTTCTTAAGGTTTGTTGGGGTCATTACTTTGTAGTAGTCTGTGAAGGCTAGCTATCGGTGACCCACACAAAATCTATTCTCCTTCTGAAACTCAACATTAGGGCAATGTTTGCTGAAAAAACACCCTGTTCTTGCAGAGGATCTTATTAGCTTGTACATAAAGGCTTGAGGCAGACTTTTGTTTTGTTTTGGTCTGTTGAGCCTGAGAATGATGTCTCAGGATGAACCCAAGAATATTACCCTTTATACGTTTTCAGCATAAGATTAGTAGATTGCTAAACCATGTTACTTATTCATCTGAATTTCATTTAACTTATTATAGCTTTACTGATTCCAGTGTCAACCCAAAAGCTCATAAGTCTGCCTTTTAGTTTCTTTCTATGCAGATTTGGTTAGCTGCTCATTTTGTCTTTTAAGACACTGATAAACTGTGATATTTTAACAAAGTATCTGTAGCAGTCATTATCTTTGCTGCAGTTCATATTCATGGGTCACCCCTCTACATTTCTGTTTTTGTATTTTGTTAAATTCCATAGCAGTTTGTCTTAATTGTTACAGTTGTACATTTTTATTTGCTACAGCTACTGCTAAAGCAATATTTAATGCATTCTCAAAAGTTAAACTACTTTCTGCTAGCCTTATTTGTATATGCTTGTCATTAATATTACAGGCAGTCCTTTCTCTCAGTCTGTGCTGTAATGTCTGTCCATATGTACATTCATGAGCTAATTTTCTCAGTTTAAACATGTGGTCTCTGATTCAGTAAGCTTTCTAGTATGAGACTTTAACTTGTACTTCTGAACTGTTTCAGCAAATATAAGACTAAAACTATTGATGTTAAGTTGTCAATCTCGCCTTCATTCTTGCTGGATGGGTTCAGAGCCGATCCTTGGCTCCGACTCGGCCTATACTAAAGCTCGAGAGCTATTTTTACCGGCTCGAGGCTACCCTATATCCCACAATGCTAGGCGCTAACTACCCCGATCTCGTTTGCCGCTTTAGCTGCAAGGTGCGGTCTTTACCGGCTCTGCAGGTTAGATTTAAAAATTTAAAACTTTTTCTTTAATTTCTTCTAGTTTAGTTGTTTAGGTAGTGTAGATATTATACCCTTCCCGTTAGTATCCCTTAACTTCCTTCCGGGTCCCTTAAATCCCTTATAACCCCCTTGTTTGTTTAAAAGGTTAGGCCTTTGAGCCCATCCCGTTTTCCAATTTTTTGTCAGTTTAAATTGTCTGTGTGACTGACTTAGTTTTTTGTTCTTAAGGGATGTCTGTGTGTGTGTGTGTGTGTGTGTGTGTGTGTGTGTGTGTGTGTGTGTGTGTGTGTACTTGTCACCTTTGGGCATTTTTTTCCAATTTTTGGTAACCTAATGTCTAAAGACACTAAGGTCTCAGGCTTCAAGAAGGGTGACTCGTGCTGTCAGAAAATGTCGCTGACAGATGGTCACACTTCTTGTGTGTATTTCCTGGGACCTCTGCACCTGCAGGACTCTTGTTCTGTATGCCACGCGTTCAGTCCAAGAGTCCTGCAGGAGCGCAGAAACAAGTTAATTCTGAGAGGCTTATTAAAGCCTGAAGGTTCCCCAGCCAAGTCATCGTCGGGGAAGCCTTCAAAGCCATCCAAGCCGTCGGCTCCGTGTTCTAAGCCTTCGGCTGATGGTTCTCTGACTGCTTCTTCATCGGCTCCACCTGGAGCCGATGTTTCTAAGACACAGTCTTCTACATCGGCTCCGGCTGGAGCCGATGTTTCTAAGACCCAGTCTTCTACCAGAGCCGATGTTTCTAGGACTCAGTCGGCACCAATAGTTGTATCTGTGCCATCTGCCAGCCATAAACGGTCTAGATCTCTGTCTTTGGAGTCTGTTCATTTGGCTCCGAGGTCTCCCTTACTTTCGGAGCGGAGTCATCGATCCTATTCCTCTCGGTCTTCCAGGCTCTCGGACCATGACCTCGAGAGGGTGGTTAGTAGACTCCTTAAGTCTCAGGCACTAGCCCAGATGCTTCATAGCCCTTCTCAACAGACAGTGGCTACACCCATTCCATCTCCGATTCCTCCTCCGACTCTTCCCTTGAGTTCAGAGCCGGAGCTTGTGGGAGCCGTGGCTGTCGACACGTCAGAGCTGATACCTCACCTTTAGGCTCCGTCGTCGGCTCCGGTCTCTTCCATGGTCCCATCCTTGGAGGGATCCGGGTGCCTGGACTTGCTCGTCGGCTCCGAGGGGGCGAGTGGCATCAGACCCTTGTCCGACCCTGTTCTCCCTCTCAGAGCATCGGCACTGGTGAGTTCAGCCACGCCATCGGCTTCGGAGCCATCCCTCTCGGTGCCGGGAGGGGTCTCTATCTCTTCGGAGCAGGGACCTTCTGCCCTGCCTGATAGAAGTCATGAGGAGCGTGCTGGCCCCTGTGCCTGCTCCACGGTCGGTTCCCTCAGCTCCTCCCACTGTAGTGCCTGCTGCAGTCTCTACCCACCCTCTAATTCCCGACCGTAGAGATCCAACACCTCAGGTTTCCCCTTTGGGAATATCCTCCTCTTCTGAGGTTTCCCCTGATCCGTCAGGGGAACCCCCTCGGAAGAGGAAATGTAAGAGGAAGCATGTGGACTCCCCTGAGTCCATCACATCTAATACCGACTTGGATGAGTGGGAAGGGTCCCCACGGTCCCCCTCTGAGGATGTCTCATTTTCTGACATCCTGGAGATCCTCAAACAGAGGGGGAACTGGTCTACCCTCAATCCTTCCAAGGACGAGTCGGTTTACCTGGAGGCGTTTGGTTCTCACCCTTCCTCGCACCTCCTGGGTGTCTCCGCCTTTTGACCCCCTCATGGAAGTGGTGGCACAGAAGGCGTGGACGGCCCCTGATACGATGGAACCTACCCCATGGAGGCCTTCAAAATTTATTACAGCCCCGTCGGACAAACAGTTTTTAGCCAAGGGTGTCTCGGTTGATGCCATGGTGGTGGCTGCAGCCACTAAGAAGGAACTGGCTGATCCTTCAGTACCTATCCATCCTCCTAATAAGGAATCTAGGACTATGGATAGGTACGGCAAGCGGATGTTTTCTTCAGCGACCTTTGCCATGCAGTCGCTGAATTACTTGTGCCATTTCACCCACCTTCAAAGAGACATTCTGAAAGAAATGGGTGATGCCCTACAATATCCAACACCTGCGGGATCTCAAGACAAAATTAACTCACAGCTGGCAACCCTGAACTCTAATGTCAACTCCTCCATGCGTCTTATCTCCTACGCGGTCGATGGAGCGAGTAGGGCTGCAGGCACAGGCGTGGCCTTACGGTGTCATGCCTGGATGTGGCTTTGCAACTTTGCAGACCCCTTCAAGGCGTCCTTCACTCACTCCCCCTTTGACGGTTCAGCTTTGTTTGGACCTCAGGTGAAGGATACTTTGACCAGATGTGAACAAGAAGGCAAGACTCTCTCTGCCGTGGGAGACCGTTTTTCCACCCCGTCTAGGCCATATCCTAAGGGTCAGAAGGGTGGGAAAATGTGGTTCCGTAAACCACAGGGAGTTGCGCCTGACGCAAGAGGTCAGTTCCCCTCCAGAGGCAGGGGGAGAACAATAACAGATGCCACCCTAGAAACAGAGGAGTTCCGCAGAATCAGGGTAGCAGAGAGACTCTCTCTGACAAACCCTTCCAGCATCCCTGAGAAGCTGCCCGACTGTCCACCTTCGGAGGCAGTCAGGGGAAGGTTATCACTGTACCCAGAAGCCTGGCTTTCACTCACCCAAGACAAATGGGTACGGTCGATTATATCCGAGGGTTACAAAATTCCCTTTATCCACACCCCAACTCAGCCAAAAGGGCCCCTTCCAGACATTCCACCCAGTCTAAGAGAACAAGCAGTACTAGAAATATCAAAACTGCTAACAAAAAGAGCCATCCAGGCAGTCCCAGCAGACCAGCAAGGATCTAGAATCTTGGTACCAAAAAAGACAGGGGACTGGAGGCCAATATTGGATCTCAGCAGACTAAACAAGTCTGTAAAAAGAACGAAGTTCTGGATGGTCACGCTACAGTCCATTCTACCCTTTCTGGGTCAGGACAATTGGATGTGCTCAGTAGACCTTCAGGATGCGTACTACCACATCAAGATGCACAGGCGTTCCAGGAGGTTTCTCCACTTCCGGCTGGGGGCCAGTCACTACCAGTTCAGGGCCCTGCCCTTTGGTCTCATTACAGCCCCCCGAGTGTTCACCAAATGCATGGCAGTGGTTACGGCTCACCTGAGACGTCAAGGATTCCAGGCATTTCCATATCTAGACGACTGTCTCCTTACTGCCACCACCAGGCATCAGCTTCTCCTGTCCAGAGATTACACCATTCATACTTGCAAAGGGCTAGGTATCTCCATAAATTTTGAAAAGTCTGCCTTGTCGCCTTGTCAGTCTATTACCTTCATAGGCGCCACCTTGGATACAGTCCAACTCTCTGCAAAACTAACCGAGCAAAGAGTTTTAGATATTTGCAGGCATGTTCACATCTTTCTTCAGAGCAACAGAATCCAGGCCAGGTTTGTCCTGAAGGTATTAGGTCTCATGGCAGCAGCCATTACGTTACTTCCCCTAGCTTGCTTTCACATGCGGATCCTTCAGTGGATGCTGTTTTCCCAGTGGTCCTTTCAACAGCTTCCAATGTCACACAACATCTTAATCACTCTATCTTGCAAGAAGCACCTTTCTTGGTGGATGGTCTCCCCTCAAGTCCTTCAGGGCAGACCCTTTGTTCTTTCCCCCCAGTCACCACGGTGACAACGGACGCCTCCCTGATCGGGTGGGGGGGGCATTTTCAGGGCAGGATGGTCCAGGGCACATGGCAACCTTTCAAAGGCCACCTGCACATAAATGTCTTGGAGATGAGAGCAGTACTTTTAGCGTTGCAAGCCCTTCAGGACTCTCTTCCCATCGGGGCTATTGCAGTTCAGATGGACAATATGTCCGTAGTGTGGTACATCAACAAGCAGGGCGGAACCAAGTCCTATCCCTTATGTTGAGAGGCACTCAGACTTTGGCAGTGGGCGATCTCCTCTCAGCAGTTTCTGATAGCAGCACATATCCCCGGGAAGTCCAACATCATAGCGGACAGGTTGAGCAGAGCCATTCTCATGCCACACGAGTGGTCTCTCAAGCAGTCAGTAGTGGAAGAAATTTTTCAGAAATGGGGTCGACCTTGCTGCAATCTTTTTGCAACACCTCAAAACGGCAAGTGCCATGACTTTTTCACTCTCTTTCCCCTCCCTGGCCACCCCCCAGTGACAC
The DNA here is from genome assembly GCF_019279795.1 of Protopterus annectens. Lineage (NCBI taxonomy): Eukaryota > Metazoa > Chordata > Ceratodontiformes > Protopteridae > Protopterus > Protopterus annectens. The sequence goes on from NC_056745.1 coordinate 294,111,088, forward strand.
TCTAGTCCACGATTGGCCCCGGGGACTTCTGTATGCCTTTCCCCCCTTTCCATTAATCACTCAGTTGATTCAGAAAGCTACAACCTTGAGAGCCAAGATGATCCTCATTGCTCCTTACTGGCCTCGACAGATATGGTTTCCGTTCCTGCGTCGTTACCTCTTGGGGCAACCCTGGCATCTGGACCCAGTGCCAGATCTCTTGACCCATCAGTCAGGACAGCTGCACCAGTCCCTCCAATCTCTCAACCTCACAGCTTGGTTGCTCCACTTCCAACCCTAGCCAGGCTTCCCCTTATTTCCCATTCTGTGTGTGACATCATTATAGCTTCCCTCAAGTCATCTACCAGAAGGATTTATGTCAGCAAGTGGAAGCGTTTTCCTTTTGGGCAGTGGCTAGAAATATGGATCCTTTTACTGCCCCTATCCAATCAGTCCTAGACTTCCTGGCCGAACTGTTTCACTCAGGCTCTTCTTCCTCCACCATCAGAGTACAGTTAGCGGCTTTTTCGAACTTTTATGTAGGCTTTTCGGAGTCCAGTATCATGTCCCATAAGCTTTGTAAAGCCTTTCTTAAAGGAATCTTTTTGCTCAAGCCCCCAATCAAAGACCCCCCACCACAGTGGGACTTAAATTTGGTTCTAACTTCCTTGATTCTCCCCCCCTTTGAACCTGCGGCTTCCTGCTCTTTGAAGTTGCTCTCTTGGAAAACTTTTTTTCCAGTTGCCATAACATCCCCGAGGAGAGTATCAGAACTTCATGCCCTTTGCATTTGTCCTCCTTATCTAGTTTTCCATAAAGACAGAGTGTCTCTCAGGACTAACCCATCCTTTTACCCAAGGTATCTTCTGAGGCAAACCTAAACCAGACTATCGATCTCCCAGTTTTCTTCCCTAACTACTCCAACAGGGCGGAACAAAAGCTGCATTTTTTTGGACGTTCATCATCAGCTCCATTACTATCTGGACAGAACCAAGCAAACTAGGAAATCTGAGCAGCTCTTCCTATCTTATGTGGAAGGGAAGAAAGGCCTTCCAGTTTCCAAAGTAACCCTTTCTAGATGGCTGGCCTCTGTGATTACTGTCATCTATGAACTCAGACGTCAAGAATTACTGTCAAGGCCTAGAGTTCACTCAACTAGAGCCTTAGCTATGTCAATAGCTTTTCAGGCTAGATTACCAATAGATTCCATTTGTGCAGCAGCCACATGGGCCTCTCCTCATACCTTTATATCTCATTACACATTAGACATGGCCTCCAGAAACTGGGCTAATTTTGGTTCCACCGTTCTCAAGAGTCTGTTCCGATGAGCCACCCAGGGTGAAGGTGCTAGGGACGTGGTCCCATCTAGCAAGAATGAAGGCGAGATTGACAACTTAACATTGAGAAGTTATGTACCTACCATAACGTTCCATGTTAGTTGTCTTCATCTCGCCTTCTTTCTTGCTTCCCACCCTCCATCCCCCTAGCCTGGACAGACCAAAGGTTCCTTTGGGATCTTCCTTTCACCACAGTATAAGCTCCCTTGGTTATCTTTTATTGGTAGCTGTAGATGTAGGCAGCTATAGATGTAGGGTTTCCTCTTTCTCCTTGTCTTGGAGATCAGAACTGCTATGGTTTCAGCTATCAAATGAGATCTGGGTAGTTAGCGCCTAGCATTGTGGAATATAGGGTAGCCTCGAGCCGGTAAAAATAGCTCTCGAACTTTAGTATAGGCTGAGTTGGAGCCGAGGATCGGCTCCGAACCCATCCAGCAAGAAAGGAGGCAAGAAGAAGACAACTAACATGGAACGTTATGGTAGGTACATAACTTCTCATTTAATAAGCTCATCAGTTGTGCATAAGTCGTTACACTCTATTTTATAGGAGCCAGGAGGCTTTTCTTTATATTGCGGTATTTAGATTCACAAACACAAAGAAACATAGACAACAAAATGTTTCACAAATATGCCTCCCACATTAGGATGTTCAAAATCAGAGGCAGACAGACTATTTGCAGTTCCCATTTTCTTATAGATTCATAGGTAATTACTAGGCTAGCTAGCCTTGTAGAACATTTTAAGCCTAGCTAATGTCCCTTTTTGTGCTTGAAATAATGTATACACCATTTGGTTATATACTGGCCTTGGGTCAATATTAAAACCTTAAAAGATCTAAAATGCGAATGTATGTACATTGACACATAAAGGTCGATGTACATACACAGCAAAACACGAAAATGGCGAAAATCAAAATGCTGAAGGTTTTTCGTCAGCAAAACGCGCCGCACAGGTAAGTAGAAAATAAAAAAAAAATACATTAACACGCTTATGCAGGAGGGCAAGCCCCCCCGCACCCCCCACACCCCCTTCTTAAATATACCAACTCCGAGACGGCATTACAGTGGGAAAAAGGATATATTTCCTTATCCCCACCACTGCGCTGTTGGCTAGAAAACACGTTCGGCATTTTGATTTTCAACGTTTACGTGTTTCGCTGTGTATGTACATCGACCTTTATGTGTCGATGTACATACATTCGTGTTTTAGACCTTTCGTGTTTCTAATATGTAACCATTGGACTTACCCATCCCAGGGTTGATATATTTGTATATTACTTCTAATGAAAATAACAGGAATTCGTACCATAGATAATTTGAGGGGACCCATGCATGGGATAAAGAATTTAGGAGCTGCCTCTGTTCCATTAGTAGTAACAGTCCTGGGAGTAACCAAAACTGTCTGTTTTTCATCCATAGATCTAAGTTATGCTTGAAATGGACAGGGATGAGTTTTGTTTTATGTGGATGTGGAGTCTGTTCTACAGTAGAGGTATCCTCTGTGAGATATACCTATCCCTCCAAACCATTCTATTAATGTTGCAGAAGAGGATTAGATCCCTAGGCCAGGTATATCTGGTGCAATATGACTTGCTAATGTGCAGTAAATCCATCAGTAATGGGTCGGATGATGCTTTGTATGGCACACATAGGTCACCTCTTAGCAGTGTGTAGGATACTGAGTGTAGTGACAGGGCTTTAAGTCAGTCCATGTAGGACATGTTATGTAGGCCTTGTATCCTTTTAGTTTCTTTCCTTTCAGGATTCTATTTAATACTGAAATCATATTAATCTGAGGATTCTTGTCACCAAAACTGCTGGCTTTATACTTTTTAGAAAAGTGCAGTAGATTAAAATGTTTAAAACATTTAGTAAGTAATTCAAACTTCATAGGAAGACAGCAGCACAACAGTATGTTTGCATAACTCCTCAGCTTAGAAACTTCAAGCTGCACACTCTTGCCAAATATCAACGTGGAGGACTACATTAGCTAGAAATGAATATTAGTTGCGAGTCCTTCAGAACAATGACTGTAACGTACTAGCTAAGAATAACATTTGGATATGCAGGGTAGTACAACTATACCTGGGTACAAGCTGTATGGGATAGACACAGACAGCATGATCAGAAGAACAACTGGAGTGTGTGTAAAGAAAGAGGTAAATTAATTGATGAAGGGCATTGTGATTAATGGCAAGTAGGAAGTGATATGCATGTTGAAACAGGCCACGACAGATGCATCATTGGTGAGGAGCCACTTTGTATAGGTAATTAAATACTAGAAAAGAAGATTATTCTAAAATAAAACAAAAAAAAATCAGGAGCTGACTAAAGAAGAAAATGGCGAGAATGGACTATCTGAATTTACTGAGTAAATCTGGAAAATACCAGCTTCGTATTTCAAAACAACAATCTGCAGGGGTAAATGCATTTGTGAGAACGGGTTTTCTGCAGAGAATTAAAGTTCAAGCAAGAAGAAGGGGCACATTAGCTATGATCCTTACTGGCAATCAAGTGCTGATGAAAAGGAGGTGCTGCACCTAATAACATTTAGCATGCCCATTTTAATTCATGACAGCTGCAGGAAAAAAGGAGTGATTCCAAAACAGAAGTTTGGAACTCTAATGGTGTACTTTGTGGGGATGTGATTAATTAAGCTTAATGGCAACATGAGAAGAGCAAACATTAGATCCAATAAATTAATTTTATGGTTATATCAACAGCAGAGCACATGAGAGAATGAATTTTTCTATGAGGAAGAGGACGGAAGAAAGAAGCAGTCAGCTTAGATATGCAGGCAGAAGAGGAGTACAGTCAGTCTAGAGTATGTTATGAATAAAAGCAGAGGAGGAGGAGGATGGGAAAAGACGGGCATCTAAAATAGTAAGAAAAGACAAAGTGGAAAAATAAAGAAAACCAACTGAGGGATTATGAGGGTAATTGGACTGTCCAACTGGGCCAGTTGCATTTACAGTGGATAAAAGCTCAGTTCTAACAAACGTGACAACAGAACAGTGGTATACAAAAAACACTGTCAAGAAATTTTATTGTAATTACCAATAAACAGAATCAGCATATTCAGTTGCAGTCATCCACAGTAGTTAGTTTAGTTATTCAGTAATCATTTATGGGCAACTAATTATGCAAACGACTGAATGAGCAGCTTTGGTGAATTAACTAAACTAATGGGCAACATCATAGCTACTGTTCTGATAAGCTGATAGTATTAAAACAAAGTATGGTAGTCAGAAAACATGAATACACAACATAATTCATGTTCTTTATACTTTTTTTCACATTTAATCATCATATCTTTCCACTGTTATTTCTTTGTTTTTTAATGTTAATGCCTTTTGAACAATTTTATTTTGTGCTTAATGTTCTTGTAAATTGTGTGTTCTTCATTAATCCATCCATCCAACCATCTGCAACCCCTTTTTCCATTTTTCCACGTGAGGTTGAGGTGTCACTTCAACAGTGACAACTATCTATAGCCAAGGTTTACACCACTGGGTGGCTAGCCCTGCCACAGCACTATTCATCCATATCTTATATTTTTTAATTTCTTTTCAGAGACTGAAATTGGTCCTCATGGATTCATGCTCTACTCTGGTTATCAAATCTAGACAAATAAATCGATTATATAATGACATATACAAGATACAACATATTGTGGTACTTGCAGTATATGAACATGTTTGGTACCTAATTTACAGAAGTGACTTAGTTGTAGATGAGTTCTGAAAAAAAAAAAACTGAGTGAGAGCAGTAGCAGAGAGAAAATTGCCAAGAAGGAAGTGAATATGGAGAGGACAAAGAATGGGGGCGGGGGGGGGGGGGGAGCCAGGAGTAGTGACAGTTCTAAAGAGAGTAAATGAAGGAGAGGGAAGGGCACTAGAACAAAGATAATAAGTGCAAGTATGGGGGTATACATGAGGGAATGAAGGGGTGAGTGACTGGGGCAAAAAGAAGGTGGTTAGTGACTGGGGCAAAAAGAAGAACAGGGAGGGAAGAAAGACAAGTAGCTGAAGATGGAATGTGAGGTGAGAAAGTGAAAAGTCAGCTAAACAAAGGTGAGAACACAGCAAAAGGGAATATAGACAAACTACAAAAGGGGACTTTTACAGTTTTTAGGAAAAGAAATCTCATTTTCATGAGATAAAATTCCAGGAATTATGCCAGTGACTGTCAAATGTAATTTTTGGTCTTTGCTATGTTTTCATAATCGACTGATTTTTACTTATAAATAAGGAAAATGTCTCAGAACAAGACAGTGAAAAGGCAAACTGACAGCTGCATAGGTAGTAAATATAAGAAATATATGTATATATTATCATGAACGATATAAATTTAAAATTTTGGAATTTTATGTTATTTTTAACAAAAACATGGGAAACAGTGTTCCCATGTGTGCTAAAGAATGAACGGAAATAATGTTTCCACAGCACTGAAAAAGTACTTTGGATGTTAACTGAGGAGATGTGCAAACAGGTTTCTCTGTCTCAGTATTTACTAAAGGAAAAGGAGGGAGAGCTTTAAACCAAGAAGGGTTTGGGGTTGGATAGGATCAATGACAACTGGAGAAGAAGTAGAAAATACTTAGGTACATAAGAATCACTGGCAAGCCAAACTTTATCCCTTATGAGAGGATACATGAATAAAGGTTCTGGGGAAGGAGTAGGAGTGACTAGGTTAAAAGAGACGTGCAGGATTATTCAAATGAGGTGCTGAGTACACAGGTAGGGAGAAACAGAATATGTATAACTATGGGGCCAGCATTAGACGTTGTACCGACATGGAAAACAGCAATCAGAACAAGTCCTGATGGAAGAAAATCAGAAGAGCATTATTTAAGAATCATTGCTTGGAATTTATATTGTAGCACAAAAGAAATTATCTCTTTTAAATGCTTTTTTTTTTTTTACAAGAGGCTCTGACTTAAAGGAAAATTCCACCTTAAATTAAAAAGTAAATATTTTTCTTCGTATCTTGACATTATTAATGCACCAGAATCATTACATTTCTTATTACATTTTAATTTCTTGTAGCCCACTATAGCCATCACAAGGACTAGTATGTGTACGTCATTTTATTTTTCAGTTTCTTTGTCACCCTCCCAGAATCTGTTTTGGGTCCCTATAATATGACATCACCTAGACATCATAAGTGAATTTTATTTTCCTCCATTTAATTGTGATATGAGTCATTGGCTTTTTAGATGGTCTATGAATTCTGAGTAGTTTGCTTCTTTTTAGCTGAAGTACTGTGAGCTCTGCCTCCTTTGAACTTATGCATGCTTTTCTTGGAGAACACTGAATGTTTGAAGATGTGATCCTTAAAAGTGTCAAATCATTCCTCCCACATACTCTTGAAAAATATAAAAGCTGTCAGCTTTCCTCATTCATGAGTGACTGAAAGTTATCACTTCAGAGTGCCAGAAATGCAAATAAAAGCTGGCCACGGGTTTGATACTGTACCTAATTCTGTGGCGAAGTGTATAAAAGCAACATTTCACTTGCCAAAAATGATGGTATTTACCTGTTTATGTAGTACTACTGTACAACTTATCTGTCTGCTACACATAAAGATTTCTTTAATAACTTACTCTTTGAAAAAAAAGTTTTCATTTAGTTTTTCTATAGTAGATTACTGATCTAAGCATGACAGTCGCAGAATACAAAATTGTGAGCAGTGATCACCATTGAAAATTGCAGTTATCTCTGCTGTCTAGCCCAGATCATACTGGCTGAGAAAAATCTAAGACAAATTCCTGCTTGAAACAATGTAAGATTTGAATAGTTAGAAAATGGCTGACCTTTATGGCATCAGGACATGGGAAATAAATGGAAATGAAAAAAAATTGAAATGTACGGAAATTTTCTTAGCACAAATGACTTTGAGATAATGTAAGCAACACTAAAGAGTGGAAGTTCCCTTAATATAGAAATTCATTGCTTCTAAGCCCTTTCCTATGAGTGACAAGCAGACTGTTTTCTTATTGGTACTGATCAGTAAAGCAATAACATTTTAACAGTATTATATCTTCTGTAGAGTGGCCAGTGAACCAGACAGCAGATTTATGGGGGGAGGAAAAGACTGGAGCTGTCCACAACAGGGTAACACCATAAGTAACTGGAGGCCAGTAACATGATTTGATCTCATCTAAGGGGGGGGGGGGTGCAACATGACAGGACACACATGGTTTTAATGAGTCAAAAGCAAGGATAGGGAGAAAAGAAATCCCTGCATTCATTTGTGTGTAGGGGGAGTGGAAATTTAGTTTGTGGTTAAAAACCTTATAAAGAAATCACAGGAATTTAAGGTTAACTATCTTAGGTACAGCAGATTTTTTGTTACATTGCAAATATGTAAATATTGTGCAGATGTCCTTTTGTATCCTTGTGCAAAATCTGGCATTCACTGAATTATAGGACTGCCAGTTGTTAGTTTTGTAAATTGCTGTATATAATTATATAAAGAGGAAGTACTTTTTCCATACTTTGCTGTAGCTGCTGAGCTGTGGCTGAAATGGGTTCACAATGGATCATTCTACTACCACTGTTAATAAACATAAATAAACAACTTGTTTGGTCTAAAGCACTTACAGTTTCAATGCTCATTAGATTAAGGATTTGATGCTAATCTAGTTTTCAGTTTCTTTGTCACCCTTTTGGGCATTTTGAGTGATGAGACTAACATAGGTGCCTTCTCTCATGTGACTATTTACTAGGTAGATGTCAGTTCTGCAAACATAAAGGAACTTTAGTTAAATCAAAACTCTACTTTAGTTAAATAAAAACTCTAAAAGTGATATCTTAATTAGACAGGAACCCATATATTAACAACTGGGCAACTTTTTGGCTATTATTTTTATAAAACTGATTTTAAATTTGCAGTGATTGCCTGAAGACGCAGAACAGTATTTCACTGTCTGTCTGTAATTTCTTTTTTTGTAGTTAAAAGCAGACAGTTGAGCTACTTCAGGGACGGAGTTGATTACAGAAATATAGTTTCAGTTTAGAAGAAAATGTATGCGTTAGTAACAAAGATGAAGCAATGCTTATTTTATTTTACTTGAATTTGTTTGCCAAGGTGGAGCACTGATACACATGAACTTTTATTTTAGACTTTGCCCAGGAGCTACACTCATAGGTACAAAGCAAATATTTATCATCAGAATCAAGTTTATTATGTTTAACAAACTAAATGCTATACAAACAGACATTTACAAGTGAAATGGAGTCCAGCATGTTTCAACTAACATTAAGGAACTGTATATTTCCCTCAATTGGTATATTTAAAGAGAGAAATAAATACAACATAGAGAAATATAAGAATCAACACAGCAAGATGTGTATTTCATGTTTTTTAAAGATGGCAACTTACAAAAGCAGAGGGCAATGAAGAGATGTTTCATATGTATTTTTGTGGCACTTTACCCTTGCTGTTTGATGGCCATCATCCCCCTCCCATCAAATAAACCCATTTCTTCATCACCAGTGTGAGAGGTTTTTTTTTTTCCAAAAATATATTTTATTATTTTCAAATAGGAGGTATCAGATGACAAATATTCAGGTACATATAAGAAATTCAAGAAACAATACCCCCAGATAGTCAACCTATGAACCTACGAACCTATAAACTATGAACAGATAGTCAAAACAAACAACCCCATCCCACCTTCCAAATGTAGAATATATACATATATACAGCATGCTACTGCCAATATAAAAAGGGAGCCTAAATGTCCAGGAAAAGGCTTAATATCTACCTCGCCTATAGTCAGATTTCAGATACCGGTCTTAAATAAAGATACAATTGTAGTTCATATTGGTTACTCTTCCATGATAATGTCAAAAATATGATTCCAGTATTTCCAGAAGTATGTTTGTTTATTAGAATTACTAATGAATAATTTTTGTGAGGATATGTATTTTATTAGGTTTTTAAATTCCTTCCAGGATAGCTTAGAGTGGTCCTTCCAGTTCTTAGTTATGTAAAATTTGATTAGTAAGCAAAGAGTAATAAGGACGTGTAGTTCCAGCATAGAAAATCTAAGCTCTGTGATGTGTAATATCGCAAGCTCCCATGATAGGGTCGACTTTTGGTACCCCATTTTCTCGAGACGCACTTTCAGAGAGTTGTGGAGAGGAACAACAAGGGCATGCTGGGTAGACTTTAGGATTAAATTTGTTTAATATGACTGGAGTGAATTAGAAGTTATTATTTATCATTAATTGCGTATAAGCTAATTTTTTAAAGGGGGCAAACTTAATAGTAGATCTGAAGGCAGTGAGTTATTGATTATCCCTGAACTTGGTTATTTGTTTATCTCAAAATTCAGAAGTAAGTAGCACTGTTTGGTATTTAGAGGCAACCACTCTTTTATACGTATTGGATAACATATGCTTCCTGCTGGTTAAACTTTTAATAGTGTCTGCAAGACTGGCCATATCTTGTACAATATTTGGAGTTTCTTTAATTAGTGTAGGCATGAGCACCCTAAGCTGCCATAATACAGTAGTATATTTAAAACTCAGATTTAGCACTGCCCTCAGCTCTTGGAGCAATTTCTCCTTGTGTTAATAGATATCCCATGCATTAAATTATTTTTTTTTTGAATAATCAGAGAGATTAATCATATTATTGTAGAGTCTAATGTTAGGATTTATGTGTATGGGTTGAAGGAGGGAGTGGGCTTCATCCAAAGCAAGGAATTTCATTAGGTCTTGGAATATCTTAACCTTCTGCTTTAAGATGCTGTTTATCTTAGAGTTTTTTTAGACTTATTGATGTCATAAAGGGGAGTGCCTTTGGGTTGAGGTTATTGAAGATAATATGGTTTTACCAAATTTTAACCTATGGGGAAAACAGGTATCTTTCTTTGGTTTAAATTCGGAGATTAGGAGTATTCTATTTGCACAGATTATCCAGTAGTAAAGTTGAATATTCAGTAACCCTAAACCTCCCTTTTTTTTAGGGTATATTAATTTTTGATAGCTTATTCTAACTGATTTGGGGAACCATAGAAATTTGGCCAACTCTGCATTTACTTTTTGGAAGAAATTGTTCGGGATGACAACATTTGAGGTATTTAATTGATATAAGAATATAGGTAAGATGTTCATCCTTGTAATAGCTGCTCTAGAAAGAAGGGACAATTTCAGTTGCTGCCATCTATTAATGTCTTGCAAGGTGTTCGCCCATACTTTTATTATATTTTTTTGATACATGAGGGCATGGGTATGCTCAAATTGCTACCCTAAAAATCTGAATGAGTATTCAGTCTTGAAGGGCGAGTCTGATAGTAGGTATTCTTTGTGGTGTAGAGGGTTAATGGGAAAGATCAATGACTTTTTAGTATTAACGTCATATTTTGACATTCTCAAAAATTTTCCAGTTGTGTTGCCTATCTTCTTCAAGTCTGATATAATATGTTCAAAGTAAATATTCAGGTCGTCTGCATATGCAGATATCATTATCTTAGTGTTTGAGATTCTAGGAATAGAGTGAGATGTACCTTGGGAGAAGTAAAGAAACAGTGGTTCAATGTATAAATTAAAGAGTAAAGGGGAGAGGGGGCATCCCTGTCTAGTTCCATTTGCTAGTTTAATAGGTTTGTTCAGTTTTCTATTAACATAAATATAGGTATAAGAATTATTATAAAGGGTTCTGATAATATTTGTAAAGTTTTTGGGGATGTTAAACTGATTAATAGTTGTAAAAAGGAAGGTCCAATTGACTCTGTCAAATGCTTTACAAGCATCAAGAACTAAACAATAACCAGAGTGTTTCTCGTATTTACTAAGCTGAATCATAGCATCTAGTGTTAAGGTATTATCCCATGTCTGCCTATTCATCATGAAGCCCACTTGCTCAGGAGATATAATAGAGGGCATAACTTTTTTCAGTCTTTCTGCTAAGACTAAGGCCAGGATTTTAATATCTACGTTAATTAGCGATATTGGTCTATAATTGTGTGGGCTCAATTTATCTTGGTTATTTTTAGGTATAAGGATTGTCTTCAAATGGTTTAGGTATAGGTCAGATATGCCATTTAGTTTGATGTGGTTGAAATCTTTTAACAGTATGGAGGATAGATTTATATTGAATGTTTTATAAAACTCTGAGGTGTACACATCTGGGCCTGGTGCCTTGCCAGGCTTGAGTTTTAATTATTTCTTGCCTACTAAGAGGAGCATTAAGTATCTCTATCTGACTTTCCTGTAATTTAGGCCATGTGATATTTTTAAGGAAACCTTCAATTTCTTCAAAAGTAGATTGCCGAGTATCCATCCCATATACTTGTGAGTATAGTTGATGGAATATCTCTAATATTTGGGTATCTGATTTATGTAATTTTCCCTGGTAGTAAAGGAACTAGATTCTAGATGTTTCTTGCCTATTTGTGATTATCCTCTCCAGTACTTTTGAAGGAAGTTGCGCCCATTCTGAGTATTTAGCAATACTTTTTTGTTCATGCAGAGAGAAGTTATTTTAATGTAGTACAAATAGCTGTTTTTGTGCCTCATTTATTAGTTTCTCAGTGTCAGGGTTTGATCTGCTCTGGTATTCAGTTTCTAGGCCTTTCAGATTGGATATTAATTTATTTTCTTTTCTCTTGCCATTCTTTTAAAATATGAGGCTTTCTGAATAAATATCCCTCTTAATTTGGCCTTACAAGCCGCCCACTGTACATCTGCGGGAATGTTAGTGTTTTCTAAGTCTCTTTCCAAATCAAGCAATGTATTTGATACCTCTTGTGTAACATCTGATTTAAACAAATTGTTATTCAGTGACCAGTTGAAGCTGTTAAGTTCCCATTTCAGTTTATTAGGGGGGTTTATTTGTAAAGTAATTTTTGAGTGATCTGAAAAAAAAACTTGTATCCTTAGAAAATTTAATATCTGCGTCCAACAAAGTCTCTGAAATGAGAAAAAAATATATTCTGGACCAAGAATTATGATATTTAGAAAAATATGTGTATAGATTATTTCTCCCCAGATCTTCAGCAAATGAGATGGGGTCTATCAAGCAAAATTTGGTCATGAATTCTCCTATGGCTGTTGACGCTTTTAAGTTTTGCAATCTAGAGTTTCTAGTACAGTCTATGTTTGGGTCAATAACTGAATTCCAATCCCCTCCCAGTATGTAGTCATATTTCAGGACTTAACCTAGAATATTATATAGTTCCAAAATCAAATCTTGTTGTCTGTGACATGGGCCATAAACGTTGAGGAAAAGTGTTAATTTCTTATTGACAGGATTAGTAGATGTGGAATAACACCATCTACCTTTTGTGTCTGCATTGGATTTTATAATAGCATGTGGAAATGATTTTTTAATTATGATAGCTACTCCTTTCGAGTTTGTACTGTCCCCTGCTGCAATTATTTCTTTAATCCATTTTCTGTCCCCTTTCCATTCTTCAGTAAGTAAAAAACATATGTTCATCTCACATTTGTAAACCAAGTGCATTAGTAAGTTTTTCTTATTTTTGTCTTGTATCCCCCTCACATTCCACAATTCTATCCTCCACATTTTAGGACAAATGATGCATTTTCTTAAATTTGTTTATAAGTTGGGGTATTTGTTCTCCCTGAAAGACTGCAAACATATCTCTCACAGACTAAGAAAGAGGTAGAAAAGATAATTGTAAGGCAGTAGCACACAGCTCTCTCAATACTAAACCTGGGCCTAACCACATACCACTTACTGGTGAAAAGGCTTGATGTAAATAGGTTACATAGAATAGTATTAATGCATAAACTTTAAAAGCCAAAGGGCTGTAACCTATATAAACTAGTTTACCTAATCTTTCTAATAAAATTTCAACACAAACATATATATACACAACTAACGTCACTCCTCGATTGGTCATCCAATTGCCCTTCTTTTATAACCACAATCTCCTAAATTGAAAGAATAGCCTCTTAAAATTATGGCATTATATAATAAGAATAACATAAGGAACCAACTCTTGTAAACGTTTCAAGCATATAAAATGAACAGGGGTTAATTAGTTTAAGAGAAGCATTGTGTATATGTCTTTCAAGAGTTTCAGGTCATATGTTACACAACAGTTCTGAAATGAAAGTGAAGTCCTTTTTTTAAAATTAACATTCTATGATATTATTATGAACTAAGCCCATGGCATATTTCTGGATGATCGCATGAGTTTTTGATAAACAGCGTGCATGTGTGAGCTGGAGAATTTAAAGTTCTTCCTATAGAAGATACTGAGCATTGAGAGGAGGACAATTTACATATTTAGATTTACAGTTAGACGCCTCAGGTTATTTTAATCTTTCTAGCTTAGTGCTCCCAGGTTTGATATACTTGCAATGATTACAGTCATGACATTATACCAACATGTTTAGAAACAGGCTATAAGCAATTCAGTTTATACTAAAATAGATATTTAACTCCCTCTGACAGTTGCAGTTAATCCTCTAACTCTAGGGTCTCATGGAGCCTATACCTTCTAATGTTTAATACCTGGAATACAATTTATAAGATTTGTACTTTGTTTCCCATAAATTCAGCTTCATTGGTTACTAGATTGAAAGAGTTGCACAAAATACTCATGACTCGTCAGTTAGATGACTTGCTAATTACTAAATTTTAGAAACAATGTATACATCTTGGAGCTTAATTACTTTGAACATTCTTGTTTTAGAAGCACAGTGTTGTGTAGCTAAATTGCTAGCTTAACTCAGAATGTAAGTATGCCATATTTAACAGATAAAGACGGGTGTGAACAATTCTTGTTCAAAATCAGTCACTAAATATAAAGAGAAAAAAAGAAAAGAAAAAGTCATTGCAGCTTGCTGCACACATTCACTCTCATCACCAGTTGTTAGCTTTAACAGTTAATTAAATGTGACAAGCTTACCGGCTCAATAAATCATCACGGCTAACTTCTGTAAATTATACTTTAACTATTATAGTGTATGTCTTTCAGATACCTCATTGCTTTGTTTATTTGCGGTGTAGAGAACTTCGGGGCTAATTACAATTACAGGAACATCATTTTCCTCTGTCGCCAAGGTTCAGCTGTGATCTTCTTCTAGTGCCATAGAGTGGAAGTCTATGATGCTTGATGGCAGAAGTAGTTGCCTCGAGAGTTCCCTACTCCTCAACAAACACTGTTAAGGACCTTCCTGAGAGTTTGTGACGTTTTAAGACCGTATTTCCTGTTCTGGTTTCTTTTATTAGATTTAAAACTTATAGATTGAAGAAGGACAGCCACATCATTTCAAGGGTTATGACAGCAAAGGAATTTTAAACTATAAGGTACGAGTGTGCAGAAAAGGTGTATCTGATCCTGTTTTTATATATAATTAGATCTCTGGTGATATATATTTGTACAGAAAAAGTGATGAACTGCAGGGGATAACCTGAGATGGCAAAGGATTATAGGTTACGCAAGTGTTACAGGTGTCCAAGAAGAATTATAGAAAGATGGACATATCAAGTAGGTTAGGAAAAAATGTATACAGAATCTGAGAAAGAACAATGGGCTAAACAAAGGCTAGCAAAGTACTGGGTAAAGTGTTTGGGGAAACAGATGTTGCTGATGTCTTTGGCACCCTATGAAACATAACTATGATTAGCCTGTAGGGGATTAGATCATTTAAAAAGTAAAAGTACTCAGATTATGTTCTTCCTTAAGAAGCATTGGCTGTTTTAGATATAATTGTACTGAATTTCTGATAGTGGTCTGCATTTTTTGCATGAAGTGGACAGATTTGCAGTGCCTTGGAGCTATTATGGAGAAACTATTGTTGCAATGTAATTTGTTGTAATGGGCCATCATAGCCGGCTTTAAGCACTAGTGAACCTTGTGGTCACTGGGTGCCCCCTGTTCCTGGATGGCCCCCAACCACAGCAAGCTATTTTTATATTGATATTTTGTAGCATGTCTATCAAACCAACAAAAGCTAATACAACAATTGTGTATACTTAATAAACCAGCTGCGTAATTATTCTTATTTATTTCTTCTTTAACATTTAAAGATATCTCTGGTATATTAACAGTGTTTTATCAAGTAACAGGCTTCATAATTCCATTAAATATTTTACCACTGATGTAGTGCCCCTGGCTTTGTAAAACCTTGCTGGTAGACATTCTGTCCACTAAAACTAACAATACAGCCATCTTTAGGTACAATACCTGTGGCTGCAGAGCGGAACCCTTAATCATCCTTGACTGTGACTCCACAAAAGCTGCTGCTGGTTGGGGAATAATGAGGAGAAAAAGAGAAAACTGTATTAATTTTCAGATTGTGCTCTTTAACCTGAACAGATTCTAATAGGAGAAAGCTGATAGTGAACAAGAGCAAGGTAAGCAAGCACTAGATAGATCAGCAGCCTAGAGTAAGTGATCTTAGTGCAAACCTTGGAGTTTAAAATAGCTGATGCCTCCAATTTTCAGGGATGGTTTTCTCTTTCTGTGAGTATTATAAATACTGGCAGACCACCAGATACTATAGCCTTCAACTTCTTTGCTGAATAATTCAGCTCAGTGCCAAAAATAATAGAAGAATAAAGGCTCAAAATCAGGAGCATAGTTTAAATAATACTGTAATTTACTTAAAAAAGGTTAATGACCTTTTGCATCAACATTCATTTTTTGGACAATAAGAAGTAAAAAATGCTGATGTCTAGATTTATTGACAGTCTGTAATCCTGAATGATTTATCAGATCAGCAAATCAAACTTTTTATGACAGACAGAGCAAAATTAGGAACAGTTTGTGAAATCAGGGACAGTGACAAACATGCATTACTCCTCACTAGGGTAAATAAAAGTGACTTACCCCTGCTGTTGTTTGATGACTGCTAAACAGCAGTCACTGATCTGATGTGGCAGTACCAGTGCTGCACAATGTATTGTTATTTGCTGAAATAAGTACAAATCTGGTATTGGTATGGCTCATGCTTGTGTGGGTATAAAAATATCACTGATTTTTATCTGTGCACACATCCAGTAATGCCAGGACACATACATTATTCTTCTGGGTATCAGTAAAAAATGTAGCTAACAAGTAGTTATATTTCAGTTTCAGAAGTATGTTGTAAAATATATCACAGAACCTTCAGACACTTAGATCTTCTAAGAGTCTGGTGGCCTCCACTCCCCAGACTGTATAAATGGATTCAGGGGCCCTCCTTAATCATCCTTGACTGTGTGGGGTCCCCACAAAAGCTGTTGCTGGTTGGAGAAAAATGAGGAGAAAAAATTTTATTAATTGTCGGATTATACTGTTTAACCAGAACAGGGCTGTGATATGCCCCTGTTAAGATAAAACTGATAATGGCCTCTGGTCTCAACAGCACCCATTCAAAAAGCAGCTCTGCTGAGATGTAAGTGTACAGAAAGCTGCTGTAGGTTATGTTGGGGGGACTAGGGATTGTGTGGTTATTACTTTTTAATTTTCATCACAGTCAGACCTTAGAGGTGTACACAGGAGGAGAAGTAGACAGTATATTTGGGTGTGTGGGAGGCTGAAACAGGAGGCCTAGTCACCATTTCACATAATTCCAGACCTATACATAGGGTTTTTGTAATTTATCATTGTTGCAACTAAATGCCAGTAACTGTAAAGGTCCCTTTGTGAGATGGGCCTATGCATTGTGGTACACAGACCTTTTGTAATGTAAGAGCAATGTAGCTATAGGTCAGTCTGTGCGTACTACTCCTAAAAGTTTGGAGCATGGACTAATTGGTTGCTTAGTAGGGGTGGCAGTGACAGGGTGATACTTAGACTGGAAATGCCTAGGTGGCCAACAGCTTGATATCTGCTGGGAGCCTCCAAAATGCTAATATCAGTCCTGACGGCCATTAAAGTTGGATATAGCTCTTTGGTTACAGTGAGTTTGTCTTAGGTAGAGCCTACTAACTAGGAAAGAGAAGGAGTTCAGTTTGAGAAGTTTAAAGAGCAATGTGCTATGAAGGAGTTCTGTTTTTTGTTTCACTAGGTGCTAATTGGCAGTGGTGTTTACAATGGATGGATGATGGAGAGGGGGCGTGCCATAATGTGATAAATCAGTAAATTCAAGTTGAAGTGATTTGTAGGGATGAGAGACTTTAATCTGAGTCACCATCTTTTAATGATAAACTGTATTCCATCTGTTCTAATAAAATATTTTTCAACCTGTTTTATGTTTTTGTACAAGAGAAAAATAGATCATTTTCTCATCCAGAAGAATAATTTGCCATCGGGTTCAATGGATGATATGTACAATGGAAGAAACTCGTCCTAGGAAAACCACTTCTTAATCATGGTATTTATCCCACCAGGTAAGGTTAAAAACCTTAACAAATACAATGCTGACTCTTTTTGTAATGCCCTTCATCAAGTTAAGTGGCACTGGTAAAAACAGTTATCCCTAGATGAAACTGCTACCACCTTTAATCAAATCTTTTAAACTTACTAAATGAGCATGTACCACATAGGAAAATATGCATAAAGTCAAAACATGCACTCTGCCTAACAATGCTGTTGCTGAAAAGATTTCAAACCTGCATAAATTAAAGCACTGCTGGTGATTCCCTTCTAGGTGAAGAAAGTAAACCTATATTTTTTTTGTCTGTGACTGATAAGAGCTGCTTTCTCTTTTAACTACTCCATTTTATTTTCTGTTTTTAGAGATCTGCTTGGTCTGGTATTTTTGTTCTATGTGAGAGGTAAATACTTAAATTATCTAGGCTGTACATTTCATGTTTTTCATTGGTTAGTTGTCTCTTGAGTGGTCCTGAAATGCACAGTGAATTTGTGACCTTTGTCTTTTGCTGAAAATATTTCAAGCCTGCATAAACTAAAACACTGCTGGTGATCCCCTACTAGGGGAGGAAAGCAAATCTATACTTTTTTATTTGTGACTGATAGAGGACTGCTGGGGATTCTCTGCTAGTGTTTCCCACCAACCCTCCCCTTTGTTGATGTAGTTTTTAAACCTTGTGATTTTAAGCTGCCCACCCCTACTGTAAATTGAACTTAATAAGCTCCTCCCTTTCTGCACTGCTGTTGATAATATCACATTATTTATTTGACTTTCTTTGTGCTTGTATTAAAAAAGTGCATTTTGTCTCTCATTGTTTCTACTGATTTAATTGATCTGAATTTGTTTTCTAGCTAGCTGTTGGATAAAGTAGTGTATTCTTACACTCTAACAAGCATTTGTTTTTACATCAAGAGATCAGTGGATTTTCCATCTAGCACACTGGGAGGTAGCCTGGTCTGTTTAGGTTGAGGAAACACTTGAGATTTCTCCATCAAGAAAATAAGTATATTTTGTGTCTCTATTGCACTTTTTAAATTGCATTGTATCTGATCACTGCATTTTTCTGCTTTTTTACTTCTGTGACTGCATATTTTCTGCACTTGTTTTCAACAGTATTTTCAGCCTAGATAACATAGTCTAGATTCTTACCTGCTGAATCTAGCCTGTTTCTGTTATACTCAAACACTAAACCAACCATCTTACATTAAGAAAGGTTCCACTGCAGCCTTGTGGCAAAAGAGTGTGGATCATTGGAGGAAGGTTCATTGAGTACGTTCCTATTGTTAGATTAGCTTACAACTGTTTAACTTCGCCTATATTTAAGCCTCACATTTGCTCATTGCTGTGCATCGCACAATGAGGGCTAGCAATGCCCTGTATAGACACAAACACCTTGAAACACAATTTTTCCTTAGACAGCTGTCGGAAGAACCCTCACAAGCTTCTCTGTTGCACTAGAGGCAACTTAGTTACGCACTGAACAGTGTTACTACACCTATCATCCACAACCCTCAATTTAACAAGCCTTGTTAGTCCTAGCACAAAAACTAGTCAGTCTACCCCACTCCTTCCCCTAATAGCTTGATAGTCCTTGCCCAGAAACTGGTAAATCTAGCCTAGTCCTAATTGCTCATAAGGTAAAAACCTGATATAATGCACAGACTATTTCCCATCATTTCTCCAGTCAGCCTGATTGATATGGAAATACTGAGGCAATGTTGTAATTGCCTCATGTATACTGAAAACCATTTACTCCAATAGCAAACTAATACCCTATGTGAGAGGTATAAGTACACAATATAATTGGAATCACCTCTCTCATGTTACAGCAAATAGGATATAAAACAGGTTGTTAGTACACATACTTCACCTCTCACACAAAAACTAAAGACATGACACATAGATCCACATATGTGAAGATACTCACTAGAAACAAACTGCATACCCAATTACAGAAATAGAAACCACTACACATAATAACACACATAAATGTGTCTCAACAAATAAGCCCATAAGGGAAAACACCTCTAAACCAAATGTTCTGGTCATAGATGACTCCATAGTGAGACACACAGATGTTCCCCTCACCAGGCTGGACAAGGAGAAGGTCATGGTCAGCTGTCTGTCGGGTGCCAGGATCCATCAGATCACACATGCACTCAAGTCTCATTCAGCAACAAGTACTGTTATGACTCAGTCATAGTTCATGCTGGGGTGAATTTGAGAAGTATCTCTCTGGACTTTACGAAGGTAGACATGAACAAACTCTCAGACTATGTGTCCCAGGCAGGTATGTCCCTAGCCCTAAACAGCATTCTGCCTTCTCCCAGGATGATGCCACAGTGTAAACAAAAAAATGATTAAATTCAACAATTGGATAAAGAAATTCCCCAAGAACACAGATTACCTCCACAGATCAAAGTAGAAAGCAAAAAGTCTTAAAAATATATCCAGGAGGCAGGCTATAACATATCCAACTTACTGCAATCTCAGTTCTCAATTCCAAGTTCAAAAATACATCAGCAAAGGCAGGAACAACTCCACTTCAGTAAAACCAGCACTGAACAACACACACTCAGGTGTTGTCTCATTTCCCTGTTTAAATACTCTACTAAACACATGACAATTCATCTTGGCAAATCACCCTTAAAATTCATCAAATATATCAAATTCATCTAAAAACTACATATAATTCATCAGCAATATATTCATGAAAATACATCCAATGTATGCACATAAAACAATTACATATAATACATGAAAAATATATACATAGATATAATAATAAAAATAAACTAATATATATATATATATATATATATATATAGATAAATACATAATTATGTAAACAATACGTCTAAAAATGCATATATTTGATGTAGAAATATATATGTATATATATATATATATATATATATATATATATATATATATATATATATATATAATTATTAGTTATTAGCTTAGCCAAGCGTAGTCTCCTTTTCTCCAATAAAACCAACTTTAAAGAAAAGGAGACTACGCAGGTAGAGCAACACAATACAAAATTATATATATATATATATATATATATATATATATATATATATATATATTTCTACATCAAATATATGCATTTTTAGACGTACTTGTTTACATAATTATGTATTTATCTATATATATATATATATATATATATATATATATATATATATATTAGTTTATTTTTATTATTATATCTATGCATATATTTTTCATGTATTATATGTAATTGTTTTATGTGCATACATTGGATGTATTTTCATGAATATATTGCTGATGAATTATATGTAGTTTTTAGATGAATTTGATATATTTGATGAATTTTAAGGGTGATTTGCCTTTAAGATGAATTGGTCATGTGTTTTAGTAGAGTATTTAAACAGGTGGAAATGAGACTATTTTTAAACACCTGAAGAAGCAGTAGTGAAAGCGCTTGTGTTGTTCGAATAAAGCAGTGCTGGTTTTACTGAAGTGGAGTTGTTCCTGCCTTTGTCTTTGCTGATGTATTTTTGAACTTGGAATTGAGAACTGAGATTGCAGTTAGTTGGATATGTTGTAGCCTGCCTCCTGGATATATTTTTAAGACTAAATTCAACAATTGGTTTAGCTTCTGGTGTCAATCCGGGGGGGGGGGGATCCAGTATCTGTCAGCCTGGGATGATATGGTTGACAGGCCACACTGTTTTGCCAAAGATGGTTTGCACCTGTCTCCTCTAGGCTTTTGGATACTGGCAAAGGCAATTGCCTCCCCGATAGTGCCTTTGTTTAGGCAATGTCAAAACAACAACATTTCTGAAGTAATGAAATCCACCTGAGGCAAACTCAAAATTCTGCTGCTTGGTGCTAGAAGTCTAAATGTGAAGCTGCAGTCCTTGGAAGCATTCCTCACCTTGGAAGATGCTGACGTTTGCGCAGTCACTGAGACATGGTTCAGGGCCATGAAGAGCACCTCGGCTGTGCAGGCTACAATAACTTCCACACATTTGACCTCAAAATCAATGTGAAAGAACTAACAGTGGAGGGGTATCTGTCTTCATTAAAACTAAATACACCATAAGGCTTGTCAGACAATATGAGTCTCTTGAACTACTCCATATCCAGTTAACTCAAGGCAAAATACCCTACCACATCATTTCTAGCTATAGGTCCCCCACCATGAACCAAGAAAGCACACCACCTACCTGGGCTTATGGAATCACTCTCCATAAAGCCCAACACCCTAGTCATGGGTGATTTCAACTATCCTTCCATCAACTGGGTGACATATATGAGTGCAAAAATGCTTACCCAGAGGTTCCTGGACTTTGTTAATTCAAATGCTCTGGAACGTATAGTCTACACCCCCACAATGGGCTCAAATGTCATAAACATTGCACCCCCCCCCCTCCATGTGATGCCTTCCCTGGTAAGGTCAGACCATAAAACTGTCTTGTTCAAAGTAACTATTGGACTTGATACCCCCTGAGGAGCAAAAAAAAACTGAAGAACTTTTCCAAAGCTAACTGTAGACTACTAAC
This sequence comes from Protopterus annectens, assembly GCF_019279795.1. Taxonomy (NCBI): domain Eukaryota; kingdom Metazoa; phylum Chordata; order Ceratodontiformes; family Protopteridae; genus Protopterus; species Protopterus annectens. The sequence goes on from NC_056745.1 coordinate 294,133,230, forward strand.
GGATGGTATAAAAAGTTTTATAACACCCCACACTCACAGATAACAATGACTCCTATGCAGAGGTGTACTCAGATACCTTGTGACAACACTTAATTGGCTATATAGGCTGAGCTGTACCTGACTGGATCAAAACCAGATCCTCCCAAAAAAACAAGCCACCCTGGTGGACCTCAACTATAAACAGGTTATATAACAAGATGAAGAAACTGATGTCTAAGGATAACAGGGAACTGACTCAGCAGAGGAAGAATTCTCTCCACAGCTTAAACGAGCAAATCAGAAATCTTGTGAAATCCTATAAAGCTAAGTTTGAAGCTAAAATAGCATCTGTAAGGCATTCTTCAGTTATGTCTGAAACCTAAAAGGGAATGCCCAGCTTTGTGCAGAACTGGAAAATGATGGTACCACTCATACTGCACCAGAGGAAATTGCCAACCTGCTAGCTGACAGATTTGCTACCGTGCAAACCTCAACCCCTGACCCCGCTGGACATACAATAAAGCATACCTGACATCAGTCCTCTGCCTAGTATCTCTAGAGATTAGGTTTTATCTGCACTTTTGAAGGCCAAAAACACGGTCTCGATGGGACAAGATAACATACCAGGATGCTTGTTAAGCAATCTAAAACAGGACCTAGCCCAACCCACTTAGTGCTCCCTTTAACTATAGCCTGAGAACTGGCTTTGTTCCAGTGGAGTGGAGAACAGTAACAGTAATCCCCTTGCACAAGGGAGGGGGGCATCAACAGACCCTGGGAGCTATAGACACATAGGTCCAACGAGTCTACACCCCCACAATGGGCTCAAAGGTTTTATTGAAACTGTCTCTCATCCCATTCCCCTTTAGTTGATCAACAACCAACTGTTTGCCGTCCTCCAGCACCAACAGAGAACAGGTATTACTTATTATTATGTCTTTGATATTATAACATTTAGAGCATTTTTTTTCATTCTAGATATATACCATATATTGCAGGTTCAATAAGCAAAAAAAAAAAAAAAACACTATAAACCGGTAAATTGTAAAAATAAAATGTTGTTTGTCCCTGACTATTGACACAAAATATTCTAAACCATAAAAGCAAAATGCCATTTGCTCTTGACTATTCTGTTGACCCAAAAACACTTCCCATGAGCAGCATGTACTAACAGAAAATAGAATACCTGACTATTGCTACCCCAACTTCATTCCACTCTGCACTACACAAGTCATTGCCTACTTAGATAAACTAAAATTTGCATTCAGTTTAGCATAACAATAAATAATGCATTTCCCACCACCCTTAGATTACTCATTAAATTTCCCCCAAAAGTTGCTTTCTGCTGTACCCCTGCTGTCTCCAGTATAGGAAGCCCTTGCACATAATCTTGAGGTAGGGCACTCCATAGTTTATCTGATCAGTACAGGCCCATTGTTCAGTTAGATGTCCTTACATTCACTACTGCAGTGTTCTTCACATATGGGATTCCCTACTGTGGAAGCCAGATGTCCGGCCAGTGTACTAAAGACTCCTGTTGCTTTAAAGGTACGCTGAACATCACCCAAATGCCCCTCGCATAGGGTATAAATGCAGCATTCAGGTCTACCATAGCCAGAACTTTGTTGGTCTGTTTACCTGCATCTGTTTTCTGCCGGTTGAATGCATTTTCATTCTCCAATGACTACGTATGCCTGTTTGTTGCTGACTTCTTTGCAGTTGCAGATAAGTGCCCAGTTGCGGTTTTTGTTTTTTCTTGCCTTGTTTTGTGATCCTTCGGGTTACTGTCATCCAGGAAGGGTAAATGCCAGTATGGGAGATAGATTTGCCATAAAGACTGCCACAATAAGTGTCTTTTTTGTCTAGGAGCTTCTCATGACCATACTTCTTGTTCTGTTTGTCAGGCATTCATCCCAAAAACCCTTTGCAGCAGACTTTCTTCCCTTTCCTTGTGTCGTAAGAACCAATGTGTTAAGTTTCTCGCAAACGATACAATGGAAGGAATCTCCATTCCAAGGGTTAGCCATTAGGTAAGAAAAAGGTGAAAAAGGAATGACAGGAATCTTCTGCTGTCCAGCCTCTGCTAGGTGTTTCTCCTGCGGTAGTTACAAACCCGGAGGCTCGCCCAGCTGTGTTGCCAGATTTCTTTGCTGCAACCATGTTGGAGGTTGGTGAGGATCCGGCTGGCAGCACATCCAAAAAGAATTTGCAGATGTTCATGGGAGATCACAGTTGATTTTTTTCTGAGGGGCCTAGAAAAGTTCCTCCATTTTTAGTTGGGGAAGAAGTTCCTACTAGGATTCTCGATTGTCGTTCTGGGTCTGAGACTTCTCAGATTTTTGGAGGGGGTCATTCCCTTAAAAAAGAAACAAAAATGTAAACATGTTTCTTCTGCTCCAAGGGATGCACAAAGTGATAGGCTATTTACTGCTTTTATGTCTTTAAAGCCTCTTCAAGGGGTTTAGGTTCCTGCTCCTCCTTGGTCCTCTACTCCATTTAAAAGGCCTAGAGAACAGGATTCTTCTGAGGATGAGTTGAATTCTGATGACGAATCCCTGACTTATTCTACTGAAATTCCTTCTCCTTTGGACTGTGGGTCAGAGGAGGAGGAATTTATTAGTCCTGATGTTCCTTTTGAGTAAATTTCCTTTGGGGACACAATCTCTAGAATGACAGATTTTTTTTTTTTTTTTTTAAGTGGGATTGTGCTCAAGTCTCTGTTATCAATAAGAGGTACTATGAGTTGCTGCAGTTGGAATCTCCAAAGCCTTCGGCTAGTCCACCTGTTTTGGCTGCTTTGCTGGATGCTTTTTCCAATGCCTCTCATGTACCTTATGCTCTACCCCCTGCTCCCAAGAAACCTTACAGGTTTTGTAGGGTGCCTGAGGATTGTTATTTTTTATATAAATGCCCTGGTGCTGACCCCTCTGTAGTGTCTATAGCCTCTGATAAGCTGTCTCACTTGTTTCATTCCCTCAAGTTATTGCCTTCTGACAAGGACAGCAGAGCTATGGAAAGGCTGAGTAAGATGGCTTACACTTCTGCTACCCTATAGTAGCTTTTAGGGCTATTAACCAAAAAAAGATAGTCAAAACAGCACCTTGGAAAGGGAAACAAACAGCAGCTTCGTACTCCACAAAACTCTTTAATATGAGCAGTTCCAACACACTGATGTGTTGGAACTGTTATTATTAAAGACTTTTTGTGGAGTACAAAGCTGCCATTTCTCTTTCCGAGGTGCTGTTTTGACTGTTTTCTTTGGTCATTAATGCTTTTTAGTACCAGATCCAGTGTGTTTTAGAGTTTTATGGCCATTAATTATCAGACCCATATGTCTAGGTATGTGTTGGCTCTTCTTTCTCAGGCCTGTTAAGTTATTTCATTTTTTTACCATCAGTTTTTATTTTTTTTAACAAAAACATTGTTATTAAATTATCACATATGACATAGGCAGTCTTGCATTTATATAAATGGCCTGTCAACTTATTTCTGATTTTCCAAACTCTGAGGGTAAAACTTCTGTTCTTTCCTTGCTAGGGACTTCCTCTCAAGTTGTTTGTCATTTTATTAAATGTAGTTCTGATGTGGCAGATGCATCTTCTAGGGCTGCTGTTTTTGGTTCAGTGTTGAGGAGATATGCTTGGCTTAGGCTTCAACCTTTACCTGATGATATTAAGGCTAAATTGATGGATGATTCTCTGGATTCTAAGCTTTTGTTTGAGGAAGCTGGCTTGTTTAAGTGCCTTCAGGTTAAGGGTAAGGCCTTACAGAACCTTAAACATGTTTGTTTTTCCTGTGCCTAAATTTCAGAGAAACTATCCTGCTAAGCCTGACTTTATTCATAGGCAACCCCACCCTTCTACTAAAAGTAAAAAGAGTGGCAAACAGGCTCCTCAGTTTTTAGGGACTCTGAAGCCTTCCTTTCCAGACAAACCAGGTGCTGTTTGACTATCCGTCCCTTCCTAGCTGCATTCCTCTTTCTCTTCACCTTTCTCTTTCTCTTCCTGTTTGGCTTCAGATCACTGAGGGTTCTTGGGTTCTGTCAATCACTCATCAGGGTACTTCATGGTGTGGAATGGGCACTCCTTATCCTCCTCGGGAACAACTTCTTTTTATCCCCAGAGGTTCTTCAAAATCTCTTGACTCAGGGTACTATTCAAGAGCCTGTGCCCCAAAAGGGGGAAAGGGTTCTACTCCAGACTGTTTCTAGTGCCCAGGAAAGAGGGCACTTGGAGACCTACTCTAGACCTCTGTCATCTAAACACTTTTATAAAGGTACCTTCCTTTCAGATGTTGTCCCATCAGGTTCTGTTTCCTCTCTTGCTCCCTCAGGCCTATATGGTGTCTCTGGATCTCAAGTATGCTTATCTCCATATTCCAATCCATTCTCTTTTCAGGAATATTTTGCATTTCTCTGTTGTTTCCTGGCATTTTAAGTACTCTGCTTTGCCCTTTGGCCTTTCTGTTGACCCAAGGGTGTTCACCAAATGCCTTGCTCCTGTGACTGCTTTTTGCAGGCTTCAAGGGATCCAAATTTTTCCTTACTTCGATGACCTGTTCATTCAGGTGTCCTCTCCAGAGACTGTTTTGCAATATCTTCATTTTGTCATTTCCCTTCCTTTGAGTCTGGGGTTCACTATAAATTTCAAAAAGTCTTCTCTGACTCCCTCTCAAGATCATGTTTTTCTGGGTTGCAGGATTCAGATGGCGCCAATACTGGCTTCCCTGCCCCCTCCAAAGGCCTTAATTCTCATTTCTTTCTTTCACGATCTTCTTCGTCTGGCTTCCATTACCACCAGGGAGTTTCTGAGAGCTCAGGGTTTCATGGCATCCGCCATTCCAAAGCTCCCTCTGGCCAGTCTTCGCATGAGAAAGTTTCAGTGGTTTCTGAAGTCAATGTGGCTTCAACATGCACATCCTCTAAACTTTGTAGTTCCCCTTCTTCCTTGTCTCAGACAGGAACTTCACTGGTGGATTCAGCAGTTGTCTCTGAATCTGGGGATCTCTTTTCATCCCCCTTTTCCCTCTCAGGAATTGTTCACAGATGCTTCAGACATGGGATGGGTGGTGACATTTGGTCCTTAAAAGTTCACAGGGTATGGTCACCTCATCTGCGGATGGCAGCTGCTCTGCTGAGTCTTCAGGCCTTTCATCCTCTTTTCTCTCCAGGGCCTCTCAAGGTGTTCACAGACAATACCACAGTGATGTGGCATGTCAACAAACAGGGAGGATCAATATCTTCTCTTCTTTGCCGATTGGCATGCCTGGTATGGGAACTTGCTGTCAAGAATCAAGTGACTGCTCAGACAGTTAATATCCCTTCTGGTCAGAACATTGTGGCAGACACTCTTTGCAGGTCCTTAACTCAGTCCCATGAATGGCTGCTTCACAGAAATGTTTTATTCTGGACATTATCCACCAGTGGGGTACTCCATAACTGAATCTTTTTGCCTCACCTCAAAACAGACAAGTTCCTCTGTTTTGTGCTACAGTTCCAGGTCCTCTGGTGTGGAAGGTAGATGCCCTCTCATTTTCTTGGAAGAGGACGTTTCTTTATGCATTCCCTCCCCTTCCTCTTATTCTGAAAGTCATGTTCAAAATTCAACAGGATGATCCCACAATCCTGTGTATGACTCCCTTTTGGCCATGGCAGCACTGGTTCCCTCTGCTTCTGCATCTAGCCAGGGACAATTATTACAAGTTACCTCACAGAGTGGATCCACTCTCACACGACAAGGGATCTCTCATCCATCCCCACCTGTTTACTCTTCAACTGACAGTTAGGATTTTGATTCCTCATAGACACCTTTTTTCTGAGGATGTGCTGCAAGTCCTGCAGGAGGCCAGGAAATCTACTACTAGGAAATCCTACTTATCCAAATGGAAGAGATTTTCTGTTTGGTGTCTCTGTCATAACCTGGACCACTTACTGTGGATGTTCCTTTGGTTCTCTCTTATTTGTGTGAGTTGCTCAATGCTGGCTTGGCCTATTCTTCTATTAAAGCCCACGTATTCACTATCTCTGCTTGTCTGACTTTTTCTCCTCCTTTAGCTCCTAGATTTGAGGTGAAACCATTTTTAAAGGTGTCCTTAATAATAGACCTCCTAGGAAACCTGTTCCTCCGCCCTGAGATCTTAATTTTGTTTTGGAGAAGCTGACTCAGGCTCATTTTGAGCCTGCTGCTCCAGCTTCCTTGCAACATTGTTCCTGGAAGACTGTTCTTTTGTTAGCTTTTACTTCTGCCAGATGGGTGTCTGAGTTACAGGCCTTATGGCTTGTCCTCCTTTTTTGATCTTTCATGAGGACAGAGTATCCTTGCACATTAACCCTTCTTTTATGCCTAAGGTGGTTAATGAGCTCTCACTTAATCAGTTTATTAATCTGCTTACTTTTTTCCCCTCTCCACAAAATGACAATGAGAGGGTGCTGCATCCTTTGGACGTGAATAGACAACTCAGGGTTTATTTGGATAAGACTAAGGCTATTAAAAAATCTGATCAGTTATTTGTATCTTTTCATCCTAGACCTTTGGGACTTGCTGCATCCAAGCAAACTATTTATTCTTGGATTTCTAAGGCTATTTCTTTTTGTTACACTTTTCATGACAAGAGCCTTCCCGCTTCAGTCAAGGCTCATTCTACTAGAGCTGTGGCTTCTTCTGGTGATTTTCAAGGGCTTAGATACTAATTCTATTCTTGAAGCAGCTACCTGGACTTCTTTGCATACCTTTACCAAGCACTACAAGTTGGATGGCATCTCTAGAGCTAGGGCTGGTTTTGGTTTTGCTAGTGCCATTCTTCATGGCTTTTTAGGGGACTCTTCTGCTCCTTCCCCTCCCTAGTTTCCTCTTGAGCTTTACCACTCTCTCATATGTTAAGAATACTACAGCAGTGAATGTAATGACATAGTACAGGTGTGTAAAATCTTACCATATTGGTAGATGTCCTTGCCTTCACTGCTGCAGTACTCTCCCCCTCCCTCCTTCCCCCTACTCCAATGCCTTCCTGGATGTACAGATTACCTCTTGGGTTCCTTGGACTGGTGTTCGTACTGGGGAAATTAGTTCTGACTATGGCAGGCCTGAACATCACTTTTATGCCCTATGCTATGCACGGAGCGTTCGGGTGATGTTCAGCGTACCTTTAAAGCAACAAGATGGTTTGGTAGACTGGCTGGATGTCAGGCTTCCACTGCGGGGAATTCCATATGTTAAGAACACTGCAGCAGAGAAGACAAGGACATATACCGTTATGGTAAATTTTGCACAACTGTTCTTTCACTGTATTATTGAAACTGAAATCATTCCTTCCCCCCCCCCCCTTCAATCAAGCAGCTTTTCCTTTGCTAGCTTATCATAATATGCATTAAATAATTACTGACGGAGTTAATAAAATCTGTAACCCTTGCATGCAGCATGTAAACTTTATGTTGTGGTGTCATGAGCAATTATAAAGCTGTAGAAATACAGAAAGCAAACAGACAAATAAGTCATAATGTTTCATTCCAACTCCCCCAAATACAAGCATGCATAAGGCTGGTTGTAAGGGATTTGCATTAACATGATTTATTATTTACATTTGTCCTCAAAGAATGATCAGCCATAATGTTTTCTTTTTTTATTCTTGTTCAGGGTTTAAAGTTTAAATCTTGTCCACAGTGCATTTAATTGAATTTACTTCTTGAACTCTGAAAAATGGAAATAAAAATGGAAACTATCATGCCTCTGGCAACTTTTTTTTCTAGAGCAGTTATCTATTCTCTGCTCAGTATTCTTACCTTTGCGGAAGGCAGCTGCTGAGGCTATATGCCTTACTCTGCTGGAACATACGACAAACCAGCAAAGATGATAACTTTGTAGTCCGTATTTCTGCTTCATGTCAAACTCACTTTATCTTGTTGGCTTATTGTCTTCATATTGACTGGATGAACTCCATATGATATCATAACAGGTAGGGTCTTACCTGTTTCTGTCTTCATATTGACTGGAGGAACTCCATATGGTAACTTCACAGGGAGGTTCTTACCTGTTTACTCTGGTCATATTAACTTGAGGAACTCCCTATGAGGATATAAGTTCACAGATAAGTTCTTACTAAGCTTAACACCAATTAAATGGTCAAGAAGCTCAGCAACATTACCCAGTACGTGTGAGATAATAAAAATGTCACCATTAGGCAGATTTTCTTCCTGTATCCCAGATGCCATATGGTTTTAAAGGTTGCTAGGGGATGTACTCTGCTTGATATGTACAGGCTGCTTATTCCAGAAATGGGGAATATGCTAGGTTAGATGTATTTTACAATGCCTAGTGCTTTTGTTGTGGTTGCATAGGTTTAAGTTTCTAGAGCGAGTGTTTGCTTTGCTACTGGTTTGCTTCAGTTGAAACAATTCATGAAGTGCTATAGCCTTCATACCAAAGAAGGTTAAGAAGAGATTACCCACCCTCAGGAGTCTGTGCAAGACAGGGCAGAGGGACAGGAACACAGAGGAAATAAACGTTATCCAGTCAGTGTTCCCCTCATGTCAGCCACCCTTCCTTACTTAAGGGATGTTGGCTTTCCTCCTTTATACATTTAGGCCCTATACCATCTTTCATCTCTTCCAGCATGTTATGTCTTCTGCTTCTCTGTCTTTCTAGTCTTGATTTTCTGAAGACCTCTGCCCTTTTACCCATTTCTGTTCCTCTTCCTGGCCCTTCTCTGTATTAAGTGTCAGTTTAGGCTTCACACCTTCTCCAAGGATGTTAAGATCAACACACCTCCTCTTTTGTGCCTCGCCATTGTTAAATAGTGAGTGACCTTAAAGATGTTCTTCATTCCACATTGCTGCAGTCCTAACTATTGGGTAGTCCGCTGTCCAGTCGGCCCGAATACCAGAGTATATGGCTGACGTCGGTCAGGGCGCATTAGACTGACGCCAGTACGTCAGGGTACTACGCGCATGACCGACGTCATATCCTCAGTCTTTTTTGCCGCATGGTCCGATGCAGAAGCAGTTTTGCGAGTGCAGGTTGGCGTTCTGAAATTTTCTGAAGTCGGAGTTTCAGACCGAATCAGAGTTGGCTAAGTACCCGTTGGGGAACATTTTGGTTTTTCTTGCCTCAGTATTTAACCGGATGTCAGAAAAAGTGAATAACTGTATTTCTTGTGGGAAACAGATACCTCATAGGGATTACCATACTTTGTGTATACCTTGTTTAGGGCCTGAGCACGACGTTGTTGGATGCCGCTCTTGTGCTAGGTTTAACAAACGCACTATTAAGAGAAGGTTAGACTGTGCCAGGTTAGTGTTTGGGAAGCGTTGCAATTATAAAATGCCGCCGGATGCTCCGGCGCCCGCTTCCAAGAAGCGCAAGGACAAAACAGCGAAGCCTAGGGTTGATGAACCGGCAGTCCCGGACGCCGGTTCTTTAGAAGGCTCAGTGGAGCCAGAGGTTTTGCCAGGAGTTTCTTTGGAGTCTCAGGCAGAGACTTTACTGTTATAGGATGTGCCTTCTCAGGAGGTAGGCCAGGCTGAGGGGGCTTCTCAGGTAACTGTTCTTCCCTCTCTTCCCAAGGGAGTTAGAGCCTCTCCTTCTGTTTCCAAAACTTATTTGAGAGGTAGGCCAAGTTTAGCTTCAGTAGGGGCTTCTCCTAGCACTTCAGGTTCTGTGCCTAAGAAACATATGCTTAAAATGGCAGAAGATTTGATTACTATGATTAGAGGTTCTATGCCCCCTCCTGATAAGAGGCCTAGGGTGGAACCTGAGTTTGATGGTTTTGAACAGTGTTCAGAGGCTTCTGACACTTCTGCGGAAGATTTGCAGGAGTATCCTCCTTATTCTGATTCTGATGTGGATGATTCCACTCCTACAGCTTCTCCTCCTGAGGATTTCTCATTTTCAGAGACTCTGCATTCCATGAGGGAGCACTTTAAATGGGAAGGCCAGGATTACTCTGATTCCAGGAAAAGGCTTAGGGAATTCTTGTTTTACCCCAGCATAGGCCCTTAGCTATACCTCCTGTGTTGAATGTGGTGGAAGATGTTTTGCAGAGGCTTCCCTGAACCCTGATTCTTTGCCTCCTGCTCCTGTTAAACCTGATAGGTACTATAGGGTGCCTGAAGCTCATAAGTATCTTTTAAGAGTCCTAGGGCAGACCCGAAACTGTTTCTCAGGGACCTAAAGGTGTTAAGGCCTCTGTGGTTAAAACCCTGTTCCCACTGATAAAGAGGCAAGGGCTTTGGATAGATGGGGAAAGAAAGTGTATACTTCTTCCACTTTAGCCATGAGGGCGTTGAATTGTCAGTTTCACATGCTAAAATATCAAAATTATCTCCTTTCACAACTGAAATCTAAGGTGGATGCTTTGGCGGAAGGTATTGAGTGTAAAGAGTTGCTAGATTTAGTTCATGTGTCTGAACAAGTGGGTAAGCATTCTTTGCAATGTGGTTTTGATGCTGTACAGGCCTCCTCGAGGGTGGCTGCCACTAGTTCTGTTCTTCGCAGGCATGCCTGGTTGAGGGATCAGAATTTAGCTGAGCATGTTAAGACAAGGATTTTGGATGCTCCTTTACAGTCTGATGTGTTGTTTGGTTCGCCTGTGGAAGCAGTTTTAAAGAAAATGGAGGACAAAGCTAAGTCTATGCAAACTGTTAAAGATTTTTGCAGGTGCAGCCACCAAGTTCAGTAGAAATTGGCCTACTATAGGATAGACATATCCTGCTTATGATTCCCAGTCTAGTGTGAGGTCTAGACGTGGTAGGGCCAGAGCTCAAGGTTCTTTTAGGCCTAGAACAGGAGTTCACCTGCTCAGACTTCTGGTGAGGGCAGGGGTCAGTCCTTTCGTAAACAGACCCAATGACCTGCCTTTTCAGCTGCCAGTAGATTCTCATCTGGCAGCTCCTTTGGGAGGAAGACTGTCTCTTTTCAAAGAAAATTGGGATTTAATCACTCAAGACAGATGGGTGTTGGATATCATTCACCACGGTTACAGGTTTTATTTCCATACATTGCCCCTTTCAAAGGCATGCCAGACGTTCCTCCTCCACAAAGGAAAGAGGCTCACAAGCAAATTTCTCTGTTACTCCAAATAGGGGCCATTCAGCCAGTCCCTGTATCAGAAAGGGGCCTAGGATTTTATTCTCGCCTGTTCCTAGTACCAAAGAAGGGGAACACGTGGAGACCAATTTTGGATTTATCTATCCTCAACACTTATCTGGACATTCCAAAGTTCAAGATGTTGACGTTACAACAGCTTTTACCTCTGCTGGGCAAAGATCACTGGATGGTAACTTTAGATCTCAAGGAAGCTTACCTTCATGTGCCTATAAGACTAAGTTGCAGGAAGTATCTGCGTTTCGAGCTGGAAATTCTCATTATCAGTTCTCTGCATTGCCCTTTGGCTTATCTACTGCCCAGAGTATTCACAAAGGTTCTGGCTCCAGTGATAGCTTACTTCAGGCTAAAAGGAATTCAAATCTATCCTTACTTGGACGACTGCCTGATTCTGGCTCAAGAAAAGGAAGACCTTCTGCAGCATCTGGAATATGTTATAGCAGTGCTAAGATGCCTAGGGTATTCTGTGAACGAAATAAAGTCCAGTCTAGTACCCTCTCAAGACATGTGCTTTCTGGGTGTGAGACTGAATACAGCAGCCCAGATGGCCTTTTAACCCCGGACAAACAAAAGAGTCTATCCCTTTACTTCCATCAGCTATCTCATCAGTCCGTGCTGACTGCAAGGACAGTCCTTCAAGCATTAGGGTTCATGGCATCTTGTATTCTGGTGCTTCCCAATGCCAAACTGCATATGAGGAAGCTGCAATGGTATCTCAAAAATGTATGGACACAGCACTGCCAGGATTTGGACACTGTCATTCAAATAATACCTTGCCTTCAAAAAGAATTTTTGTGGTGGGCTCAGGAATGTCACCTAAACAAGGGACTCTCTGTGACCCGGCCAGAGGCGAGTCAGATTTTAACGACAGATGCCTCGGACATTGCTTGGGGAGCTCATCTAAATGGAAAGTGGATACAAGACAAGTGGCCTGCCAGACTACAGCATCTACATATCAACATGAAGGAGATGTTAGCAGTCCAGTTTGCATTAATGGCTTTCAAGGAGTTACTTCTTCCAGGGCAGGTGTTGATTCTAACAGACAACACAACTGTCATGTGGTACATCAACAAACAAGGGGAACACATTCTTATCCTCTATGCAGGCAAGCAATGATTTTATGGGAGACTGCGCTCAGCTTGCAACTAACTCTTCTGGCAACCTTTCTGCCCGACGCACAGAACTCCTTAGCAGATGTGTTAAGCAGACAAATCATGGATCCCCACGAGTGGAAACTGGATCTTCATGTATTTCAGAAATTGACAGTGTCATGGGGAACTCCAGACATAGATCTGTTCGCTTCTCCACTAAACCACCAGCTGCCAAAGTTTTGCACAAAGGGGTTTCATCACACAGCTTGGAAAGTGGATGCTCTTTCTTTCAGTTGGAAAAATCTTCATGTGTATGCCTTTCCACCTCTGCCTCTTCTTCCAAAGGTGCTCTTAAAGGTCAGACAAGACAAGCCAAGGATGATTTTAATAGCTCCAGATTGGCCTCGGCAACACTGGTACCCACTACTAAGGAGTCTGGTAAGGAAGCCTCCATGGCCTTTACCTTTGATTCCACATCTGTTATCTCAGAAGGACGGTCATCTGCTCAATGTCAAGCTTCACTCACTTCATCTAACAGCCTGGCATATTCTGTGTTGAAACACAGCAGGTCTCAACTTCCTCAACAAGTTTTAAATGTGATTATGGAAGCTAGAAGACCTAGTACAAGGAAAGTGTACACAGAAAAATGGAAGAGGTTTTTAATTTGGAGTACAGCAAAGAATTTGGAGATTTCTGAGCCTAATTTGAATGTGGCTCTTCAATATCTTACTGAGTTATTGGACAAAGGTTTGTCCTTCTCTTCCATTAAGATTCATGCTGCAGCAATTTCAGCTCACTATGATTGTGACCCACCATTGTTTTCGCATCCTTTGTTCAAGCAGTTTCTTAGAGGGGCAAAGAATATAAGACCCCACGTAGAGCTCCTACTCCTGCTTGGGATCTCAATTTTGTGTTGGAAAACTTACTCTACAACCTTTTGAGCCTGCGGCTACTGCTGAATTGAAATACTTGTCATGGAAGACTGCTTTTTGTTGGCTATTACTTCTGCAAGAAGGGTGTCTGAGTTGCAGGCCCTTATGGCAGTAGAGCCCTTTTGATTTTCCATAAGGATAGGGTATCATTACGTACTAATCCTTCCTTTATGCCTAAGGTGGTTTCTAGTGTGGCTTTAAACCAAACTATTCATTTGCCTACTTTTATGCAGACCCCCAAAATAAAGGGGAAAAGATTTTGCACACTTTAGATGTACATAGGCAATTGCGTTATTATTTAAGCAGGACTAAGGATTTTAGGCAGTCTCAGCAGTTGTTTGTTTCTTTTGCTTTGAGTTCAGGGCAAGCCTGTGTCAAAACAAACTATTTCTAGGTGGATTGGGTTTTGCATTGCATTTTGTTATTCCCATCATGGCAAGGAGATTCCAGCTGGGATTAGGCCTCATTCCACTAGGGCTACTGCCACTTCAACAGCATTTCTAAGGCGGGTGGCAACTAAGGATATTTTGGAGGCAGCTACTTGGAGTTCAGTGCATACTTTCTCTAAGCATTATCACCTTCCTCTCTACTCTAAGTCTAGGGCTGGTTTTGCCACAACTATTTTGCAAGGCATGTTGTCAGCTCCTGCTTCTTTATGATTTGCCAGCCTCCCTTACCTCTGCTTTGGGATTCTACCCAATAGTTAGGACTGCAGCAATGTGGAATGAAGAACATAGTACAGTTTTGTACCTACCATAAATGTAGATGTTCGAGGATCCACATTGCTGCAGTCCAATTTACCTCCCTCCTTCCCCTCTGTGTTTAGGGGTGGTTGTGTAGGTGAGGTTATATGCTGATATTTTTGTATATATTTTTGTATATATTGTACATATTTCTGGTGCAGGTATATTGGGCCTTGTCTTTTTAGGGTCTTCTGACATCTGGGGCAAGAAAAGACTGAGGATATGACGTCGGTCATGCGCATTAGTACCCTGACGTACTGACGTCAGTCTAATGCGCCCTGACCGACGTCAGCCATATACTCTGGTATTCGGGCCGACTGGACAGCGGACTACCCAATAGTTAGGACTGCAGCAATGTGGATCCTCGAACATCTACATTTATGGTAGGTACAAAACTGTACTTTACTATCCTCCATGTTCCTTGCTTTGTTGTGCTCCTGATACCTATTCTCAGTATTCCTGTTACAACTTGCCACACTGCCCCTTATGTTGTATTAGCACTTGATTCTTTGAGGCAGTCCATGACCTTTCATGAAATCTCTGTGCATTTACTTTCTTTTTTAGTAGGTTTCTCTTTAATGCAGTCCTCTTCCTTCCACCAGCTCTCCTTATATCATTTCCTTGTTATAGAATGGAGTTGCTTGTTTAATACTCTGAAATATCCAGCTCTTTTCCTTTCATGTTACTGTCAGCACATACGGAGCGAGAACACATTCTGTGCTGCTACACCCTTCCTTACATTACTGGAGCATACAACTTTCTCTTCTAGTATAAGTAATTTAGGAAATCTTCAACACATCTTATCTTGTGTCTTGACATTGTGAGTTCTTTCCAGTCTGTTGCCTTTCTGAGTAGATGCATCCTGATTTTACTGGACCGAACAATAACACAGCACAAGTTTGGGTGACATAGGAACCAGGGTACATTTTTGCCACATGTGTGTCCTAGCTTTATGGAAATCATTATATCTAGGTCTGCCAGAGCTAACTCTAATCTGATCTATATACATTTAATAGGTTTGCTCCTCTCAGTTTCTTTGTCAATCCATGAGTCTTACATTGTCACTTCACAGTCTGTTTACTAGGTATTTTTTTCCCTTGTGGACAGTCATTGTCTTCCACAGCATTGTGATCTCACTCTGATTTCCCCACTGGTGGTCTAGTTAATACTTTTGTTCCACAACAGTCTTAGCACTGTGAAGTCCATCTCTTATGTCCGCTGCTTCTAACACTAAGCCCTCATCCTTGGCTAGCACACTGCTGCTGTTTGTCCATCCAAACAATAGCTACTACACATTCTTCACACTTCTTTTCCAGTATGGTGTCCCATTTTGCTCACTCATTCTTTCCTTCAACACATGATTATGTTTGTTTTATTATGGTCCTGGTCCCAGAGCTAACTTAGCATGTTACTATCTTAGTTGGGAGCTGCGCTGCATATAAAGTCAAGCTGATTTGCACTTAAAAGTCCAGTAACTTACTGGAGTAGTGTTGATTGAGTTAACTCTTGCCTTCACAGTAACAGATCCAGTATAAAAATTAGTTGTGTCCACCATGACTCATATTGCCAGTTGGGGTATCTTAACTAAAGCATTTTGTGCACAATTTGCAGTGGTTGGTGCTACTGTTTCAGATAGTCCATAAACCATAGAGGTTGCAGTTTGGAGAGCTTCATAACTAAGATAATAGCAACTGTTCCAAATCAGAAATATCAAAGGAAAAGAACACGGTGGTTCTGAAGGAGGATTTCTAAGCACATTCATTATTACAAGATGGAGTTAGATTCCTTTTAGAAGTCTCAGAGATTACATTTGTTTTAAAAGCACATTGGTCATTGGAGGAGAAAGAAAGGATTGGATCCCCAGAGCCAAGGTAGTAAAGCTGGCAAAGCAGAGTAGTGAATGCTAACATAAGAATAAGCCAGCCACTGTTCAATAAGATGAGATAATAATCTAATATCTAACATAATTTTCTAGTAGTGGAAAAGGGGTCCATTTGTGACACCAAAGAGAATCTATTTTTTCTTCATAAAAGAGACTTTCTCGTAGTAGGTGTTTAGCTTCATACAAAATTATATTTCTCTACAGGAAAGGTCAGAACTGTCAGGAGTCGAAACATTCATTTCTAAACCATCTGATAAAGAGTGTGATTAGTTGCACAAAGCATTTTCCCTGCTAAGAGGCAATTATTGTAAGTAGTGAGTAGAGATATGGAAAAGAAGTATAAAATGATGGTTGTTTGTGCCAGAGTTGAGGTATTAAAATCACTTGAAATTGTTCCATATGCCTTTCTAAATTCTGATATTCTGAATCTGAGCAATAGGGAATAATACATACAGGAGACTCTGCTTTTGTATGAAAGTGCCCTGTGCCCTCATCATAAAATCAGGAAGCTGTGCATTTTGAGGAAAAGCAAAGCGATAAAAGGCCAGAGTCACCCAAAATGCACACAAGATTTAATAATTTAATTGCTGTTTGAGATCAAAATCAATCTTATCATTGAGGAGCTCTACTAAAATGTTACTGGTTCTGTGCAGA
Source organism: Protopterus annectens (assembly GCF_019279795.1). Classification (NCBI taxonomy): domain Eukaryota; kingdom Metazoa; phylum Chordata; order Ceratodontiformes; family Protopteridae; genus Protopterus; species Protopterus annectens. The sequence continues at coordinate 294,149,607 of NC_056745.1, forward strand.
TGTTTTGAGTGATGTGGATATTCATTGATAAAACCAGATCCCCACCATTCATTTCTACTCTGCATAAGGAAAAAATAAGTCTTGTTTGTCTGTGTACCAAACTGATGTAGTATTGTCTGCTAATTTTCTGAACAGATTCCTACTTTGGGTAATTCAGAATGCTTTTAACACCTTTTCCACCATGAATTATTCTGCTGTATATGTTGTCTGGCCTGAGGACTCAGCCCATACCTCTGAACATTTATTGACTGCAGATGACTACTCCATCTGAAGTTTAATTATGCTGTAGTAAGGAAGTGTGAGTGAGAAAAAAAAAGAGAAGATTGCCTTCCTTCATTCTTTGGAACTATGGTTAGCCACCATTTTAATTTCTTAATCAATGATGGAATAAGTCAGATATACTTTTGAAAGTCATGAATCACTTAATTCCAAAGACTATTCATGTAATGCTTAACCTTTCTCAGAAAGCCAGTGTATGCTGCACCATCATATTACTTGTGCACATGTGGCCCAGGAGGCAGAGAAATGATCTTGCTGATCAAGGAGGACTGAACTGTTACTTAACAGAAATAGGGCATCAAGATGTGCCTGTTCTCCAAAATCACTGATGTGGTTAACCTTCTGTTGAAGCAGCATAAAATATGTATTTTTCTTGATGAATCAAACTATTATCCAGATAAGGAGGCATATTAATAAATTTTATTCTGTGAACTGCACTATGTGAATCTAAACATTTAGAAAAAAAAATATCCTGATACGTACAAGAAATCAAAAACCTCTTTCGTAATCATACTTGATATCAACATATCATAAAATGTCATTCACAAAAGCAATCATTCTGTTAACTCTTACTTTATTAATAATTTTCATAGGTGTTACCATCCTGTAACATCTGCATCATTCTATAATAATAATCATGCAGATCTATTACAACAATGCTGGCTTCTTTGTCTGCTGGCCTAATAATAAGTTGATTATTGTGTTCTAACTCTTTTAAGGCAGACCATTCTTCCTTCGTTGAATTATAAAAACCTGGTCTGCGTGGGGTTTTTAATAACTGTGCCAATTCAAATTCACATACCCTTAAAACGGTTTCTAAGGGCAAACTGAATACTGGTAGATAAGTATTGGGTTTTGTTAAAGTAATGTAACTATTAGTACTGTCATTATTGTCATATAGTAACTTTAACATTACATTCCTTGCAAACAATTTTAGATCAATAACAATATCCGATAACTTAGATTGAATAGCTGGTATATAACTGAGCCCCTTATTCAACATAGAAAAATTTGCTTCATTCAAAACTATCTTAGATGAATTAGTGACAAGAAAGTTCTCGTCATTCAAAGAGTCAGAGATATCAGATGTTAAATGGATAACTTCCTTCTCTTGGGGCCTCTGCTCATGGATTGTGCAGTCTTCCTGGGTTGTGCAGCTTTGACTGGAAGTGGGAATTCTAAAAAAGAGAAAGTTGATAGGGCACTATTGTTTAGCACCCAAGTCTCTCTCATTAACAAGTTCATCATTGTTCGTAGGTACATTCAACATAGATGAAACATTAACAGTATGCTCCTTAACTGAATGCAGAGCAGTGTGAGATGATTCTAAAATAGACTTTTCTGCCCTATGTACATCTGTTGCAGTAACATTTGAACAAGATGCAATATTAGAAGGCTGCTTGCAAGCTTGTAATCTAATGGAAGTAACCAAATCTTAGTTAGTTGTTTCTGTTGCTCCACTGTAACAAAAGAATGTTAAGTTGTCAATCTCACCTTCATTCTTGCTGGATGGGTTCGGAGCAGATCCTCGGCTCCGACTCGGCACTTGCTTTAGCTCGAGAACCCCTTTTACCAGCTCGAGGCAACCCTATATCCCATGATGCAAGGAGGAACTACCCCAGATCTCGTTTGCCGCTTAGGGAAAGAGGTCTCCTTTGCCAGCTGAGGTGAGTTTTTCTTAGTAAAATAAGAAAAGTGTAGTTAGGAGTTTATTTCCCTTTTTGAGCGTCAGTTTAGTCTGTAATCTAGTTACAGCCCTACCCTTTCCCTCTTTTTCAGTCCTTTTGTAAACTTTTATAAGTTTTAAGTTACAGTAATTTAGTCAGGCCTAGTTCCCCCCTGGTTATCCCTTCCTGTGTGTTTGTGTAGGGATTAAGTTGTGTGTTTGTGGGGACTGTTTGTGTCTATCCTTTTTAGGATGTCTAGAGAAGGCAAGGTCTCAGGCTTTAAGAAGTGTGACCAGTGCTGTCAGAAAATGTCCCTGACAGACGGTCACACTTCTTGTGTGTATTGCCTGGGGCCTTTGCACCTGCAGGACTCCTGTGCGTTGTGTCATGCTTTTAGCCAGAGAGTCCTGCAGGAAAGGAGGAACAAACTTATCCTCCGAGGTTTACTTAAACCTGAGGGTTCTCCTCCTAAGTCAGGAAAACCTCATAAGCCACCAAAGACTCAGGCTACAGTGTCCAAGCCTCCTCCGGTGGCTTCGCCCGTCGAGCCGACATCGGCCCGGCTGGAGTCGATACTGTTTCTTCTAAAGTAGTGGGTTCGGTGCCGCCGGCTCCGATACCCTGACTACTGGCCTTGTCGGCCCGGCTGGAGCCGACACTTTATTCAGCATCGGAGCCGAGATATCCTCGGCTCCATCTGGAGTTCAAGGGACTTCGGCTCCGATGGTTTCACCCATAAGAGATCCCGGTCCCTTCTATTATGAGTATTCACTGCCCGGGTCTCCTCTTTATCGGAGCGGAGCCATCGGAGCCGATCTTCGAGATCTTCCAGGCTGCCTGACCACGACTTGGAGAGGGTGGTAAGCAGGCTGTTGAAGTCTCAGGCACTGGCCCAAATGCTCCATAGCCCGTCTCAACAGACTGCGGCTATAACCCCTATCATTGAGCTTCCTCCTCCGACTCCACACCAGAGTTCGGAGCCGGAGCTTCTTGGGACAGCGACTGTTTGATGCCGGAGCCGATACATCTTCGGCTCCGTCCTCGGCTCCGATCTCTTCCTTGAGACCTTCCTTGGAAGGATCCTGTCGCCGGGTTTCCACTGTCGGCTCCGAGGGGCTAGTGGCATCGGACCCTTGTCCGACCCCGCTCTCCCTCTCGCGGCTTCGGCTCTGGTAAGCTCGGCACCGACATCGCCTCGGAGCCTTCTCTCTCTTTGGAGCCACCATTCCTGTCTCTTCGAGCGGGTGTGTTCTGGTCTCCCAGGAGAGGAGCCTTTAAGGTGATGAGGAGTGTCCTGGCCTCAGAGCCAGGTCAGCGGTCCGTCCCTCTAGCTCCTCCCTCATCAGTGCCTGCAGATGCCTCTTGCCAGCCTCTTGCTCTCAGGCCCAGGGATCCATCGCCCCAGGTTTCCCCACTGGGAATTTCCTCCTCTTACGAGGTTTCTCCTGATCCTGCAGGGGAACCCCCTCGGAAGAGGACGTGTAAGAGGAAACACACAGACTCCCCCGAGTCTACTACATCTGATACCGACTTAGATGAGTCGGAGGGTTCCCCCCGGTCCCCCTCTGAGGATGTCTCCTTTTCAGACATCCTTGAGCTCCTCAAACAGAGGGGGAATTGGCCCTCCATTGACCCCTCCGAGGATGAGTCGGTATACCTGGAGGCTTTTGGATCCCGACCCTCCACCTCCTGGGTGTCTCCGCCTTTCGACCCACTCATGCAGGTAGTGGCTCGTAAGGCGTGGGTGGCTCCAGATTCTGTGGTACCTGTCCCCAGGAGACCATCCAAGTTCATCACGGCCCCTTCGGATAAACAATTCCTTTCCAAAGGTGTCTCCGTGGATGCTATGGTGGTGGCGGCGGCCACTAAGAAGGAACTGGCGGATCCTTCAGTACCTGTCCATCCTCCTAATAAGGATTCTAGGACCATGGACAGGTATGGAAAGCGGATGTTTTCTTCAGCGACCTTTGCTATGCGTTCGCTGAATTACCTTTGTCACTTCACCAGGCTTCAACGAGATATTCTCAAGGAACTGGGAGAAGTAGTCCAGGATCCTTCTGCTGCTGGGGCTCAGGAAAAGATTGCCTCACAGCTTGCTATCCTGAATTCCATATCTAACTCCTCCATGCGGCTCATATCTTATGCGGCCGATGGAGCGAGCAGGGCCGCAGGCACAGGAGTTGCTCTTAGACGCCAAGCCTGGATGCGGCTGTGTAATTTTGCAGACCCCTTTAAGGTGTCCTTCACCAACACCCCCTTTGATGGTTCGGCTTTGTTCGGACCTCAGGTGAAGGATACTTTGACCAGATGTGAGCAGGACGGTAAAACTCTTTCTGCCGTTGGAGTCCAGTTTTCCACTCCTTCTAGACCTTATCCCAAGGGTCAGAAGGGGGGAAGATGTGGTTCCGAAAAGCCCAAGGAGCTACACCGGACACACGTGGTCAGTTTACCCCCAGAGGCAGAGGGGGTAACAATAATAGCCGCCCTAGAGGCAGGGGGGGTCCTCAGAACCAGGGCAACAGGGAATCTCTTCCTGAGATGCCCTTTCAGCATCCCTGAGGTGTTGCCCGACTGTCCACCCTTGGAGGCAGTCGGGGGAAGAATTTCACTGTACCCAGTAGCCTGGCAATCCCTATCCCAAGAGAAGTGGGTACAGTCGATCATATCCGAGGGTTACAAAATCCCCTTCGTAAGGTTTCCCGTACCTCTACAATCCCTTCCAGACATCTCACCCGGTCAAAGGGATTTGGCAAGACAGGAAGTTTCAAAACTCCTGGAAAAAAGAGCCATCCAGACAGTACCGGCAGACCAAGTAGGATCCGGCTTCTACTCAAGATTCTTTTTGGTCCCCAAAAGGACGGGAGATTGGAGACTGATACTAGACCTAAGCAGACTAAACAAGTCTGTCAGGAAGGCAAGATTCCGGATGGTCACGCTGCAATCCATTCTGCCCTTTCTGGGCAAGGACAACTGGATGTGCTCTATAGACCTTCAGGATGCGTACTATCACATAAAGATTCACAGACGCCCAGAAGGTTTCTCCGCTTCGGCTGGGAGCCAGTCATTACCAATTCAGAGCACTGCCCTTTGGCCTCACTTCAGCCCCAGAGTGTTCACCAAATGCATGGCAGTGGTCACAGCTCACCTGAGACGTCGAGGATTCCAGGTGTTTCCTTATTTGGACGACTGGCTCCTCTCCGCCACCACCAACCATCAGCTTCTTCGGTCCAGAGACTACACCCTACAGCTTTGCAAGAAACTGGGAATTTCGCTAAATTTCGAAAATCCTCTCTGCTGCCTTGCCAATCTATCACCTTTATAGGCAGAGTTAAATATCACAAAATGTTAGCCAGGCTAACAGATCAAAGGATTCTGGACATCCAGAAATTTGTTCAGCTTCTGTTACTAAGCAACAAGATCAAAGCCAGGTTTGTCTTGAAAGTTCTAGGCCTAATGGCTGCGGCCATTGTTCTTCTTCCACTGGCTCGCTTCCTCATGCGTCTCCTGCAGTGGATGTTATTCACGCAGTGGTCGTACCACAATCTTCCTATGAGACACGAAATCTTGGTGACACAGTCGTGCAGGGCTCATCTACGATGGTGGATATCTTCCCCTCTTCTTCATCAGGGCCGACCCTTTATTCCCCCTCCTCCAGTTGCCACCGTCACCACGGATGCCTCTCTGATTGGGTGGGGGGGGCATTATCAGGGCAGGATGGTCCACGGGACGTGGCAACCCATAGAATACCATCTGCACATAAATGTCCTGGAGATGAGAGCAGTGCTTTTTACGTTGCAAGCCCTCGACGACTTTCTTCCCACGGGGACTATTGCAGTACAAACAGACAACATGTCCGTGGTCTGGTACATCAACAAACAGGGCGGAACCAGGTCCTATCCGTTATGTCGAGAAGCTCTCAGACTTTGGCAATGGGCGATCTCTTCTCAGCGGTTTCTGATAGCAACGCACATCCCCGGCAGATCCAACCTATTGGCGGACAGGCTAAGCAGATCTATTCTGATGCCTCACGAGTGGTCTCTCAATCAATCTGTAGTGGATCAGATTTTTCTGAAGTGGGGCACTCCTTGTTGCGATCTTTTCGCTACCCTCAAAACAGCAAGTGCCCAGATTACTTCACACTATCTTCCAGGCCAACCCTTGAGAGACTCTCTAACCCAGGATTGGCCTCGGGGACTTCTTTATGCTTTTCCTCCCTTTCCATTGATTCCACAAGTCATTCAGAAAGCCACCGTTTTGAGAGCCAAATTGATCCTCATTGCTCCATATTGGCCTCGACAAATTTGGTTTCCGTCTCTACATCGTCATCTTCTGGTGCAGCCCTGGCATCTGGACCCAGTTCCGGATCTTTTGATCCACCAGTCGGGTCAGCAGCACCGGGCCATTCATTCTCTCAACCTCACTGCTTGGTTGCTCCACTTCCTTCCCTAGCCAGGCTACCAATGATTTCTGACTCAGTCAGAGACATTTTAGTGTCTTCTTTGAAGTCGTCCACTAGAACTATTTATGCTAGCAAGTGGCGACGTTTTTCAGTTTGGGCAAACGCCAGAAATATTGATCCTTTTACTGCTCCTGTACATTCTGTTTTGGATTTCCTGGCGGAGGTTTTTCATTCAGGATCCTCGTCATCTACAGTCAAAGTACAACTGGCTGCTATTTCCAAGTATCATGTTGGCTTGCATGACAATAACATCATGTCTCATAGGTTATGCAAGGCCTTTTTGAGAGGAGTTTTTCTCCTAAAACCTCCTGTGAAACATCCTCCTCCGCAATGGGATCTAAACTTAATGTTGGCATCCCTAATTCTACCTCCTTTCGAACCGTCTGCTACATGTTCTTTGAAGTTGTTGACGTGGAAAACTATATTTTTACTGGCCGTTACTTCTGCAAGAAGAGTTTCTGAGATTCAAGCCCTCTGTATTCGTTCACCTTATCTGGTTTTTCATAAGGATAGGGTTTCGTTAAGAACTAACCCTTCCTTTCTTCCCAAGGTTGTATCTCAAACCAATATTAACCAATCTATAGATCTACCAGTTTTCTTTCCTAACTATTCTGACAGAGCTGAACAGAAGCTGCACTTTTTGGATGTCCATCGTCAGCTCAGGTACTACTTACATAGGACTAAACAAATTAGAAAATCAGACCAATTGTTTGTCTCCTATGCAGAAAACAGGTTAGGTCTTCCAGTTTCTAAAGTGACCTTATCTAGGTGGTTGACTTCCACCATTTCCTATGTGTACTCTCTCAGGGGCAAACATCTATCTTCTAAGCCAAAAGCACATTCGACCAGGAGTCTATCCACTTCTGTAGCCTTTCAGGATAAACTTCCCATTGACACTATTTGTGCAGCAGCTACTTGGGCCACGCCTCATACCTTTGTGTCTCATTACAAGTTGGATTTGGCCTCCAGAGATAGGGCCAGTTTTGGTTCCACAGTTCTCAAGAGTCTGTTCCATTGAGCCACCCGGGATACAGGTGCTAGGGCCGCGGTCCCATGCAGCAAGAATGAAGAGATTGACAACTTAACATTTAGAAGTTATGTACCTACCATAACGCTCCATGTTAGTTGTCTTCTCGCCTTCTTTCTTGCCCTCCCTCCTTCCCCTGGCCTGGACAGATCTTGGAGAGTTCTATTAGATTGCTTCCTCTGGAGCATTGTTATGAGGACTTCTTTTAGGAACCATGGTTCCTAATTATGTTAGGATAGTCTTTAGCAGGGTCAGTTAGCTGCCAAACGAGATCTGAGATAGTTCCGCCTTGCATCATGGGATATAGGGTTGCCTCGAGCTGGTAAAAGGAGTTCTCGAGCTAAAGCAAGTGCCGAGTCGGAGCCGAGGATCGGCTCCGAACCCATCCAGCAAGAAAGAAGGCGAGAGAAGACAACTAACATGGAACGTTATGGTAGGTACATAACTTCTAATTCAGTTTTATCCAAACGGTCATGTTTCGGCCATACAAAAATGTTTCTGCTTTGAAAATCCTGATAGTCTCACAATAATTTCTTGGCCTTAATCTGTTCTAACTTAGTTTCGAAAAGGGAAATATTACAATACAGCTCCTCTAATTTTCACCCACAAGCATCAGATGAGCCATAAACTGTTGCTATCTTTTCCTGCATACTTTCAATCTTATTAGTTAAATCCTTTTCTAGAAGTCTAGCAAAAGCCAAATATACATAAAACTCACCTCTAGATTTAAAGCTTGCCATCTCGCCAAAAGATCGGGGCATGCATTTCCATAGGTTGGCATACATAAAATTCTCAAACCCCATGTTATGATTTGATGGTGGAGGCAGGCCTCCAAATTGAGGCGTTGCCATTGCATTAATTTAAGTTTGCAAAGTTTGTGCTCCAAGTCTCTTAGAGCTTCCTTAAAAGCAAAACTATCTGCAGGTGGAGCATCATTACAATTTCTTACACTGGTAAAGTTCAAGCTCAACAAAGGATTAGTCAGAGTCCATGTTAATTTATTAAATGCAGCTCGATTCATATTCACTTCAGGATGATAATCCAACTCTATGGCTTGTCCCTCTGCCATGTGTGATGGTGAAATAAGCAACAAAACCAAGCACCAAATTATAAAGCCACTAGTAGTCACCAAAGTCCAACACTGTAGGCAATGATTTATATAATTAAAAAGAAGACCCAGCATAGACACCACGTAGAGGAGCATAAAACGAGACACTTTAGTGAAAAATAAAAACAGATGAGCACTTTTGGTTAACCCCCCCCCCCCCAACTAAATATACCAACTAAGAGATCGCTCCAAGTTGGAGAAAAGAGCATAATCCACATAACGGCCAAGGGAAGTGTTTCCCTGTGTTAAATCAACCGTTTGAGGTTTTTAGCTTTCAATATTAAAAGATCAATCTTTACTTATTCGATTAACTAAAGTTTCAATCTTGTAATATAGACCCAAAAATGACCATGCAGAAAAGGACTATATCACCAAATACCATTTCTCCAAACTGTTTTAAAGTACCACATCTTATTTTACAGCTCCTTAAAGTGTAGTACAATATGTTTCAGCTCCAGTTTGAACCCTATTCCCCCAAATCATTGCTCTAGTTAAAGATGTCATGTTGTTGTCCCTCTGCTAAAATTCAAAGTTGAATGCAATAGTTCTAGTCAGACAGCTGTTAAATAGGAAATAGCAATCACATGCAGTGGACTGACAACTGTTTAGACAGGTGCCAAAATATCCATCAAACTTTTGCTATATTTAAAGTATAAACAAATTTAACCAACAGTTTCAGTATTGCCAAGCAATGCATAAATAAAACCTCTCGCACGAGCTTGTGTTTGTACGTGCATGTGTGTTTGTGTATATGTTTTTGTGTATATTTTATTTCTCTGTTATTGAAAGGGCAACATAAAATATTGCAGCTTCACTCAGAATATGAGTCGCAACCTGGTATGAGCCTAGCATTGAGCAGTGTTTTACCTTCTCCAAGGATAATGCCACGATACAAACAAAAGATGACTGACTTTAATAACTGGCTTAGTTTCTGGTGTAGCTCTAAGGAGGGTGCAATATTTGTCAGCATGGAAGGAGGTGGCCAACAGACCATGCTGCTTTGTCAGGAATGGTCTGTACCTCTCTCCTCTAGTTTCTCAAATATTAGCTAAAACATTGTCTTTCCCCATAGTGCCTTTTTTAGGCAATGCCAAACTGAAAGTACTTCCAACGTAGCAAATCAATAACCAAGAAAATCTAAAGGTATTACTGCTCAGTGCTAGGAGTCTAAACAAAAAACTGCACTCTCTAGAATTTCTCTTCACCCTAGAGAATATTGACATCTGTGCAGTCACTGAGACATGGTTTAAAGCCAGGGAGAGTACACAGACACTGCAAGGTTATAATGCCTATTATGCGTTTAGACCAACTACTACACAGACTGGGACTAAAGGTAGAGGTGTCTCAATTTACAAAAAAAATATATATATACCTCAAGGCTGGTCAAACAGGACAATGCACATGAACTTCTCCATGTTCAAATCACCATAGGTAAAATCCAATGCCACTTCCTTGCAAGCTATAATTCCCCCTCTCTGACCCAGGAAGTACAGACCATGTATTTAAACTTATTGGAAACACACTCAACCCAATACCATATTCATTGGTGACTTTAATTACCCCACTATTAACTCAGAATCCTATATGACACCAAACTTACAGGCACAGAGACTCCTGGATTTTGTAAATACAAAATCCTTGGACCAGATTTTCAATATACCAACCAGGGGTACAACAATACTGGATCTGGTCCTCACTAATATTGGAGAGTGCTGCAAATCCCCTAGTGGAATGTCTTCCCTTGTAAGATCAGACCACAAAATGGTCTGCTTTGAAGTAAAAATAAAACCTGGACCGCCAGCTAACCCTGGAATATTCAAGAACTACTCTAAGGCTAACTTCCTGCTATTAAGTGATAACCTGGCAATATTTCAAGCCCCCATAAATCCTGAGAACACTGCTGCCTATGCAGAAATGTTCACAGAAACCCTATACAAGCATGTTAACAGGAAGACGTACAGAGCTAACTCAAAAAATAAGCTACCCTGGTTGAATCACAAAATCAATAGGCTGTATAACAGAAGGAAGAAAATCATGGCAAAAAGTTAGGAAGTGCAGCACCCAGCAGGATAAAAACACTCCAGTCAAACTAAACAAGCAACTCAGATGACAAGTAAAGTCTACCAAAGCCAAATATGAGGTAAATTTGGTCTCCCAGATCAAGGACAACCAAAGGCATTTTTTAGCTATGTCCTAAACCTCAAAGTAATATACAATTTTGTGCAGTGCTCATTGTAAATGGAGCCACCTATACTTAACCAGAAGATATAGCAAACCTACTGGCCAAAAAATAAAGCTCCAACTTTACCCGTCTCTCTCCCCAACCTTCCCTCAGGAAATACCATCAAATATAACTCTACCTGCTATCACTAGGAAACAGGTCCTTTATGCGCTCTCACCAAGGCCAAGAACACTGCATCAATGGGCCCAGGCAATATCTCAGAATGACTTCTAAGTAGCATGAAACAACCTATCAGGCCTTCTGAAATTGCTATTTAACCATAGCCTACAAACAGGCTTCATACCTCATGAATGGAGAACAGCAACAGTCATCCCTCTGCACAAAGGTGGGCCATCTACAGACCCTAGAAACTATAGACCCATAAGTCTCACTAGTCTCATATTTAAAGCCATGGAAAGAATTGTCATGGAAATTATTAGTAATGACATAGGAAACCTTCAGACACTGGAACCAACCAAATTTGGTTTCGTCAAAGGCAGGACATGCCAACTCAACCTGGTGGATTTCTTTGAGAAGGTCACCAAAGCAATGGAGGAGGGCAAAATGGTTCACACTGCCAAGGCATTTTACACAATATCTCACTCGGCATTGTTGACAAACTCAGTAGGATAGGTACAGACCCTTATGTCATCTGGTGGATAGCCGACTGGCTCACAGACAGGACCCAGGAAGTTAGAATCGGGGAGTCCATCTCTACAAATAGAGGCCAGTAACAAGTGGAGTCTCTCAGGGATCAGTCCTGAGACCATTCCTTTTTGGCATTTACTTCTCTGAAGTCAAGGTCAATGTCAGTGGCCTCTGGCTTACTAAATTTGCTGATGATTGCAAATTAAGAGCTGTCATGGAATCACACCAGCACAATTGTTCTGCAGGAAGGGCTGACGCAGACAAACAACTGGTGTCAGAACCATGGACTAAAACTAAATGCCAACAAATGCATAATAGTATCCTTTGGGAAGTCACGCACCCCTTGTAACTATCATATTGACAACAAAGCCCTTACAGGTGACCCAGTAGTCAGGGACTTAGGGACACTGCATTTTCTTGCTGCCTTTAGCTAATTCCACCTAAAACACCAATTTTTTAGAGTTTCTGTGATTTGAAAAGCTTGTTTCAGCTACATATTGTACTTATTTTACTGCCTGCACTTTAACAAAGTCATTTTTGTGTTTAAATTACCTGTTTAACTGTTGTAGGCTACACATTCAAGTGTGATAACTATTTCTGTAAATTTAAAGTTTTTTTTTATTGTATCTGCTTTATTTTCTGAAACAAAAAATAAATAAAACAAACAAAAAATACTTGTTTCCCACCTTTCTAAGCTAGTATAGTCCAGTTTTCAGGTTAGTGCTGAATTCAGGGCTGTGTTACAAGTTTCTGTGTTTGCCCATACCTTACTTGGATAGAAGGAAGTTTTTCTGTTCACCTGTGAGAGAGAGGAGCTTTGAGCAACCTATCTGTCCCTGGTGGAGTGGTTTCAGCCCAGAAATTAGTAGTTTATTGGCCATTTTGGGCTAATTTCTATCTCTTTCATTTCCCTGCTATAAAAACCACATTTACAAGGTTTTGTGCTTGTATACAGCTCAGTAAGCTCCTGCCTGGTGCCCTGTGGAGTTCTACAGCAGCAGAGAGACAAAAGAGAGACTTTGGAGTGATTAAGTATCATTTTTCTGCATTTTCTTGCTGCCTTTAGCTAATTCCACCTAAAATGCTGACCTTTTAGAGTTTCTGTGATTTAAAAAGCTTGTTTCAGCTACATATTGTACTTATTTTACTGCCTGCACTTTAACAAAGTAGTTTTTGTGTTTAAATTACCTGTTTAACTGTTGTAGGCTACACACTCAAGTGGGATAGCCATTTCTGTGTATTTAAAGTGTTTTTTTTTTATTGTATCCGCTTTATTTTCTAAAAACAAAAAAACAAAACAAAAAATAAACTTGTTTCCCACCTTTCTAAGCTAGTATAGTCCAGTTTTCAGGTTAGTGCTGAATTCAGGGCTGTGTTACAAGTTTCTGTGTTTGCCCATACCTTACTTGGATAGAAGGAAGTTTCTCTGTTCACCTGTGAGAGAAGGGAGCTTTGAGTAGCCTATCTGTCCCTGGAGGAGTGGTTGCAGCCCAGAAATTAGTAGTTTATTCATTTTGGACTAATTTCTATCTCTTTCATTTCCCAGCTATAAAAAACTGCATTAGCGCGGTTTTGTGCGCTGGGTAGCACCAGTTAGGTAGGGTATAATTATTCCCGGCTCCGCAAAGTCTACTGTTCAATTTTTCCCTTGGAACTAGACAAACTTTCAACTTAAGCACTCAAACCATTCACTTCTCTGCCTGGCACTTGCTCAAAACTCATAGCAAGCACTAATAAACCTTAGCACTAGACCCCCCTATACTGTACAGAAGAACAAGGCTCTCTATTCGACTTTACCAGCCAATCAGTAAAACAGTTCACTGTACCTATCCAGGTATGTCCAAAGCGCAGTTACAGGTGTACTCTCCAGTCCAACTGGTGAATCTGGGTATTTTGAGGCAATGCTACAACTGCCTCATGTACACAGACAACCCTCTCCTCCTACCACCAAACACTAATATATGCAAGAGATGCAATTATACAGCCAAACTGGAGGCTAAGCTCTCTCAACCCAAGACTGGATCAGACAGTCAAGAGGAGAAGGGAATTACTTGCATCACATGACCAGTCTTACATAGATCTATGAAACCAGCACTGGCAAAAAACACTCATAAATACACAAAAGCATATTCGGTGGCTCTAAACAAAAATCTGCAAAAGCAACAGAGACTGCCAAATCAGACATCCAAGCAACCTCCACCCCCCCCCCAACATAAACCATGAAACACATACTTCACAAAACCAGTGTGCCACACAATCACAGCCCTTAAGGCAAAATAACATATCCAACACACTAGTAATAGGTGACTCTATAGTCAGGCACACTGACATCCCTCTCACTAGGCTGAACAAGAAGAAGGTTACTGTTAGCTGATTGTCGGGTGCCATGATCCGCCACATAACACAAGCACTCAGGTTACTCCAGAACAAGTACAAATATGACTATGTCATTGTCCATGTTGGTGTGAATGAACTGAGCTGTACCTCCCTGGACTACATGAAAAGAGACATGGAAGAGCTCTCTGATCATGTAGCCTAGGCTGGTATGACCCTGACCCTGAGTAGAATCCTGCCCTCATCAAAAATGATACCATGGTATAAAGAAAAAAATTATCAATTTCAACAATTGGCTAAGCTTCTGGTGTCATTCAAAGGGGATCCAGTGTCTGTCTGCCTGGGCTGACATGCTCAGCAAGCCACACTGCTTTGCTAGAGATGGCTTGCACCTGTCACCCTTAGGCTTCGAATACTGACCAAGGCTCTTGCCACCCCCATAGTGCCATTTTTAGGCAAGGCTCAAAAGACAAACCCACCACTGTAAATAGTACATGTAACAAAAAACTGAGGGTAATGCTACTCAATGCCAGAAGTCTAAACCTCAAAATGCACGTACTCGAGGCACTCCTCAGTATGGCGAAAATCGATATATGTGCAATAACAGAAACCTGGTTTAAGGCTCCAGAGAGCACCCCAGCACTACCAGGCTACAGCTCATACCATACATTTTGGCCACAAAACCTGGACCGAAATACAAAGGCGGGAGAGTATCCATATTCATCAAGGATATCTACACCTCCAGGTTAGTGGCACAGCACAATGCTTCAGAGATCATCCACATGCAACTAATAATGGGAAAAACTGCTATTCAAATTGTAGCTTGCTACAGATCACCCACCATGTCCCAGGACCCACAGTCCGCATTTCTGGAAACACTGGGAAACATAAAGGTCCTACCAAACACCCTGATATTGGGTGATTTCAACTACCCAGACATTAACTGGGAGAACTACTCAAGTGCTAACTCCCTTGCCCAACATTTCCTAGAATTTATAAACTCAAACGCCCTGGATCAACTGGTCAACACCCCCACCAGAGCTGACAACATATTGGACCTGGTCATCACCAACATGGGCGACCGGTGTTCCACACCGGGGGTCAACCCCTCACTGGTTAGATCTGACCATAAATGAATCACTGTGGATATCCACATTCTGCCCCCACCCTTGGTCAAGGAAACCTCCGTGAAAAACTTTTCAAAAGCAAACTTCATGCTACTTAAGACCGAGGTGAAAAGTTTTAAAGCTCCCATGCTGATGGATAACGATGCCCATGCTGCAAAATCCTTTACTAATGCACTGTATGGGCACCTACAAGAATGTATGGATTGTGCTATCCCAAGCAAAACCAAGACTCACTCCTCCAAGAGAAGGAAACCAGTCTGGTGGACCCCTGCCGTAAACAAGCAATACAATAGAAGGAGAAAACTAGTACAGAAAAGAGTAAAATCCCAAGAAGGGAAGACATCCCTGATCAGTATCAGCAAGAAACTACGATCCCTCATAAAATCATCTAAGGCTAGCTTCGAAAGAAAAATTGCCAAGGACTCCAAAGATAACCACAAGGCATTCTTTAGCTATATCAAGAATCTAAGTGGCAATTCTCAGATCTGCTCAGAGTTAGTGCAGAATGGCACAAAATACACTGAACAGACCGATATCGCCAACATCCTGGCAGACAGGTTCAGTGCAAATCCCCCCCCACCCCTCACCCCCAAAAGAGCCCATAACCATACTAGAAGATGCACTCAGATTAAAACAGCCCTCTCCAAAGCCAAAAACACAGCATTAATGGTACCGGACGGTGTCCCAGGCTGCGTCCTACATGAGCTCAAAGATGAACTAACCCCACACCTAAACACACTGTTCAAACTCAGCCTCTCCACAGGCTATGTGCCCATAGAGTGGTGCACAGCAATGATTATTCCACTCCACAAAGGTGGAGCCACAGCAGACCCCGGGAACTATCGCCCTATAAGCCTGATTGGTGAAGCGCATCATCATGGATCTCATTACCAGAGACAGTAGGAACCTCCAAACACTGGACCCTGCCCAGTTAAGCTTTGTTAAGGGCAGATCATGCCTCCTAAACCTGGTGGACTTCTTTGAGACAGTTACCAAGGCTACAGACGAGGGAAAGGTGGTACACACAGCCTACCTAGACCTCGCAAAGGCCTTCAACACCATTCCCCATTCTGGTATTATAGAAAAGCTCACCAGCCTGAACATGAACCCCTACATCACGAGATGGGTTGGCAACTGGCTCACAGACAGAACCCACATGGTAAGAGTTGCGGGAGTTAGGTCTGACTCTAAACCAGTTACAAGTGGCATTCCCCAGGGCTCAGTCCTAGGACCCCTCCTGTTCAGAATATACTTCTCAGAGGTATAGGCAAGCACAGGAGGACTATGGCTGACCAAGTTCGCAGACGACTGCAAACTAGGGGCTATAATTGACTCTCTGGCTGACACAGACATCCTCTAAAAGGGTATCACTGAGACAGATACCTGGTGTCAAAACCATGGCCTCAAGCTAAATGCCAAAAAGTGCATAGTCATCCCCATTGGAAAAAAACAAAGTACCCACAAACTACCACATAGGTGGTAGTCCTTTAAATACGGAAGATGTAATAAGGGATCTGGGGACCCAAGTAGATAGTAATCTCTCCTTTGATAATCACCTTGCCAAAGTGGTTAGAAAATCCTTCTATGTGGCCCACCTAATTACAAAAGGGTTTGCATCCAGATCAAAAGAGGTCATTGTGCCCCTCTACTCATCACTCATCAGACCCATCATAGAGTACAGCACCCCATTTGGGATGTACCTTACAAGACACCTGCAACAGCTGGAAAGACCACAGAAGTACCTCACCAAGAGGATCACTGGCCTCAAACAGATGCCCTATGCAGCTCGGCTGACAAAACTCCAGCTGTACTCGGTTGCATACTGCCTACTCAGAAGTGATCTCTGCCTGACATACAAGGCCATGACCAACCCAGAATTGATGGACATGCTCCACCTAAGGAAAACCATATCCCCTTGAGCCACATGCTCTAGGGATCTAAACCTCACCACAACAATAAATAGGACATGCTGGAGGGATAGATTCCTCTCCCAAAGACTTCCCATTCTTTGGAACAAGATTCCAATCTACATTAGGCACAGCTCCTTGCTAACACACTTCAAGAGAAACTTTGACTAGTTGATGGGAAACAGAAAGTTTACCCTGAGGATCACTTCAATGGCTCTGCTGGACAGAGGCACAAGGAACTAATCTAAAGGGGCAGTGAAAGCCAACACATTCTGGCTAGGCTTATAAATCCCTTCAGGCAGATAGCCTAGTACCTACCTATGAACCTATGAACATATAGATAGTAACCTAGCTTTTGACCATCACGTGTCTGCAGTAGTGAGGAAATAATTCTATGTTGCACAACTTATAAACAAAGTTATGGTATCAAGGTCATTGTTCCACAGTATTCAGCATTCATCAGACTTATCATTTAGTACAATGCCCCCTTTGGTATGTACCTAGCCAGCCATATCCAATAATTGGAACATCCACAGAGGTTCATCACTGAAAGAAAATAGGGTGCAAGTAACATGTCCTATGCAGACCACCTCAAGCCCCTATCCCTGTATTCTGTCTCCTACAGGCTGTTGAGGGGAGATCTATGCCTGGCATACAAGGCATTGTCATACCCCACTCTGATGGACCTCCTGCATATCTAGAGTTACCACCTTTCCCACTTTGCGAGGGACAGTCCCTCTTTGGGCAGTTGTGTCCTGCAAATAAATTGTAAAAAGGCAAATGTCCTGAGATTTTAGGACAAAAGTATTTCCTATATTTTATGAAATAGTTGCATAAAACAGTTATTCTGTATCTGAAACACCTAACTGTTATAAGAAACAGAATAAGCAACTAAAATGCTACAAGATTAAGCTTTTATTTAGGCAAAAAAGTGAAGTTCTTTCCTTTGTGATGGCCATGAGTATGTTTCAGCCTGCAAAAGTTGACGTTTGTACAAAAGTTGTCCCACTTTGGGCATTTGAAAAGGTGGCAACCCTATGCATATCCACAAAACAAACAGCACCAGAATTACCCATTCTAAAGACTTAAACCTTGCCTGTGATATAAATAGAACCTGCTGGAGAAACAGGTATGTATCCCAGAGATTATTCCATCTGTGGAACAGGCTCCCCTTCCATGTGAAGCAGAATTTGTCCCTAAGCCAGTTCAAGTGTAACTTGGACAATTGGGCAGGGAACAGGAAGTCCATCCCTGGTTTGGCACCTACATCTCTAATGGACACAAACAACCAGTAAATGGTTCATCTTCCACCCTCTTGCTTGTAAATGTTTTATCTCCCAAGCCATTGCTTACACTTATCAAGGGTACCAGAACTTGTCAGAGATTTGGGATGCATGGCTAGGCTTGAAAAGGCCCTTATGGTTGTTAACCTAGTAAACACCTATGAATCCATGAACATAGACACCCCCAACCTCAAAATGTCACAGCTGCATTGAGAAGCTACAACAGGAATATTGTGCTATGGTGATGTTCTGTCTGAAAATTTTAAAGCAGAATATAACAAATGCATTCATAAAATTATTACAATGTCAAATACTGTCTCCTAAAAATAAACATATGAACATACACCAACACACAGACATGCACAGAAACTATAACACACGTTTATAAACACACACACACACACACACACACACACACACACACACACACACAAACACACACACACAAACACACACACACACACACACACACACACACACACACACACACACACACACACACACACACACACACACACACACACACACACACACACACACACACACACACACACACACACACATCTGTAGTAATTTTACACATTCTCTATTTTATCCATTTCTAAAAGTCTGATGTATAAAATACTCAAACTACAAATAAGCAAGGAATGGAATTACTTTTTCTAAAGAAACAACAAACAAACAAATGCTATAAAACTCAACAGCAAGACAAACAAAGAAACCATTTTCTAAGTGCAATAATGTCCTCCAGGATGGGCATTGTAGAGAAAATATGAATCTTCCAGAGACCATGAGAGACATCCCACTCCTGCTACCTGCACCAATTACCACCCCTGGGCTGTCCATTATTCTGTATAATGCCAACCAGACGGATATTATTGCTTGCATATCTACGAAATGTTTCTTATCTAAAACTGCTCCTCCAGTTGGCAATATGAGTTTTAGCTTGGCCACTGTATGAAATGACTTTGACACCATACCTGTCTTCTAGCAAATCATACAAAGACCAGTCAGACTGATGTGTTGCATAGTGCAACCTTATATTAAAAGGTAATGTTCTCTGATGGGATTTCATTACAATTAACCTCTACTTTATATGTTTGCTGTCCAAATTCATCATTACAAAAATTGTGTCCTAAATTTTTAGATGCAGAAAACAATGATGGAGGGGGTTGAGACGTGACTCTTCACTGAAACAGATTTTAAAACTGTCTCGCTATGTTAAACTCATTTAACATAGCGAAACTCAAAAACAAGAGCGGGAGGCTTGCTTTCTCCGTTGCTTTACTTCAGCCTGATGTACTACGCACTTGGAAGCGCAGTACATCAGAACTGTATGCCAGCCGGATACCAGACATCTCATGAAGGGCAGCAAACAGGCATTATACTATGCCATTATTTAAGAAAAGTAATAGTTTCTTTTCTTAAATAATGTCGTAGTATAATAGCAATAACCCACTTCTGGGTGTGGGTAATGCTAAATATATACCCACGGTTGGCTTTGGTCCCTCGGGCTTAAGCCCTTGGGACCAAACCACGCAACCGTGGGTAAATTGCATTATCACACCAGCGTCAGTTATTGCTATATTAACCACTGCCAGTGTAAGTTCATCTGAGATAAACAATCTGCTTCTTTTTCACTCTTCTGATAACAAAATGATGAGCGTCCAGCTGTCAGGGTAAACACAATTTTAACTTCTTGAGCTGAAAAATAGTTGAAAGCTGCCTGATTTTATACACGCCTGTGTTTAATTTCATCCAGCTGGCTACAACATATAAATACAGATAGTTCTTATCTACTATGTTGGGAAAACCTTCAGGTACAGGAGCTGTGCAGTTGATTCTACCAAATGTAATTACTACTGAAAACATGGACAGGAATAGAAAATATCAGATGTTGTGCATCTTTATTGTGCATCTTACACATTTCTTTTCCCAAACAAACATTTCTTTTCCCAAACAAACTTTGAAATGCAGTAAATAAACATGCAGACATTATTACTGTATTGTAGAAGTTATGCAATGCAATTTTAGCATGATGGGGAGAAAACTAATTTGATATGGCTTCACCTATGAACGACTGAATTATAATCATTTGAAAATGACCTGCTTGATCAAAACTGATTTAGGATACATGTTGACTACAAAGTGTGCACACACACACACACACACACACACACACACACACACACACACATGGTGACATAAATGTATCCAAAGGGGAGGGGGAGCGCCAATGTCCCCTTGATGGAGTTAGTTAGATACCAGGGTGAGAGCACTGGTCTCATTGGACAAGTTATAGGTTCAGCCCAGTAAGTTTTATTATTCCCAGATAAAATTATACATTATTTTAAATATTTGAAAAATATTAATAGTTTCTTATTTAGATGTTTTGTTGTACAAAATAGAATGGAAGATTGTTACTTCAGTATATCTTAAGGAATGGATGCATAATAATTATTTGTATTACATGTGTTGATATCCTACATGCTTAAAAACAAATATTTGTTAAGGGCAACTTACTAAAACTTGCGGACTGACAAGTGATGATGGAAGATTTTCAGATGAATTTGACCTGTTGAAAAAGAAATGTTTAATGAGACGTTATCCTGAGCGAAAAATACATACTTCAGGTGAGAGGTAATAAGTATAAACCCAGTTTGGCAGGTAATATTATTAAAAATAAAACGGTTAGGGCAGCAAAATTGCAGAATTCTCTAGAAAGTGAAGGCATTAGGAATAGTGTTTGTAAGAAACAGCAATAATTAAAGGCTTATGAGAGTATATCCAAAATAATAGGACACCAACCTGAATTTTCTTTTATACCAAAGGAAAAACTTTGTAAAAGGGTTGTTCAAATAAAGTAGAAGAAAAAGAGAGGAAAGATTAAGGGTGGGATGAGAATATGTAGGCGACTGCGTAACTATTGTAATTATATTGTACAAGGGACAAAATTTGTAATAAATGATAAGCAGCATGAGATTCCAGATACTTTTATTGCAAATCTATGAATCACGGTTTATGTTTGATTTATAAGGGAAAGATGCACTGCTTTTATCTTGGTACAATAAAAGAATGTTATTTAAAAGCTCTGTAAACATTATATTATTAGATCTCATGATAGAACCAATGCTTTATATAAGCTCCTCTTAGTGTGTGAGGGCACTGCAGTATTCAAAGCAATAACATATATATTCATGAGTAAGTTATTAGAAGCTTTATTGAAATGTCAGTACTTGAAATGCTGAGTGCCAAATAAGTTGGGAAAAAAAAAATAAAAGAGAGAAAAATCAAAGCAGAACGAGTGGCTCTCCTTAACATGGCTACGCTATTCTCCATTTAGAGTTCTGTTTTAACCAAAAGGAAACCACTCTTCATGTCCCCTAATGTGTGGGGCTAGCCCCCACACACTCCCTAAACTTATATTTATACCAACTCCAAGGTTGCCATACCTTGGAGAAAAGAAAGAATCCTCAAAGGAATGTCCATCTTGAAGGACTTAATATATGCATACTGTTTTTTACGGCCATTCAGTCTCCACATGTTTTGGGATTAGTGGGTCCTGACATGATTTTGTACAAGTGTGCACTTTCCCATCATTAAATGATACAGAACATTTTATAATCTTTCTAAAAAGAAGGAAGCTTAGACATTGATTAAACTTGATTACTATTTGAAATGTGGTTATTTAAAGTATCATTCAAAGGTCTGATGAAGTCCTTTGGACAAAAGCACTCACTGATATTTGATGCTACTTTGATTTTTTCCAGTGGAATAAAATGTAAGCTATTCTTTATTTATTTTATAAGAAGTTTGGGATATTATTGTTTTGCTCTTAAACTGTTCATCCTGAAGAGCTTAACATAGAAAAAACAATAAGAGATTACAAGAATAAAAATTGGTATGACAATATAGGCGAGTATGACAAAGAAAAGTAACAGAGAATATTAGTGAATACAGTATGCACATTTTGTATAAAATAAACCAGTAAATGGTTCATCTTCCACCCTCTTGCTTGTAAATGTTTTATCTCCCAAGCCATTGCTTACACTTATCAAGGGTACCAGAACTTGTCAGAGATTTGGGATGCATGGCTAGGCTTAAAAAGGCCCTTATGGTTGTTAACCTAGTAAACACCTATGAATCCATGAACATAGACACCCCCAACCTCAAAATGTCACAGCTGCATTGAGAAGCTACAACAGGAATATTGTGCTATGGTGATGTTCTGTCTGAAAATTTTAAAGCAGAATATAACAAATGCATTCATAAAATTATTACAATGTCAAATACTGTCCCCTAAAAATAAACATATGAACATACACCAACACACAGACATGCACAGAAACTATAACACACGTTTATAAACACAAACACACACACAAACACACACACACACGCATGCATGCATACACACACACACACATAAACACACACACATACACACACACACACACACGCAGAAGACACACACACACACACACACACACACACACACACACACATTATTATTACACACACACACACACACATCTGTAGTAATTTTACACATTCTCTATTTTATCCATTTCTAAAAAGTCTGATGTATAAAATACTCAAACTACAAATAAGCAAGGAATGGAATTACTTTTTCTAAAGAAACAACAAACAAACAAATGCTATAAAACTCAACAGCAAGACAAACAAAGTAACCATTTTCTAAGTGCAATAATGTCCTCCAGGATGGGCATTGTAGAGAAAAATATGAATCTTCCAGAGACCATGAGAGACATCCCACTCCTGTTACCTGCAATCATTACCACCCCTGTTGTCCATTATTCAGATAATGCCAACCAGATGGATATTATTGCTTGCATATCTACGAAATGTTTCTTATCTAAAACTGCTCCTCCAGTTGGCAATATGAGTTTTAGCTTGGCCACTGTATGAAATGACTTTGACACCATACCTGTCTTCTAGCAAATCATACAAAGACCAGTCAGACTGATGTGTTGCATAGTGCAACCTTATATTAAAAGGTAATGTTCTCTGATGGGATTTCCTTACAATTAACCTCTACTTTATATGTTTGCTGTCCAAATTCATCATTACAAAAATTGTGTCCTAAATTTTTAGATGCAGAAAACAATGATGGAGGGGGTAGAGACGTGACTCTTCACTGAAGCAGAAACTTTCTGAAGTGAACATACAAACTAGGCATATACTTTTAAACAAAATATCTGCAAACTTATTGTAGTCAAATTCAGATGAAGAAAGGCAAATATGAAATTTGTTATCATCATTTTATACAGCTATTTATGTTTACCTAAAACTTCAGGCAGAGAAACTGTTTCAAGCAGCCTCATTCACTGCAACTGAATCACATTAAACCTAAGATTTCAGCATTATAAGTAACATTTTCACTATTTGTGACACTTATTTGTGATTTTGAGCTGAAGACAAAGCCTGCATGTCAGAAACAGTTTAATGACATATAGAAAAGAAATGATAAGACAAATACAAAGCACAGCTTAAATAAAATGTCTGCACATGATAGTGTGAGGAGCGAGAATAGTCATTCCTTGAGATGAGTCCTAGAGAAACAGTGCCAATACGTAGTTAAAAAGATCTGAAGAATACCAAAACAGTCAGGATATCTCAGTAATCTGGGGGAACATCTCAGTAAGAGTGTATCAGTTTCAACGCCACTTACAAAGTTTCCACAGTAGCCAGTAGCCTTGTAAAATACAAGTATTTACATGAAGAAAATTCTTTTAATACTTATTCTTGTAGTGAGAGGCACATTGGTGTGGCAGTTGCATTTGATGCCTCACAGCTCTTGGTTTTTCAATTCAGTTCTCAGTGCAGGTCAGATGCCTTCTTTGTGAAGTCTGCCTGTCCTCATATGTCTGTTTGGGTTTTGCTTGGTGCTCATGTTTCATCCCACATTACAGAGTTATGGCATAGGCAAATGGTGACCCTTCAAATTGCTTGTACGTATGTGTGCCATGTGTGAGTAAGAGTCTGTGTGTGTGTGTGTGTGTGTGTGTGTGTGTGTGTGTGTGTGTGTGTGTGTGTGTGTGTGTGTGTGTGTGTGTGTGTGTGTGTGTGTGTGTGTGTGTGTGCGTGTGTGTGTGTGTGTGCACGCACGCGTGTGTGTGTGTGTGTGTTTGCGTGCATGTACATGTTTGTAGTGTGGGTGTGTGTTTGCATGCACGTACATGTTTGTGTGTGTGGGTGTATGTTTGCATGCACATACATGTTTGTGTGTGTGTGTGTGTGTGTGTGTGTGTGTGTGTGTGTGTGTGTGTGTGTGTGTGTGTGTGCACATCCTTTAATAGACAGGCACATGATCTGGGATTAGGTTCTACCTGCTTTGTACCCAGTGAGTAATATGATTGGCTCTAGTTCCCTGTGACCCCAAAATAAGTTATCAGAGAATGTGTGAAGGACTGTAGGAAGGAAGGAAGGAACAGAAACAAGCAGTAACATAATGGAACTTTTTTTAATAAGTGAAATCTCCACAACATATAAAAGTCATTCAAATGTATACCAGAATGAACTGTATTATAAATAAAATAATTAAGCAATAACCCACATCTAGGTGTGGATAATGCTAGATTTACCCACGGTTGGTGTGGTTTGGTCATGAGGGCAAAGCCCAAGTGATCAAACAAAGACAACTTTGGGTAAATCTAACATTACCCACACCCAGACGTGGGTTATTGCTATTATACAATGACATTATATAAGACAAAAATACTTTTCTTAAATAATGCCTTTGTATAATACCTGCGTGGTGCCGTTCCACGGTTTTCCACTATCCTGGGGCTTTTTCTGATGTACTGCACATGCGTATGCTTACACAGTACATCAAAGCTGTGTAGAGGAAGCAATGGAGAAAGGAAGATCTCTGTTGCTCTTTTTTTAAGATATCTCGCTATGTTAAATTAATAACATAGTGAGATTACAGCAAAGGAGATATTCCGTTCTCCATTGTTACCTAACACAAACAAAATAAATCAAGACTTATACTAATGAAAAAAGTCTGGGCGACTGGAATTTTTTTCCAGTAGTATATGTCGGATTTACAATGGGCATGCTGGTTGGGCTGGCCAATCAGTGTGCACATTTTGGAATACTAATCGGCAGTCATTGTATAATTTATATTTAACCACTGCCAGTGTAAGTTCATCTGAGATAAACAATCTGCTTCTTTTTCACTCTTCTGATAACAAAATGATGAACGTCCAGCCTCAGGAGTAAACACACACATAACTTCTTGAGCTGAAAAAATAGTTGAAAGCTGCCTGATTTTATACTTCTGTGTTTAATTTCATCAGCTGGCTACAACATATAAATACAGATAGTTCTTATCTACTATGTTGGGAAAACCTTCAGGTACAGGAGCTGTGCAGTTGATTCTACCAAAATGTAATTACTGCTGAAAACATGGACAGGAATGAAAATATCAGATATTTGTGCATCTTACACATTTCTTTTTCCCAAACAAACACAGAAATGCAGTAAATAAACATGCAGACATTATTACTGTATTGTAGAAGTTATGCAATGCAGTACAGCATGATGGGAGAAAACTAATTTGATATGGCTTCACCTATGAACGACTGAATTATAATCATTTGAAAATGACCTGCTTGATCAAAACTGATTTAGGATACATGTTGACTACAAAGTGTGCACACACACACACACACACACACACACACACACACACACACACACACACATGGTGACATAAATGTATCCAAAGGGGCACGCGCCAATGTCCCCTTGATGAGTTAGTTAGATACCAGGGTAGAGCACTGGTCTCATTGGACAAGTTATAGGTTCAGCCCAGTAAGTTTTATTATTCCCAGATAAAATTATACATTATTTTAAATATTTGAAAAATATTAATACTTTCTTATTTAGATGTTTTGTTGTACAAAATAGAATGGAAGATTGTTACTTCAGTATATCATAAGGAATGGATGCATAATAATTATTTGTATTATATGTGTTGATATCCTACATGCTTAAAAACAAATATTTGTTAAGGGCAACTTACTAGAACTTGCAGACTGACAAGTGATGATGGAAGATTTTCACATGAATTTGACCTGTTGAAAAAGAAATGTTTAATGAGACATTATCCTGAGCGAAAAATACATACTTCAGGTGAGAGGTAGTAAATATAAGCCCAGTTTGGCAGGTAATATTATTAAAAATAAAAAGGTTAGGGCAGCAAAATTGCAGAATTCTGTAGAAAGTGAAGGCATTAGGAATAGTGTTTGTAAGAAACAGCAATAATTAAAGGCTTATGAGAGTATATCCAAAATAATAGGACACCAACCTGAATTTCTTTATACCAAAGGAAAAACTGTAAAGGGTTGTTCAAATAAAGTGAAGAAAAGAGGTAAGATTAAGGGTGGGATGAGAATATGTAGCGACTGTAACTATTGTAATTATATTGTACAAGGGACAAATTGTAATAAATGATAAGCAGCATGAGATTCCAGATACTTTTATTGCAAATCTATGAATGCGGTTTATGTTGATTTATGAGGAAAATGCACTGCTTTTTATCTTAGTACAATGAAAAGAATGTTATTTAAAAAGCTCTATAAACATTATGTTATTAGATCTCATGATAGAACCAATGCTTTATATAAGCTCCTCTTAGTGTGTGAGGGCACTGCAGTATTCAAAGCAATAACATATATTCATGGTAAAGTTATTAGGCTTCTTATTGAAATGTCAGTACTTGAAATGCTGAGTGCCAACAAGTTGGAAAAAAATAAAAGAGAGAAAATCAAGCAGAACAGTGACTCTCCAACATCACTATTCTCATTTAGAGTTCTGTTTTTGCAAAAGGGAAACCACTCTTCATCCCCTAATGTGGAGGGGGGGGGGGCTAGCTCCCCACACTCCCTAAACATATTTATACCAACTCCAAGGTTGCCATACCTTGGAGAAAAGAGAATCCTCCAAGGAATGTCCATCTTGGACTTAATATATATTATGCTGTTTTTTCGGCCATTCAGTCTCCATGTTTTGGGATTAGTGGGTCCTGACATTTTTTACAAGTGTGCACTTTCCCATCATTAAATGATACAGAACATTTTATAATCTTTCTAAAAAGAAGGAAGCTTAGACATTGATTAAACATGATTACTATTTAATGTGGTTATTTAAAGTATAATTCAAAGTCTGATGAAGTCCTTTGGACAAAAGCACTCACTGATATTTGATGCTACTTTGATTTTTAGTGGAATAAAAATGTTTTTTATTCTATTTTATTTTATAGTAGTTTGGGACATATTGCTTTGCTCTTATATGTTCATCCCAAGAGCTTAACATAGAAAAAACAATAAAGTGCAGAATAAAAAAATGGTATTACAATATACAGTATGACAAGAAAGTAACAGAGAATATTAATGAATACAGTATGCACAGTTTGCATAAAACAAACAAAGGGGAGGAGATGAGAAATCTTACCTTTGATGTTTTAAGTCAACAGTTACACAGCAGTGGCAAATGGAAAATTTCCTAATAAGGCACAAATAAAGCACATAGCAGTCTTGCACAAACAACAATTCTACAGTGCTGACATATCATTGGTACAATCTATAAGCAAAGAAAAAATAAACAGTTGTTTCTGGGCTGTTAGAACATGAGCAAATGGTCATTGAGCACTTGGATGGGAGTCACAGAAATGTTTAGACAGAAACTGAAAAATAAGGCAGCATCGATACCATTGTACTAGTGAAATATTAAAACACGTAGAAATCTACATGAGCGGCACTGATTAATGCGACACAAAATGACATGCATTGCATACATTATACTCTACTTTAACTGTAATTCATAATCAAATAGTGCAGTCTAAACATTCAATGGCTGTTCACTCAGAAGACCCACAAAATAGAACCAACTGACATTTCTTTAGGACCAGTGACATCCACTGCCTGTATGCAAGCTTCTGGGCTCCTGCACTTCTAATGTATTAATTATGAACCTTAAGGTCACTGCAGGTTTGAGAAGGAGAAAATGTTGTACACTAAAAACACTACCTGTAACAATTACAACTGGCCTTTTCAGTGTGGTGTTCCCTAGCACACCAATGCTTGATGAATTCATATGCAACCATAATAGTGACGCCACATGAGATGTGATTGTGCAATATGACATGAACTGGACAGCCTTCTGTCTCACAGGAAGATCACCATTACTGTGTAAGAAGTGACAGGTGCAGTATACAGTATAGTGAGCAGTGTGTATCTACAAGCTGCATAGGAGGTGGTAAAAGTAGTTAAATCGCTGATGAATGGAGAAGCCTCAATAAAAAATATTGTATAAATCAGCTTTTTAGGAGGCAAAGGGCTGGACATGTTAGTATATGGAAGTAAAGCAGAAGTGTCATGCATGTCTTGATCTGTGCTTACATTATACAATGTGTTTGTGTGTGACAGCATGAAAAAACTTGCCTCCAGGACTTAATCTTGAAGTGATGTCTCCTTTGCCATCAGACACCTATACTACCTTCTGCATATTTGTCATTGTTTGATGACAGGCAATGCTGCTTGCACAAATGCCATGTATTTGCCTTCTATCATATTTTCACTATGCTGATATGCATTTAATGACTGACTGGATTTTGAAATGTAATGGTCTGAGTGTCAAGAGCCGGTGTTAAAAAGTGAGATCTTACCATGTCAATGAGTGCAAAATAGAGTTCCTTAAAAAGGAGAAACTCAGCCAGATACAATGTTTCTACATATTATTCAGTTAGATGGAGTAACGTCCTTTTAAAGTGGCATTAAGCCTTAGTGTTTGTGTGTGTGTGTGTGTGTGTGTGTGTGTGTGTGTGTGTGTGTGTGTGTGTGTGTGTGTGTGTGTGTGTGAGAGGGGATATGTCTGAAATCATATCTGCCTTGTAATCAAAGGCTAGGAATTTTTATAAACAGCTTGCACTTTTTGTGCTGATAAGATATTCTGCCCTTCAGATTAAAATTTATGTGTTGGTACTGTCCAAATGAGTGTCTGGTCAAAAGTAAATTACCTGAGCCCTATTCAAATAGTAAAAATTATTTTCTGTATCAGCATGTTCCAGTATAATGCGATCACTTCTAGTTAATATGTACTTTATTGACTTGTAAAATCGACTTTGCACTTGAATTTTATTATACTAATATAAATCCATGTTGTATTAAACTACTGCTCCTCATATTAGATTTTCTGCAGCTGTCTTCTACGTGGATTTCACCTCTTAACTTGTACAAATAGTTGCTGTAGATGTTGATGATTGTGAGGTGTATTCTGGATCACAGCCTTGTGCAGAGAGTACAATTCATCCATTAGGTTCATAGGTTTCATTCATTACAGAGGTTCAGCTGAACTAGGGCTGGCTTTTTGCAAGCCAGAGTGTTTTTATTTCGCACCCCCCTTGCTTTTTTCTTTTTCAATTTTTTTTCTCTTTTTATCCTGTCTTACAGTGACACAGTGTCAATAGTACACCCAAGTGACATACCAGGGTAAACCTAACATCTCCCATCCACTCATCCAATTCCTCTTGAAGAGAGTCCTGGAGGACTCCGCCCAACCTGGAGGGGGATTACTCTGGGTTATGAAGAGCCTCTCGGCATATGTCTATTTATTTCAGTGCTGAGGTCTTCAGTCTCTCGTCTCGTGGCTCGGGCGTGGATGGGACTTGATTTTCTGAGGCAGCATGTCCATTAATTCCAGGTTGGACATTGTTTTATACCGCAGGACAGAGATCGCCTGAGCAGGGTATGCCACCACTGAGAGCTGGAGTTTCTTTTTATCGGCAGCATATGGCATCTGTTTGAGCCCTTTCATTGCTCAATTAGGCCTAATGAGGGGGTATGAGTAAAATGGCACAACTGCCTCCTGATCTAGGGAAAAATCCTTCATGATTAGGTGATAAATGTTTTTCTAACCATGAACCACTTTGGCCGCGGGGCTGTCAAGTGAGAGATTTCTATCAACGGGTCTGGAGGTCCCTAATTCTTTCTCTGTAATTAATGGATTACCACCTGTGGTAATTTGTGGGCACTTTTTTTGCCAAAGGGGATGACTATACTTTTTTCATATTTAGCTAGAGCCTTGGCTCTGGCACCAGTTGTCTGTTGGAGGATGCTTTGGTGGGAGTTGCTGTGTTGGCTGGAGGAGGCTTAGCGTGGCGCTGTTTGCAGCTCTCTGCGACTGTCAGCCACAGATCTCCTTCGTGTTGGCCTGTACCTGACATGGCTCCTAGAATAATTGTCCTTGGGTTGTCTGTCCTGAGCCAGTTGCAACCCATCTAGTGACATAGGTGTTTTATATTTAGAGGCTTATTATCTATAATGCCTGAGGTCCTGTAAGGCTGTGTGGACCCCCTTCCTCTGCAATAGCCTTGGTAAGTTCAAAAAAAATGCGACCAGATAGCAGGATCTGATCTACTTATAAAGCCTAAACTGGGTAGGATCCAGTGTCTGTAGGTCCCCAATATCTTTGTCTTGTAGTAAGGCTGAGATTGAACAGTTTTTTTGTTGGGGGTTAGCTCTCTCTTGGAGTTTCATGTGGATGCAGCCGGGACACCCGTCTGTCCCCGTGATGCTGTGTTTTGCTTTGGACCTGTCAGCTAGGATGTTGGCAATGGTGTGGTTGGTGTATTTTTTGTCATTTTGGACTAATTCTGAGCATATGCCAGATGGTCCTTCCTGTGTAATTTTTCTTCTTCTCTCGGCCTTCCTTAGACGATATTAGTGGTGCCCGAGTTTTTTGCTACACTGATCAGAGATGCCTTCCCTTTTATATTTATGGCTGGTCCACCAGACAGGATGTCTACCTTTGGGATTGCCCAATATAATGGTGTTTGAGAGACATTTATATTTGTGGGGTCCTGTTTTTGGGAGGGGGTCTGTAGCAGGCTATAAACTGGAAGGCAGTTTGAACCAGGTTTCTGTTACTGCTATATCGTGTTGTTCCATGCTAAGGAGAGGAGTGAGAGTGTGCATCTTGAGGTTTAGGACTTCTGGCTGCTGAGTAGCATTACTCTTAGTTTTTGTGATACCTATGGAGGTAGGTTTGTCTTTGGAGCCATGCCTAAAAAGACACTAGCCAATATCCGAAAGCCCAGGGGTGACAGGTGCAAGCCGTCCCTAGTGAAGCATCGCGGGTTTTCTCTAGCATGTCATCCCAGGCTGACAGGCATTGAATACTTAAGCCAATTGTTGAAATTGATCATCTTGTCTTCATATTGTGGCATCATTCTTGGTGAGGGTAAGATGCTACTCAAGGTCAGGCAGCCTGGGCCACATGTATGTCTCTTTTCATGTAGTCCAGGGAGCAGGTCATTCACACCAGCATGGGCAATGACTGAGTCATATTGACCTGAGTGCTTGTGTTATGTGGCGGATCCGCGCCCAACAAGCAGCTCTTCTCCTTGTTCAGCCTGGTAGACATCAGTGTGCCTGACAATAGAGTCACCTATTACAAGTGTATCAGGTGTCACACTGGCTTGTGTTTTGTTTTTGGGTGTCTGCTTTGGAGGTCTCTGCTGCTTAGGCAGATTTTTATTTAGAGCCTCCAGTATGTTTTTGTGTGTTTATGTGTTTGGTTTGCTGTCATGGTAGGTCTATGTGAGACTGGAATTGTAGTGAGTGTGGTTTCCTTCTCCTCCTGACTGGTTACACCAGGACTGAGTTGAGAAAGCTTAGCCTCCAGTTTGGCTATATGGTTGCATCTCTCACATGTGTTGGAATTTGTTGGGAGGAGGAGAGGGTTGTCTGTGTACATGAGGCAGTTGTACCATTGCCTCAAGATTCCCAGATTCACCAGCTGGACCGGAGAGGAGATTGACAACTGACCTTTGGACATGCTAGAATAGTATTGGGAATTCCTTTATAATTGAAAAAAAGGGCCAATAGGGAACAAGGTACTGAAGGGGAGTTTGTGAGGGTGTACTGCTTTTAATTTTTTTAGTGCTGACTTGTATAATTGCTTTAGTGAGCAAGTGCCAGGTAACTTAAATGCAATGTGTTACAGGTAACTTAAATGCAAAAATGACAAACAGTAACTTTCTTTCAAGTGAAACAAGGAAATAAGTACAGTAAGCAATGCAGATATCACTAGGGATCCACAAGCGCTTGAAAAGCCGATGGTGCATTTAGGTGGAATTAGCTTTTCAAAATAACAAGCAAACAAACAACAAGCATACAAACAAAGCTAGATTCAGCAGGCCTGGATCTAGTCTATGCTACAGCAAACAAGGTGTACCAATTACAGTAAGAAGCAGTTCAAATATGCAGGCGCTATAAGCCTTTAACCAGAAATTCCCAGC
This sequence comes from Protopterus annectens, assembly GCF_019279795.1. NCBI lineage: Eukaryota > Metazoa > Chordata > Ceratodontiformes > Protopteridae > Protopterus > Protopterus annectens. Next base: position 294,181,993 of record NC_056745.1, read on the forward strand.
TCAGAAGGGCAGAGTCCAACCTCTCCTCCCACAAGAGTGCAGACCACGAACCCTCTTAATGTAAAATAACTGGCCTGAAGCCCAAGTGCTTAAACCAGAACTAATACACTTTTAGAATAACAGACACTGAGCCCTCAATCAGCAGTTCCCAACTTAGAAGGATGTAACCTACCTGTTCTGCCACTACAGTGCAGACCACAAACCTTCCTAATGTAAAGCAACTGGTCAAAGCCCAAGTGCTTAAACTAAAAGGCTTAGAATGAGTTACACCAAGCAGTAATAAATACAATTGAGTACTTTTAAGATGACGCAAAAACAAAATAAAGTAGGAAGAAACACAAATACAGTAAAAGCAGATGCATTTTTTTTTTTTTTTTCACTAGGCCAAAATACAAGCCTGAATATGGAAATGCTACAAATATCCCCACTACTTGGAACAACTGCAGAAATGTATCTACCAGCTGAAAAGCAGCAGTGAGCCTTTAAATGAAAGTTTTAAACAGCTAAAGGAGCCTCTAGAAAAAAGAGTTTAACTGCAACAAGTTATCAGAAATAAACAACCCAACATATGCTTAACAAAAGTGGACAATTTCCAGTTAATACCTCACACACAGTGAAACTAGCTAGAAAAATACACAGTACACAAAGTGCTATAAATAACAAAGAAATAAAGAACAAAATAAACAAAAAACAGGATACTTAATGTTATATATTATAGCTCCGAGTTTGCTGAGTGTCCTTCCTTCGATTAGCTGAGTGTAAAATGTTAATTAATACCCTTAATTAATCCCCTTCAGTCAGAATCACTGATGTAAATATTGTTTATATACTGCAGAAATATAAAAGCTACGTGCAATGATCATTTTGGGTTATTCAGTTCAACAATGGCTGGCACGGCACCTTCTATGTTTCAAAAACAAACTTAGTGGGCTAACTTCCTAATGGTAACATTTATTGAATTGTGAATATGGTTTGTAATTCTAGATTATTTGCAGCCTTAATTTAGTACTCTGTCTAACAAATCTTGCTAACCAGCATTGTTTTACTGATTAAGCTTGCATTACAGCATTGTTAGAAATGAGGCATCTAACACTACAACCTCTTACATTAGTTAGCATATGGTGTGTGTTGTGTATTTGTTTTTTTCATATTCATATTCATATTTCATATTTTCACACAACCATTGTACAGTAGATGCCCCATCCCTGTTTTGCTGTAATAACCAAAAAGAACACAGAAAGCACAGATGTAAACAGTTTTCAAAAAAAATATTAGAATCGTTCCTTACTTCACAGCCATGGATGTACAAGGAAATAAACAATTTTATGCTTTAGTGATCTTCTAGATTCTAATGCCTGTATTTCCCTTCCATCTAGATTTTTGAACAAGGTAGAAGGAATTTTCAAAAACATTAAGATCTTGTCTTGTTTTTCAGTAGTGGTGGTACAAGAAAACAGACTGCATTATTTTTAATCTTCTAGCGTGTATACCACCTTCCCCCAGTCTGAACTTTTTAGTGTGGTGTATATGCTGACCTAAGGGCATTGTACTGATTTAATAGCAAAATACCTCTATCTGGCTTTTGCATACCTGTCTAACTGTGTCCCTCATCAGTTTTCAGTTTCTCACATCCTTTCCTTTTCACTGGTGGCATAAGCCTCACACAGACTACATAAGCTATCCCATGAATCTCTGCTGCTTCTCCTGATATTGTTTAAACCTACAGTTGCTGCATCACATGAGGCTTGTCCCTTAATTTCATATCTTCCTATGATATCTAGACATCCTCTAGGTACAGGACTATTTTGGGGTTCTCATACATTTTTAGTCTTCTGGTTCTGATTACTACATTTCAGTCCCAGCTACACAGCTAATTTTAAGCTTTGTCTTCTTCCTACTGCCTATTGATTTGCAAGAGCTGTAGTAGGGTCTGTTCTTCTTCCAGGTTTGAGTACTCATAGTCCAGTGAATTACGTGTACTGCTTTAAAGGTCTACATTTTTCAAAACTTTATTCAGCTGTGAATGTATTTAATAATTGTTCCACATATTATACAAATTACTGGCCCTGTATTGGCTATTGAACCTTGAACAATTCCTATCATGTCTTGCAGGATTTTAGACTTAATTTTTTGAATAGTACACCAACTTATTCCGCAATTTCCAGGATGTCTGTTCTTCCTCTAAAGGTAGCACATACACACATCCTGATTTATCTCAGGAGGAACAGCATAACATTTCAGAATGAAAAAAAAAAGTCTCTGACAATATCTTTGAGTGAAAAAATATGTAACAAGACATTTTGAAAAAAAAGCCATTTATGAAAATGCATAAGTATGTGAATATAACAGTTTTTCTTTTTTAATTCTAACACATCTCATGTTTCACAAAAACGTAAATAAAGTGCATGCTTTGATGTATATATATATATATATATATATATATATATATATATATATATATATATATATATATATATATATATCAAGAGAGAGAGAGAGCCTATGCCTGGTACATGCTTGTCACTGTAGTGGGGTGGTGATAATCTTCTGGAAAACTTCTAATAAATATAACAGTTTATCTGAGTCCTGGTTCCAGGAGATTGTTGATGTTCTCTCTATTTCATCCTCTGTCTACTTTTCTATAGTGATGGATGGAAGATGGTATTTCTACACTTAATTCTGTATGTGTTTCATAGTGAGTGAGCTTGTGTTGTGGTTAAAAAAAGGTCTGAGGACCAGCTGACTTACTCAGTAAAATATTATAAAAATAATTAAAATACAACAAACAAGTAAGTTAATAAATAAATGTAAAAATAGATGTGTAGCGGTAACACTCCCCTTGTTCTCTTTGTGAATAACATACAGTATGTTTGAGGAGGGGATGCTGCAGCAATAACTTAATGGTAGAGCAAATAGAATGATAATCTAGTGCGACTAGGTTTGAGTCCTACTTGAAACATGCACTATAGTGTTGCAGATTTTGACCAAGGCCTGTACTTCTTCTAGTTGACATATTGTTTATTTTGTGCTTTAGTTCAGAGAGTTTGCTGATGCAGTCTCCTTTTACACTGCTTTGTCTAAAACATTTTAAGGAGCAGGAAGAGATAAAATGCTAAACAATACAGCAGATTATTTTTCTGTTTTTCTGCTGCAGATAACGCATGAGGAAGGTTTTACACAAATAGTTTTGTATTGTTTAAGAATTATAAAAAGTGTCATCCTGTTCCAGGGTTGATTTTCTCTTCTGGTAGATTTTTAGAGGTAGTGCCTTTTATGTCTGTAGCATTACTAATTAAGGACAAACTGAGTACTGAAATATTGAAAAATTTCATGATTCTTTTGACTTTGTTTATGTAATTTTTTTCACCAGAGCCCCATTGAGACCATTAAGCTCCTATTGCTGTTGGCCAATTTTTTGTCCTGTCCCCCACCAACCTAAGACAGCAAGACAAGGAAGCAAAGGTGAACCCAAAACAAAACTTAACCTTTTGCTCACATATTCCTTGCCCCTTTTCCAACAACTTGAGACCATCAAGACTTCATCAGTTGTTGACACATTCATTCTGACCCTGTGTCATAGGACAGCAGAAAAAGGAGGTCAGAGGTGGCTGTCAGTATACAGGATTAAGAGTGTGAGTGCCTGGACCAGACAGTGCTCCAGGGTTGACCCTGAAAAGGGGACACCTGTGTCCACTGGGATAACTTAGTTAAAATGAGTGAAATAAAATAAAGTAAAATAAAATCAAATAAAAACATGGGGATCTCAGCCAACAACCATTAGGAGCCAGGTGACTTTTTGTATGATCCCAGCCCCCTCCCCCATTGGCCATAAAGCACTGGGCAATGCCTGCTATGTTGAGACATTTGAGAGCCCTCATTTCCAAATACTCTCACTGCCTGTTAGTGAGTACAATACTAAGAAATCTCACATCCCTTACATTTGTAGTGTAACTTATGATGTGGTAGGACTCCTCCAGTGCCCACCCTCTGGGATGAGTGGGCTATCATTGGCTACTAACTTTCATCTCCCCACAACCAAGTACTTCCAGGCCTGGGACAATATTCAAACCCAGGCCATCTGACATGCAGTTAGGGCCAAAACTGTTCTTTAAGTTTGCTTGTAGTTCTTTTTAAGCAGTATGTCTTCTGCATTATGTAAGCTTCCATTTAACTCAAAGTAAATTAAGAGATAGTAAACTTTTGTTCAGATAGTAAACTAATATCTTGGCACGTATTTCTTTTTAAGTGTGTGATAGCTTGTTAGGGTAGTCTAATCCCTTCTAACTCTGTCTGGCAATACAGTATGGTACAATACATTATAATCAAACTTTTTCAGTTGATGTGTTTCCAGAGTTATACTTTGGTTCCGCAATTTCCCTAATATAGGGAAGATGAATAGTTTTATCTAGGTAATTGTGTTGTTGTACAGGACACAAGGATAACATTGGACACAGTAAGTTATTAGACCAACTGAGCTGTAGAAAATATTTTTAACGGTTTCAAAATTGACATTATATTATATAAAAAATAGTGTAATCAGTGGTTACAGCATTGTTAAGTTTTGTTTTGGGTTATATGATAGTCTGCTCTGAGATAATACTGTATTGCCTCTGTAAAATGTAACATTCTGCTGTTTTTTTGCTATAAAGTTTAAAGGATGTTGGTTATACTGCATCTAACACATGATTAAAATGGAGCATGTGCAGAGTAAATCACTCAGAGCTTGTAAGGTACAGAGCTAAGTGAAAAAACTAGTTTATCTAGTCCACCACAGCTCCGTGCTCAGTTACCATGGGCCCAGTATAGTCTATGATGTAAGCAACCTGTTTGTCTTACAAAACTTAGAACATAGTCTTTGCAAGGAATGCTAAAGCATCTCATTGTGGAACAATCTGGTGAAAGTGACCTTAATTCACCATTCAAGGGTTCTGGGAAATAGAACTGAAAAGGTGGTTTAATGAGATACTGAAATCTGCAACTTTTTGTCAGTGAGTGAGGTGTAATTATACTAACTGACTGCTCTGAATAGATTTACTGCTTTTTAATTTTTATAGCTTTGGCTGCAGAAGTCATATGCTTGTTCCTCATTGGCTCTCTGCCTGAATGAGCTCATCAGGTGTATCTGCTCATCAGCAGAGATGACTTTTTAGTGTTAGCGATGTTGTGTACATATGCAGTGGGTGCTAGTGTATCCATTGCTGATGTCAGCAGGCTGTATACTTTTAAAATGAAGAACTCCTGTTTCAAAGATCTGTAGGAGAAAAGTTGAGGAGATACTTTTTGATTAATTTAACTTTCTGTATTGGATTTTGTTCTTTTGCAGTAAGGAGGTTGAAGTTTTTTATTCAGTTGGAGCAATTGCAGTACAACCAGCTGTCAAGACACATTTCACCTGTCTGGCAGCATTGTTTGCTGCTCTATTTGTCATGTCTGTATTAAAAAAGAAAAAAGAAAAAAAAAACAGCACTGTAGAGAAGTGTGGAAGAGAAGCAGACCTGTGGGTAGAAGGAGTTCAGTGTGACCATAGGCACACAAAGCCCAGAATGATTAAGAAGCAACTGTCAAAGACATCAACTGCCTCCCACCCCCCTCAATCCACCTGTTTTGTAGACCATAGCTGACCTGCTTGAGAGGCCTTCACTAAAAAAAACAACAGTATTAAGGTCTAGTGCCACAGGCTACAGACTCTTATGAGTCAGAGGCAGATATTCCTAAAAAAAAAAAAAAAAACACATCTGCACCTAATTCATCTTGAACAAGACTGGGTGTATGTAGGCAGACTATAGGGACTGACCTATCAAAAATTCCCAGGATGCAGGGTCTAGATACAAAGGGATGAAGAGCTGCAGACCATACTAGACAACAAGGTGACTATATTCTTGAGGACAGTGGAACACAACATGTCCTTTTTGAAGGACCTACTGCTAAAACTACAAGCATTTAACCACCAGTTTCCTGCCAGTCAGACAAAAACTTATCTGCAGTAAAGCACTTCCACAGGTGTATTTTGCAGGAAGCACTCATAACAAAAAGACTTGTCTGAATGGAGTACTTCTAAAAACACAGGAATTTTAATAATTACAGGGATCATAGAAATTACTAGGCAATTGAGTTATACAACCATTTCCACCTTGCCACTGTCAACCCTCGTCCTACAAATGCTTCTAGATTTCTGCACGTTTTTCTGAAAGAAAAATATTTAAAAAAACAGCCAGAAATAACTTGTAGACAGTACTTGCTATTTTAAAAAGGTAAAACAGTAGTGTTTAATAATAAATTTTTGGCAAAAATAGTAAATATATTCAAAATATTTACATCAATATTACTTTACATTCCACATTGTTGATGTTGTCTACTGCTTAGAAATATTGCTACATTTATGCTGATAATGTCTTGCTTTAGTAGTGTTCTGTAATGTGCATTAATGTCACTTATTTAAACCTGTTACACTTTGTATCATTGCATGATCCATTATAATGAATTTCATTATTTGTTGTACACTGTCGATCAGGGTTTGTCTAGACTTTTGTATATGTACTGCTTCCTGGAACTTTTCTTCCTTGGCCGCTGCAGAAAATTGTCAATGTAACCCAGTCAGACTTTCACAGTAAACAAAAACAAGTAAGAAAATAAATAAATAAGTAAACACATAAATACATGCATACATACATACATTATAGATGACAAAAGACATGTTTTCTCTATGTTGCCACAATCTTTTCGTATCTTAGAAATTGTACATCCTCGGACCCATAGTATCAGCAGCACTTTTGTTCCACCAGAAATGTTTTTATATAACTGCAAACAGTTTCTTTCTAGGTGCCTGTTGATAGGCACGTACTAATCTACTGATCTGAGAGGATCTTAAGCCTAGCCTTATATTCCAGTGGTAGTTTTCAGCCCTTATATTTTGCATGCAAGTAACCCAGAGATGGGCTGAATAAGGATATGTTTGGACATTTACATGTTTCTCCTATCCATGAGGGACAGGGGTACTAAACCAAGGGTGAATTTGTTAACCAAAATGTTTAGAGAAATACACAGAAATATAACCAATTATGCCTGTATGCATTATGGTGATAATTACTTATACCATGCTGGTGTAACTCACTTGCATATCTTAATGTCTAGAATGTAAATGCAAATTATACCCACTCATTCGAAGTAACCAATACCATTTCAATGTACTAACCCTAAAATTAACTCCTTAAGTCTAAACACCCCCTTTTTAACCCTAAAATGTCATCTCTAATCATAATCATAAACCCCTTCCAAATACTAAAACTCTGTCCCTAACCCCTAATCTTAAAACTCCATAATTATCCTTAAAAGTTTAACCCAAACCACAAAATTACCTCAGACTAGAATAACATGAATAACCCACTGACAGTGTGTATACCTCTCATTTTACCTCAGAAGAGTTATGTTGCTGTCCTTCATGGGCTTACTTACAGTTATGTTACTTCTACACAGAACCTGCATGCTGTAAGAAACCATGGTCATTCCTAATTAATAACAGAAGCACTTACTACTTCCTAAACACTACAACTTATAATGAATATATCACTGGCAGATTTCTCATCATCTAAAGTTCAGTTTAATAGCGTGCAGTATTACAGAAAATATCTTCAAAATTATTATCAGCTGACGATATCTCTAGTGTACCACATTACAGGTTAACAGTTATGACATATTGTTTCTATCCTCCACCATGATGTTTCACACTGTGCCTCTCAACAGTATGAAGCCCACTCAGCAAATACAAATATAAATGTAAATATAAAATTAAATACCTGTGCATCAGGTAAACAAAGATTTTGTTAAACTCTCCACTGTAGTGCATCCTAGACAAACAGTGTTAGCAAGGTGGTGCTGGGGGTACTATACTCCTGAGTGTGCCCCCCTTCAGATGATGTAATATACTAAGGTCCCATCTGCCTGATTTGGTGGAAGTAAAAGACCCCATCACACTTATCAGAAAAAGAATAGGGAAGTGCCCTGGCCAAATTTCCCTGTAGTAAGTATAAATACCACCTACTGGGGTAATCATTTGAAATGCCAGAACCCTCTAGAGTGAGTCCCAAAATGGGGAGAGAAAATGCTGAAAGATCAAACTTACATATACTAAGTCTAAGATGCCATTTTTTGCAATATTCCCTTTTCTCTGAGGTATGACAATCTTGGAGTTCGTATGTATAATATAAGTTTGGGGGAGTGCTGGGGGGCTTGGGAGAAGACCAATTTTTGATATTCACTCTTCTCTGGGTTTTTGGTCATTATTTTTTTTATCTTTTTGGGACTCAGCATTTCAAGTGCTGACATTTCAAAAGGGAGCCAAATTTTGCAAAGCATTCATGATTTTGCTTCATATTTTTGCCCTGTTGCTAGTATCATTTTGATTTTCTGGAAAATTACTGAAGATTTCAGTTAGTTCTTACTGCCAGACTGTGACACAGCTGATAGCATTGTCTCCATATTGCAAGAGTTTCCCTAGTTTAATTCTTGGCTGGAGTGATTTCTGTGTGGAGTCCGCATGCCCTCCCTGTAATCATTTGGGTTTCTTATGAGTATTCCGGTTTCCTCCCACATCCAAAGGCAAGCAGTAGGTGGAGTGGACACTTTAAATTGGCCGTATGTATGAGTGCATGTACGAGTGTGTGGTGTGGAAGAATTATTGGACAGAGCTAGATGCCTAGCAGTGTGAACCTTGAATCTCGATGATTGCCACTGTTGAAGTGACACTCCAACCCCCTGTGCAAAAATGAGAAAAAGGGGTTCTTCTGGATGGATGGATTACTGTCAGAAATTAATGCTTCACACCTCTTGTTGTTTTGTAAATGCAGGTTGATGCAAAAAAAAATTGTTGTTCTATTAGCTTTAGGTGAATTAGAGTAATGTTTAAAAAATTTTGCCCTGATTTGGGACCTTTGTGACTCTATTATTTCTGGTTTTGCCCAGAACTCTTGAGTAAAGAAATATGAAAGGCTGGTCCTGCGTCTTACCTCTATTTTGCTAAACAACTCAGCTGATTCTGCTTTTTCCTCACTCATCCCATGGCTCCTACTCTTAGTGCATCAGTTCCCCATTCTTGAGTCCCAGAAGTAATTTAAGTGAGGAGTCATGGCTTTATTTTCTTACTATTATAAGCAAAATGCAATACCTCACCTTGCTTTTGTGCCCAGCGCACCACCTTTATATGCCAAGACCCCCCCTGCATATTGGCATAGTTTAGCTTCTGTTTTAATTTTTGCACTTCTTGGCATGACTCATCTGTTAGTTGACTGACACATTAGCCAAACAATCATGACTCTCTGCTGTTGAAATGCAAGGTGGTATTTGAGACAGCACCAACAATTGATCAATTTGGTATTCATTATGACTCAGGACTCCTTGGCTATGACCTAGCATCATACACATGAGAAGTCCCAAGAGCAGTAAAAAGTAGTTTCAGTGGCGTTTATTTAAGTGAGCAGCTTATAGTAAAACTGAAGGCACAGATGACAAGTGTGTGTGTGTGTGTGTGTGTGTGTGTGTGTGTGTGTGTGTGTGTGTGTGTGTGTCTCTGTGTGTGTATCTCAGATATTTAGGAAAGGATTGGCCTTGGCGGCGGAAATGCTCTACCCATTTGCATCCTGACCTTGATTTGTAGACACAGACTATTCTTTGATAGAAGAAGTAGCAGCTGAATACTACCATGCTATGCTGTTTACATTTTGTTCCAACTAACAACGATGCCACTGCGAACCTCGACTGCACAACAATATACAAGTAAATGAAATAAAAAATGCAGAAAGGAGGTGGCTAAAAGCAAAAGATATAATTTAATCAGGTTTGCGCTTTCACATCAACGATGCTTTTTCAGACCATATACAAAACTGTTTTCTACATCCTTCTATATATATGTGTGAATTCAATTCATCAGCTGAGCAATTATTTAAAGCAATCAAGGTCTTAAAGTTATATGCCTTTTTATCTGTGTATTAAATGTTTGAATACATGTATTTTTATTTTAGGATAGTATACATTATTTATTGAGTTCATATGTATGTGTATGTATATATACATATATATATATATATATATATATATATATATATATGTGTGTGTGTATTTATTTATGGCAAGAGATGTAAGCTGACGTTAAGACCTTGATTGCTTTTAATAATTGCTCAACTGATTAATTGAATTCACATATATATAGAAGGATGTAGTAAACAGTTCTGTATATGGTCTGAAGAAGCATCGTTGATGTGAAAGAGCCAACCTGATTAAATTATATGTTTTGCATTTAGCCACCTCGTTTCTGCATTTTTTATTTCATTTACTTATATATTGTTGTGCAGTTGAGGTCCGCAGTGGCATCGTTGTTAGTTGAAATATTTATTTGTGTTTTTGCAGTAGCACTGTGGATAATGACAGAAAGCAGTCAAGTGGAATTCGATTATGTTCCTAAGACAACGGAGAGATTTGTATCCAGTCTTGAGAAGCTCCTAATAATGGACAGAAATCCTTTACTTACAAATGAGGTAACAACTGAAGAAATCATGAGTGAACAAGTGCAGTATGATGAACAAGTAGCTCGTAGATATACTATGGAACTAGAGAATGACTTAATTAAATATAAAAAAACTTCAATGGCAAAGACTGCACTTTGAAGCATGTATTTTGCACAAAGTCATCCCTAGAGGTTTGAGAGTACTTAATATGCCAGCATCAGGTGATACATTTCCAGAACTTCTTAAGCACTGGCAAAAATTAAATATAGAAACAAGTACTCGATATATGCAGCTGCTTATAGACGTTCATAAACCAATGGAAGAGCAGCTGCTACATGAAATACATCAGAAACAAACGTCTTTAAATAACATTCTGCCAGCTACAATTTTTGAAAGAATGATGATAAATGTATGTGAGAATGTGCATTCTATTGTGCACAAGCTTATAGTCACTAAAAAGAAGAAACTGGATAGAGATATGACAGACTTTTCATACGGTCATGTTTTTACATGGCTGAAACTCAGTTCAATACATCATATAGAAATAACAATATTCGGAATGTTGCATCTGATGAAATATGTACTGTTTCTTTAACTAGTAATAGAACTGAACCAGAGATTATAGAAGATACCAATGATAAGCATGTGGAAGTACAATCATCGAATGGATCGAAGGATCAGTTCTCTCAAGGAGAGAGATCAATCAATCATGTGGTTTCAGATACTGCAGATACTTCGCAATCTACTAATATGCCAACAGTTCAGAAAGTAGTTAGAAGAAAAGAGAAAAAAGATCAGCAGGTTTTTTTCTCCCCACCCCTGCCCATTCGAAAAATGAACTATACCCAAAATCATCGTTCAATGAGCAGGGGAAGGAAACGAAGGCTACCATTGTGAGAACGAGATACAAATCACAGCATAAAAAAGATGTGGGAGCAACGGCCATTGAACGGTCACTAGTTTATAACTTACCCAACAAAAATATAACAAACAATCAAATGAATTTGTTGCAACGAGGACTATCATTTATACCAGCTAGAGGTATGGACGTAACTAATACTGTTTGGACATTAAAGTATTTGCACGTAATATAATGCTTAAAAAAATGTTTAAAGATTCTGAAAAGGTATATAATACTTTTAAAAAACCTAATACATTTAACCCAGAGTTGAATGCGTCTTTAGAGATGTTTTGTAATGTTTGTGAAGCGGAATTAAGGGCAGCAGTTGCTGGTAGGAGTGTAACAAGTTGTAAACGATTCTGTAACTTAAACAGCAGTGAGAAAGAAGTATTAAATGATTTGATTAATGATTCTACTATCACTATTCGTCCTGCGGATAAAGGGGGCAGTATAGTTATATATGATACAGTTAAATATGATGAAGCAATGTTTTCTATGCTGAATGATCAAGATGTGAATAATAAGATTTCTTTGATGCATATTGAATATTTATGTGAACATATATACAAATCTCTCAATGATTGTTATCTTAGTAACATTATCACTAAAGAATTACTTGATTATTTTGTAGTAATACATCCTTTAATACCAATAATCTAAGGTCAACCCAAAGTACACAAACATACCTCACAGCCGCCCTTGAGGCCAATAGTGGCAGGTCAAGGATGGGTAACTCAACCTATTTCCATCTATGTTGAGAAGAATTTAAAACCAGTATTGATGAAGTCTGTAAATGTAATATGTGATACTAAACAATTAATTTATGACCTACACACAGCTGTGGAAGGGAATAATGAAAAAATAATGGGGAGTTATCTTGTAGCCCTTGATGTGAATTTTCTATTTACAGTCATATCACATCTTTATGGCGTAGAAGCTGTGAATAGTTATTTAACTTCTAGTCAAATGTATGGACAGGAAAAAATTGATTTCATATGTATGTTGTTAGAGATAGTACTGGACAATAATGTCTTTTTGTTCAAGGATACTTATTATTTGCAGCTACTTGTGGTAGCTATGGGCATCTTGTGTGCCAATAGCTACACCAATATAGTTTTAGCATATTGGGAAGAAAAATTTGTTCTGAATCATAGAGACTATTCCTAACACATTTTTCTATATAAAAGATTTGTAGATGACTTGGTATTAATTTGGACAGGAAGTATAGAGTTGTTACATCAGTTCCTGTCATATATAAATAGTACTACTGATTTTCTAAGATTTACTTATGCCATTTCAAGTGCACAGATAAAATTTCTCAATATAAACATAAAAAAGAATGTTGGATAGTTTTCTACAGAATTACACTGGAAATCATGTCGCAAAAATAATATATTATATAGGGACAGCATGCATCCTTCTCACATATATAAAAACATTATTAAAGGACATATTACTATAAGGACAGGCGTATTTCAAGATTAGATAATGAAGAAGTTAAATTTAGGGAAGATATCACCACGTTTGGTGAGGAATTAATAGAATGTGGGTATGCTAGTAGGGAGATAGCAGACTTAAACAATATAATTATAAATGGCTACTAAATGTTATAATAATGAAATGAATAACAAAGATAATTCATAGAAACAACAATCATTGATTATGATAATAATCAAAAATAGAACATCCTGTATATATAATGGATGTGTTGTATCAATATACATTCAATTATGAAAATAAATATCAGTATCCCTATTAAACAAATGTAAATATGTATGTAAATATTAATGTCCTATGTATATGTACACATATATGTATAATATTTAAGAATATCATTTGAAAATAGTACCTGATGTTTTTTTTTAGTTCATCATAAAAATGATGTTAAAAGATGATCATTAAAAAAGGTGAAAAAAACCTTAACTATCTTGATTTGCAGTTATTGCTCTGTGTGATTTAATATGCCATGCCACCCTTATGTATTATGTCACTGATCATTGTCAATCAATGATCATGAAACTGTGCTTGTTGTTTGTTGTGAAACTGTCTATAGAGGCATTTTTTTTTTTTTTTTTTTTGATCGATGTCACTTGATGTGACGTTGTTCTCAGTGGCCTAAGATGTCTGATGTCTGGCCCACAATACAAACACATGCCAGAAAGCCAGATACACAAATCGCTGGCTGCTGCCAATTTTAAATTTACTCATAAACTTTTTTAGTGTTACGGCTGGAAAAGTGCTAGATTTGGATAATCTGTTTACAGGACCCAAATGGCCACATGGATAGGTACCCAACAACAGTTGTTTGTAAATGGCTCCCTTTTCTATATGAAAACTGGCATTGTTCTCAAAAAATACATCTGAGTTGTTCATTGGCCATAAGAACATAGTAATTCATGTGGTAATGAATCTGATGGTAGAGTTTCCTGTGTCTTCGGATGGAATCTTATATTCCAATAATGTTTCCCTATTCATCTGTGATGAATGTGTCCATGCATTGTTAATGTCTTCAAGTCTGTATTCACAAATCTACGACAAAGATCAAGACTGGCATCATCATAGTCCGTTTCATCTGCATAAATTGTGACACTGGGATATTCCTGATGGTATGCATGCTTGAAGCATGTAATAAGGTGTTATATTGGGGTATCACACGTGGTCAAAGTATGGTCTGGATTTCTGGAAATGGTCACATCCAGAAAATTGATAAATCAAAAGTGATTGCAAATTCAATACCCCCCCAATTATCATTTTAGATATTCAACAAATTCTCGTAGATATCCAGCATCTGCATACCATCCAGCAGTCATCTAGGTACCAAATGTCCATTTCAACAAATATATATATATGAGGAATCATCATATATCATACATCCTCAAAAATGCCATGAATAAATAAGCACCCATAGCTGTACAGTAACATTTACCTTGGAAGTACATGTTCCGTCAAACAGATAAGTAATGTGTTGAATCCCAGTGTATATAGTCCAGCTTTGTCTAACCAAAATTTAAGAGCTTGTAGGCCAGCCCAATGTGGTATGCTGGTATATAATGCTTTGACATCTAATGAGCACATCAACCACCCAGGCTGCAATTGTGTGTCCTCAATAATTTTGAGGAATTGGGATCAAACCCAAAACCGGTTTAAGATAATGTGTCAGGAGTAGGGAGATAGACCAGGGCATACAAGAAATACAAAATTTGAGAGCTGATAGAGCACAACCATATATGTATGGTCCAATACCAAATCATGATAATATATCCAGAATGAAACATGATAAGAATGAAGTAAAAATAATACTGGAATATTGTAATAATGTGGATTGTGTTAGATGGATTATTAATAAAAAATGGTCTATATTGCAAGCTGATACACAAATTAATGAAGTGATTGATAATTATTTATTTATTTTATTTATTTTACATTTGTTGACCAGGAAAGTTTGACTGGGTATATGCCCATTTTCAGCTGAGGCCCGTGGAGAAAAGCTCCATATATTCAGACATATGAGATTTACATAATATAAGAGTACAATCTAGCATATCAGATGAAAAAAGAAACTGTATAATTATAGTAAAGCCACAGGAGAAATGACCTATTTAGTTATAAGAACAAATATAACTTAAGAAGACTGTTGTGCCATAGTAACAAGTTTAATGAGATAGAAACATAAGGGCTTCAGAAATGTGGTTGTTGTAATATTTGTGAAGTATTAGTATTAAATAATGAATTCATACATCCTAAGACTAACAGGGGATATAAATTTAAAGTATCAGCCAACTGTGCAACAAAAAATATAATTTATTTAGCTACTTGTAATTCTTGTAGCTCATTTTTATGTTGGCATGACCAATAGAATGTTGAGAGAATGGGTTAGGGAACACCTAGCAGCAATGAGAAATCAAGATGTAGAATGGAGTGCACTTGCCAAGCACTCCGCCATGTTTAATTATACACATAGATTTAGTTTTAGAATTATAGAATGTTTAAAACCAAGGCCAGGGCACTAGGAGATCTGAAAAACCAGACGGAACAATGTGAATTAAAGTGAATATTAGAACTGGAAGCAGATAGATGGACTGGCCTCAATGATAGGGCATCTATTAACCCTTATTTAAAAGCCAGACCCTTAAAATGAATGATATATATATATATATATATATATATATATATATATATATATATATATATATATGAATTATATAGTTTTTTATCTGTGTATTAAATGTTTGAATACATGTATTTTTATTTTAGCATGGTATATATATTTTTTGAGTTCATATGTATGTGTGTGTGTGTGTGTGTGTGTGTGTGTGTGTGTGTGTGTATATATATATATATATATATATATATATATATATATATATATATGTGTGTGTGTGTGTGTGTGTGTGTGTGTGTGTATTTATTTATGGCAAGAGATGTGAGCTGACTTTAAAACCTTGATTGCTTTAAATAATTGCTCAATTGAAGAATTGAATTCACATATATATAGAAGGATATAGTAAACAGTTTTTTTATGTGGTCTGAAGAAGCATCGATGTGAAAGCACTGACCTGATTAAATTATATCTTTTGCTTTTAGCCACCTCGTTACTCCACTTTTTATTTCATTTACTTGTTTACATTTTGTAACAAAGAAAACTGCTTTCAGCTGAAAACATGACCCTGGAGGAGCTGCAAACAACATTAAAGTTTTGATTCTTTTACAAGCACTGTTCTGTAACACCAGTTCATAACACATAATATACAAACATAGCTTTTTAGAATATTTCAGATTATTTCCATGACTGAAATACCACCTTGCATGGCATATGCTGTTTTTGAAACCATTACCTCTTTCTACAAGTGTTGGTGTATCACTTCATTATACCATAATACTCCACTAACACTATTTCTTGGGTTTTTGACAAGTGCTATTCTATTATACTGGTATTGAAAAATAGCCAAACACAAGAATGAAGAATATGTCAGTTTATTTTCCTTGACTGCAGCCCATTATACATTATGTATCCTTTCTCAAGCTATCACCTACTGCTAATACTCCCATCCCATCATTCATCATAGCCTAAAGCAAACTACCAGTATTCTGCAAGCCATTTGGCATTGACAAATGATAATTTTTTAAAACAATTTAATAATTTTGTCTCTAGTCTTCGGGTGGAGTTTAGGATACATGATGAGTATATTTGTGGTTGAATTCTGTTGAACAAAGAAAATAATCAGAAGCAAGTTTCAAAAATATGATGATTTTGTGGGACAAATCTCCCTTACATGCCATGCAGGGGATATCCCCCTGGCAGATTACTTGATTTAAATAATCAGCTTTGAGGTTGTTGAACCTCAGAAAAAGAAATTCCCACTGCAGTGAACTTCTCTGAATGGTATATAAGTTTTACCAGACAGTTTTCTTGGAAAACATAACTGAGATAAATTAGCTCTTCTTCAGAAAAGCTGGGATATTGTAAAATCCAAATGAGAGTTGCTGTTAATATATTTACTACATCATAATGCATAATGAATAGCTAGGTATGCATTCTGTTTTGCATACACAGTTTTTCAAGTATTTATTTTGTTGAAAATGTTTTGTTTATGGATCTGTCTTTCATGGTAAATGAGTATGCAGTAAAGACATACTTATTTACTTATGTGATTGAATTAAAAAATACAGACATTTTAGAGCTGGTATGTGTATGTCAAAATCAGTAGGTAAGGGGTAAAAAGCACTGGCCAAGATCAGACACATCACAAATAACTCTGTATATTAGATGTATAAATTCATATCTGTACATGTAATCAGCTCCAATATGGTGGGAGCAGTTGCGTTATGAATCCTAATTTGGCAGAACAGTTACAGATGTGGACTGTGGTTTATTAGTAGTGTAATGCTATTAAAATACCATATACATATAAAACTATACAGATAGCCTACTCCCAGACATTTGGGGTTGGCATAAGGCTTAAGGTTTTTGCCTAACAAACAAGCGGTATAGCATTTGACTCTTACTGAGGGAAATTGCCTAGGCTGAAAATGGGCAACAAGGGCAGCTTGCCCAATACCACCTTATGAATAATGCATTACTTTACGTGACACTTATTTAAACTTTCTTTGTGACACAAGGTGTAAATGCGATGAGCTTAGAGAAAAAGGACAGCTGATGAAGGGTTCAAAGCCAGTTAAATGATAATTTCTGGTGGATGGTATAATGGTTAAGGTATTTACCTTACAGGTGCAAGTTATAGGGTTTTATTCTCACCTTAGAAAGGAAATTGGATAGGCTTAAAATAGTCTGCAAAGGTACCTAGCCTAATACTTATCTATGAGATTAAGAGACAACAAATAGTATAATTCTATAGATCATAAAATCAAAAAAAAATATTATTGACTTCATATATGTAACAAGGGAAGACACTTTATCACTCTTAGTTTTCCTTTTAAATTCACTTCAGTTATCCTTTAATCAATATATTTTACTGTTTTAGCTGCTAAACTTCTTCCTATAATTTGCAGGCCCAGTGAATAAAATGATACATTTCATAACACAGACATGGAACTTATTATGGTAAGGTACTTTATATTTTTTTATTTATTTATGTCAAATAAAAATGATAGCCATAGTCCTAGACCCACAAGATAAAAATAAATAAATCATTAGAAATGGGAAGGCAGAAAGGGCTTCTAATGATTCCAGACAAATTCGGAGTTTCTTATTTCCAGGATTTGAAAGTTCAGGAAACTCTTCTTCTGAATAACAGCACATCTAATCAAGTCAGCTTTATTTCTTTAATGACTCTTTTTATATAAATTATTATTAGCAAAAAATATGGATATAATTATATTCAAGAATGGAGTATGTTGCCCATATTTATTTCTGCCATGACCCACTAATAGGAGTAGATTAAGTTTTGGTATAATTTTCTGTCTGTGACTCCATGCTAATTAAAATGCCAGTGTTTTTTTTTTTTTCCTTGAAAAATGTGACCACTTTTTGTGTTTGTTTCCTTATGCGCCTTACTACTAAGGTCTGGCTCACTGTTCAGTGCTTCCTCATGCTTTTTTGGTGCCTCTCCGATTTTGGAGCACCATTATATCTAAACACTTTCAATCCTGAGGTCTCTCCATCCAGACAAAATGATCTATTAAAGAGTTTCATTCAAAGTTCTGTCTACACTTTGTTCAATTTCATTAAGGCTAATATTTTTCCACTGATGTCTAGTTCATGAACACTGTGTTTGGCAAGACCAGCTTGTCAACAGATGTAATGGGTGCCTGTCTGAGCACAGACAGTTTCAGTGTGATAAAATCTTGAAGCTGCTGCAGGTTTGAGTCTTAATTTTTCTTTAACCTCCAATGACCTTTGAGTAGATAATTAATGTGTTTTTTTATTCTTCATGCTATATAATACCAAAATTATGAAATTCATGTCCCTGGATTTGAATTGTCAAATAAATTCCACACCAAAACAGCCTGTAGACAAATAAGCATATTTTTGCAGGACTAGCCTCCCTTGCACCAATTATGTCATGGAAAATTCTGCTCCCTGCTACTGCATCTAATTTCCAGGTGACACTACTTTATTGAAGGATGGTATTGTAGTCCTACCTTCCTCAAAGAATTATGTTAAGAGTAAGGGAAATGTGTGTGTGTGTGTGTGTGTGTGTGTGTGTGGGGGGCAAATCCAATAGGGTGGGAGCAGTTGAATTTGCATACTATAAAACTGAAAACATTGTATTCCCATCTGTTTGGTATGAGGGAATTTAGGAATGCATGCACTCATATTAAGCTACTGTCACACAGAGATGTTGTGAAAGTGTATCACTTCCTTTTAATTCATACAGGAAAAAGTTTATTTTATTTATTCCATTTGTTGCTGATTAAAAGATGGAAACATTTTAATGTTTAAGTCCTTGCTGTGACTCTTGCTGTTAAAGCAGAGGATTAAGGCTGTGAGCTACAAAGATGCTACTTCCTGTTATACAGGATTTGATTTCCACATCGGTTATTTGCCTGCTGTGTAACTTGAACAAGTCAATTAGCCAGGCAGTGTTTTGGGGCAGCTAGGCATTTGCACAAGGAGGCTCACTTATCCAGAATGCAAATGCTAATATAATGTGGAATTTGGGCTGGTTCTATAATGACCTCCTGGATTACATGCCTAGTAACTACCTATGATAGCTGCTTTGCCTTTGATGAATGGTGCTACAGATTGAAAAAAAAAAATCTGTGTGTAGAGTGATGCCAAGGTTAGGCTTTACTTATGTTTTGGAGACTGACAGCCCATGTAGTTAGCAGTGGAAAAGTGGGCTGTGGGGCTGGTGTCTTCAGGAAGGAAAAGATTTATTGCTTCATTTTTTTGTAGAAACTAGTCTATCCACTAAAGGTCAGCAAAGAACAATAAGGTAAACACAGATCACATCTAACACACCATGTTTGCTTCTACAGGTATTCAATGATATTTCTTCAAAATAAAAGACTGCACAGAATTTGCCGACAAACTCTTTAGTAAAAACTGGCTCTGAAGAATGCCTTATATTCCACGAGGAAACTTTGTTATAATATTACTGGAAATGTTGCATATTGAGTAAATAGTATTTTATAAGTTTCTAAGTAAACAGTGAGTGAAACAGTCTCACTTTGAAGTATAATTGTTTCATTCTAGAAACAGAACTGGGCTGTCTGTATTTCCAACTATTATGAGATGACTTGATTTGTATGAAGCACTGCTTTACTATTTAGTCTTTAGCTGAATGCCTTTGAGTGAATTTGCTATTTACATAGAAACAAGTTCTGCATAATACATAGTTCCTAACTTCAATTATATGTACTTGTAGAAAGGCGGAGAGTGGATTACATCAGAGAAAATCAATGCCAGATTGCGGTAAAATGAATTTGTTCTCTTATTTGTACATGCTTGCATTTTTGAGGAAACAAGATTAGTTAAATGTTGCCATTGACTGACTTCAGTAATATGAATAAGGTACTTGCATTTCTGGCAAATGTGCAAATGTTTTGAAGAAGTAAACACTGATGATATTTAAGTTACTTATTTTAAGGAGTTGAGATCAAGCTTCTTTGTTCTATTTTGCACACATAGCCGGCCTTAGGCATAGGCCAATTAGGCAGCCGCCTAGGGCACCGCTATAGCAGGGGCACTTTTCTAGTATTTATTTGGTGTAGGTAGACCAGGATGGGGGTACCAGATGGTGTGGTAGGGGGCGCCATGGAGCCCTTTTGCCTAGGGCACCAGTTGCCCTAAGGCTGCTCCTATTGCACATAATGTAAAATAAAGCATTGTTGACTACTGCTCTGAAAAACATCATCATAAAAAAGTTTTGTGAATAAAGGATGGTCTTGTTGACTATAGAGCTATGTTCACACTGCAGCATTTTTAGGAAGTCAAGGTTTGAATCCTTCTTGTAACAAATACTTAGCAAATGAAGGAAAAGTGGAATATCTTTGAAAGATGTATGTGGTATTTTTATCCAGATAGCACTTATCTTCCACTAACACTGGATAAGATTTGTATGTGTATTTTGACCCTTAAAATGTCATGCCACTATTATATTTCTTATAGTACTGAATTCCAGATAGTGCTTTAAAACAGCTATAGCAGTGCCTTGCTTTTATGACTGAGAACTGCCTCCTAAGTATTTGGATATGTTTGGTTCTGCATCACTATTTATGCTTGCAGTTTATCAATAAAGAGATATATTATTGATTTATGACAAACTGAATAGAAAAAAATAGCAGTAAGCAGAAAAAAGCAAATGTCAGAAGTAGGATTTGATGCATATTTCCTGAGAAAATTTTGACCTAAGCATAGCACCTTAGACTGCATAGGTATTTTGACTTACTAATATAAACTAGCCTTATTTACTTAACTTACATGTACAAATGATTTAGACTAGCATAAAATTATTGTGATACTTATATACTTCATATATGGCTATTTTCATAGTACAGTGACTTCTCAGACACTGAAGCAAGCCAAAGCCCTATTCCAGCTATGGAAATAGCCAATACTCATACTGAAAATGTTAATTTCTAATGAGAGGAAACTTGATATGCAATGTGGGTGCACAATATGAAGCTTAAAATCACACAAAGTATGAACATCAGAAACACTAATTATCTAGGAAGCAAAATTGTAACTGTAAATCTGGACATGCACAAAATAAATCTTTACATTCAGCTATTTGACAAGCAGCATAGTCAATGCCATTTTATCTGGTATATGGAGTATGATTTATTGAAGGACAGACTGCATATCACATATATACACACACACACACACACACACACACACACACACACACACACACACACACACACACACACACACACACACACACATGCACATACTTGTTAGTTAAAGTAAATAAATAGTTTGTGAATTGTACAGTTTTTTGTGAACTGGAACAATGGTTTCATAAACATGGGCAGGGTAAACATAATGCTACACAGGATCATTATAAGTGTAAAAGTTGAACTTGGCCCTACCAATCGTGTACCACTTGTTGCTGTTGTGTCTTTCAGCTTTTCCCAGTTAGGGGTTGCCACAGCGGAACTCCGGTCTGCCAATGATTGGCGGTAGATTTTTATGTGCCAAGTTGCCAGCCCTGACGCACAACCTTCAATGAAGGTACGCCCATTCATGATCTAGCTGAGAATTGAACAGGACAACATCTTACTGTGAGGTGACAATGCTACCGCAGCACCACCACCGCAGTAACCAATCGTGTACCACTAAAGACAGAAATTTGGCAAATGCTGCAGGTTTTCAGTCAATTATGACATCTGTGTACAGGCCATAAGTGAGTTTGTTAATGGATAGCAATAAGCCTGCTCTGCTGATTGAAGTCACACTGCTTCATTAGGAACTTCTAGGTGATGACATTATCATTGGCACACCCTACAGAAATGTTGCTATATATAAGGTACAGAGTTTATCAATCATTGCATTTACATAGTCACTGAAGGTTTCTGTTCACAGAAAATCACTGTCTTTGTTAATAGACAGCAGCAAGCTTGCCATGATGACTGAAGTTGTACTGCTTCATTCAGGACTTCTAGGTGCTGAGCTTATCAACAGCACACCTTTTAAAATGTCCACTGTATTTAAGATATGACATCTGGCAATCATTACATTTATGCAATCATAGGTGGTGATTGTTCATATACCATCTGTGGCCTTGTTAGTGGATAGCAATAAGCCTGCCATGCTAACTGGAGACAAATTGCTTCATCCAGAATTTGTCTGTTCTAACCTTATTACTGGCACATCTTTTAGAATTTAAAGCCATATCAGCATGTGACCTCATTGTGCTACTGCTAAATTCAAGTGCTGTGCAAACATACAAGCCAGCACAAAAGCAGGAGGCAGTTTTGCAGGTGAAAATTGCGGCATATTGTGATGTGTGGAAAAGGGTCAAGTGGTGTTTATCGTTAGTGAATTAAAAGCCCAACAAAAATGCATACTTCTTTCTCAAACAACTTTGTTTCAGATTCTGTGTAAAGGCAAGGTGCTGAGTATTCTTATTTAGGTTGGTGGAAGGTAAGGCACTTGAGAACTATTTTATGCCAAGAAGATTTTGCTACCAATAAATGAATCTTATTGACTATTCAGTATCTGTCATCAATGGGGGCAAAAAATCTGCAACCATTAAAATAGTCGAGACATGGGAGATCATGATGCATGAATAAGGAAAAATATATACAGGCCTGACAGTACTCTTGAACTGACAGCTTCTTTACAGTAAAGACAGAGTGATTGTATTGCTAGACCTTTTCCAAATGATTTGCCAACTGCCTTGGAAGGATCTGCAGCAACTGATGTTTGGGTTCACAATGTGTGTGTCTGTGTGCATGCGCATGTGTGTGTGTGTGTGTGTGTGTGTGTGTGTGTGTGTGTGTGTGCACATGTGTGTGTGAGTTTGAGGAAGGTAAGCTGTCATGAAGCAGAAGATTTCAAGAAGGCTCAGTGACACACCATGGGGGAGACATGAAGGACCGTAGGGAAGCTCACCAACATTTTTGTTTTAACTAGAATCTTATAAAAATAGCCTGCACAAACTACTGTATGAGTCCATATATCAAAATGAATTCTCATTGATTTTACAGTATTACACTATGAAATAAATGTGCAGACCATTCCTACTCAGTATTTATATCAGAAATATTTGTCATGACATCTTGGTCATGTCAGCTGAAAGCTTGGTATCCAACATAGCTGTCTGTTTCTCTAGTAGGTAGAAGATCTTGATTGAATTATATCTGGCTTATACATATGGGTACTGGAAGCAACTGGACATGACACAACTTACTGAATTAATGTGTAGTCAGCGAAGAAATCTGGAAATTATCCCAGGAATATAGTCAAATGGTTGCTATATAACTGGTATGATATGCTATCCATATGCCTGATGTAAGATTGGTACCCCTTGTATCCTTCTGATTTTGTCATAGATATGGCATATTAATTAAATTAATGACCCGAATGCCACTTGATGGATAGCCTGCTAGCTCACTGATAAGATACCATTTTATATTATTTTATTTATTATTTATTTTATTTATTTTACATTTGTTAACCGGGAAAGTCCGACTGGACACAAGTCATTTTTCAGCAGAGACTCAAGGAGAAAAGCTTCACAATAAAACATACATACTAAGCAAAAGATTTGCATACAACATTTATAACATACACAGTTGTGGGTGATAGTAAATATACAAAGTTTCACATACAGGCATAGTTAACAATGATTTTATATTGTTATGTACTCAAAGAAGCATGACTATAAATTTATATGTATGAAAGAGTTTATCAACAGCATATTACTTTTCAATTAGTATTTCATAGTCATGAGAGTTATAGTCATTAGGAATAGGTAGATTAATCGGGTGCAGTACATGGACAGAGCCATTTTTTGGCTAAGTGAGATTTTAGCAGTAATTTGAACTGTGCTGAGGATGTGGCAGATGTTATGCTGAAAGGTAGTGCATTCCAAATTTTAGCTATATAGTTAGAGAAGGGGGATTCATCAGCCTGATCATTGGCAGTGGTGATTTTTATCAGGATTTTGTTACTGGATCGTAGAGTTCTAGTACTGGAGTATGGCTGTAGTAGGTTTTGTAGGGCAGGTGTATTGTCTTTATGATAGAGTATTTTCTGGGCCATGACTAGCTGATTATATAGCAGGAGTTGTGGAAGCTCTAGCCAGTTGAGCTGCTTGAGTGCTATACCGTGATATTACCTACAGTTTGAGTTGGCGGCAAATCTAGCAATTTTGTAATAGCATGCATCTAGTTTTGCTACATCAGATTTTCTTAGGTTGGTAACTATCAGTGCTGCATAGAGCAGACTTAAGATTAAATGGGTTTGAGCTTATAGTGGCTTTTGTGTTTTTTGTGAGGTAGAGTTTGTTCCTATACAGTGTACCTAGCTTTTAGTGTACTTTTTTATGGTTTGAGATATGTGGATGCCAAATCTCATGTTATTATCTATTTCAAACCCCAGCAGCTTGGTGTGATCAGTGGGTGTAATTATGGTGTTTTTTGATATGATATTAAAAGAGGGGGGATGCAGAAGTTTAGTGGGGTAGAACAGCATAAGTTTGGTTTTCTTGGGGTTCAGGATAAGGTGGGAGTTTGTTAGCCAAGTTTCTACTGCTAGAAAGCACTCTTGTGTAAGTGATTGTAGTTCTTGTATGGTAGGGCAGCACATATTACTGTGGAGTCATCTGCATATTGAATGACAGAGGCCCATGGAGCTGAGCTATGGAGGTTATTTGTGAATAATGAGAAAAACAGTGGACCTAATAAGGAGCCATGGGGAACATCTAGGGTCACATGAAGAAGGGGTGATAGATTTTCTTGCCAATGTACTGCTTGCTGCAGTCCAGTAAGGTAGTCTTGGAACCAAGCAAGAGTAGGTTGAGAAACTTTTAGTTCTGAAAGGGTGGTTAGGAGTTTGTTGTGTGAAACCATTTTAAATGCTTTAGATAGGTGTAAGAATATGGAGGATATATATTTGTGACAGTTTCTATGATGGTTAACTGTGTTGGTGAAAGATAATAAGGCAGTAGTGGTACTGTGGTGTGGGCGGAAACCATGCTGTGTATGGGATAGTAGATTGTTTGACTGTAGGTATTCTATAATGTGTGTGTGTACAATTCTTTTAAGTATTTTTGACAGAGGGGATAAGATAATAATTTTACAGTAGTTAGCTAGCTCTGTAGAGCTACCTCCTTTGTGAAGTGGAATTATGTGGGAAGTCTTCCAAATGGTTGGGACTTGGTGTTCTAATATGGATCTGTTTATAAGTATTGATTCTTTCCATTATTAGCAGTAGTAGGTTGGCTGGTACTAGTTTTTCCTGGTTGGAGTAAGTTGTTTATTGCCGACCAGAATGTTTGTGGGTTATTTTGGTATTTGGTTTGAATATCAGTGTAGTAGTTTATTTTGTCTTGCTTAATTTGTTTCTTTGCTTTGTTTCTAAGTTCACGGTAATTTTGCTTTGCAACATTGGATTTAGTTTTATACCACTGATCCCAGGCTTTGTCTGTTGTTATTAGTAATGATCTAGTTTCTTTTTTACGCCAGGGAGCATTGTTGTATTTTACTCTTATGGTCCTGGTAGGAGCTTGTCAGTTTAAGATAGTAATGAAGGTAGTATTAAAGTGAAAGACAGCATCTTTCAGGGGGAGAAGTTTAAGTGGCAGCCAGTTGCACTGCTTTAACGAGTTAGTTAATCTAATTGGGTTAAATTGCTTTTTGTTCCTTATTTGTTGGTAAATACTTTGTTTCTTTGAGTTAGTTCTTTGTCTGATTAAATAGGTTGGGAGATGGTCACAGAGGCAGTCTGGAGGACAGCCAGAGTGAAGGGAGTGGTTTGCTTTGTTTGTTAAGATCCAGTTGAGTATGGAATGTTTACTGGATGATTTATTAATCCTGGTGGGGGTCTGTATGAGCTGGGAGAAGCCATACAGATTCATGTGATTAGAGGGATTTTGGGAAATACACAATGTCCAGTCAATGTTAAAATCACCCATGATAATTGTTTCATGGGCTAGAGATTTTTCAGACCAGCTTAATATTTTTTCTAATGTATGGGTATTGTTGCTGGGTGGAATGTAAATTCCAGTGAAGTTTACATGTTTGTTTGAGTTTAAGGTAAGCTTAGTAAGTAATACTTCTACATTATTGAAAGTTGGAATGTTTTGATTTGAGGATTCTAGGGTTAGGTGATTTTTATATAGAAAGACAATGTTTCCATCCTTTGGCCTACTCTGTCTAGGCATAGTATATTGTACCCTGGAGGGAAAAGCTCATTATTGGGGATGCTAAGTTTAAGCCATGTTTCGGTGAGTAGTACTATGTCAGGCAAGTACAGAGCTAGGTTGGCATGTAGTTTTATTTTATTTTATTTTATTTGACATTTGTTGACTGGGAATGTCTGACTGAGCTTATACCCTTTGTCAGCAGAGGCCTGGGGAGAAAAGCTCCACAAAGTATTACATACACCATAAAATGTTTACAAGCAGTACAGTATATATGAGGTTATATAAACATGCATTATAATGCTTGGATTTCCACTTGTAACATGAAAGTCTAAAAGGTTTTATTTACAAAAAAGACAATAAAACAATATGATAAAGTAATTCGTATATCTCCAATACATAAGGAATTCACAATTTAGAGGGGAAGTAATGACAATTAACTTTTAAGATAAGAGTACAAAAAGTACTGTATTTCATGATTTTTTTTGCAGATACTTCTAATATTCATGTTTAAGATTAGAAGGTCAGTTTTGTTCTTAGGGCAGATTGTTGATGACTGAGATTGGCTACTACTGTTTGCAATTGAGCAGCTTAGTTTAGCATTTGGGCTGGGATTTGGATGAATGCCTCCACTAAGAGCTAGTTTGGAGGCAATTGGAACTAGTGTCATATCTCTCAACTGTACAGATTTTTGCAGAATGTCCAGATTCTTGGGTCATATTTTTGGCCCATTCCTCATAAAATTTGTGGTTTTCTGGCAAATCAATGGGACAATCTGACAACTGAAGTCACTAAATAATGACATACATTTGAGTTTCAGACTTCATATCCTTTAGAAAATTTATGTTAAAACAAACCCTGCAACTCTAGCAACTTTCTAAGAGCAGTATTTAAAATATGTCCCTATTTTTGGTCCTTTGCCCCCCCCATTTTATAAAGCTTTGTCCACATTTCTTGCATTAAAAGGTTGAGAAGTATGACTAGTGTTTTTAAGATTTTTAGTATGCACCTATCATATTTTTGGGAAAAAAGTGGGGGTGCTGGGATTTGAGAGTAGAGTACAGTGGGTGTAGTGATGTATTGTTATATTATAGATGGATGGTGATATGGTGATGTTTGTCAGTTTAAGTTTCTGAGGCTAGAGGGTAGAAGTGGGGTGGGGTGAGATTTGTTGTATTAGTTTGGTGTGGTAGGAGGAGATGAGAGTAAGTAAATTTAGGAGTGTTAGGGTAGCAATTTGTGTCGATAGCAGTTTGATGAGAAGGGGCCAGGTATGGGTGAGAGTCATTTTAGGTATATTGTATCTTTATCATTAATTGTATGGTAGGCAGGTGTAGTTTAGAGATTACTTGAGTGAACAGAGAAAATTTAGTGTAGTGTAGTCAGATTCTAAATTGATGTAATGTGGTGATGAGTTGTAATCTTGGATTGGTAAGGGGTGCTGATTGGAGGAACTAGGATGTGGGTGTGACTAGGTAAGAATAAATGTATAGGTAAGAATAAATGTAAAGGAAGTGGGGTGGGTGGGAATGGGGGTAGGGTAGGAGAGTGGAGTGAGCCCGAGTATAGTGAGGGTGAACAGAGTGGGTTGTACCACGACATGTTCCTAGCAGAGTAATCAAAAGGCAACCAGTTGTAATAGCTTTTGGAATTTGGGCAGAGGATAGATTACAAATTTTAACAAAGAGAAATGGGTGGAGCCCTAGACAGGAGGGATCCAAGCCTAATATTTAGTGCAGTTGACTCTAGGGGGACTAGATTAGCAGAGCTAGTTTTCCTTTGTTATTTGTAATAACTTTTAATTTATGTTTGAAAGTTTTAAGGATAGCTAACTATTTGGGGGGATCACTAGGATAAAATGGGGCTTGGGACCAGTACTGTGTACACCATGTGCTTAAAATAATAATACAACAGTTGCGTATAATATAGACTGAGAGATTAGTTATAACATACACTGCAGAGGGTCTTTTATTTGATAAATGTGTCTCTGTGAAAGCTTTGATTAGGGAATTGCCGTTAAGCAGATAGATTGGGACTGAAATACAAACAGAAATATGTAGTTTAGAAAAGGGGATAAGAGAAAAAAAGGTGAGTCATAAGTGAAAGGAAAAAGACATATGACAAGGAGGTGAGAAATAGGAGCTGAACGAGAACTTACAGCTAAATTCAATTGAGAAAAGTTTGCATATACACTACAGACAAGAAGTTGGGATACTGGAATCCACCTCCAAAAAGAGGCCAGTTGCTAGTGGAGTCCTACAGTGATTGGTGCTGGGGCCTCTCCTTGTTGATATTTTCCTCTCTGAAATCAAGGGAAACATCAAAGGCCTCTGGCTGACCATGTTTGCAGATGACTGCAAACTACGCATGTTCCTTGAATCCCCTAAAGACACATATATCCTTCAAAAGGGCCTGATTTAGACAAACAACTGGTGCCAGAGCCATGGACTAAAATCCAATGCAAAAAATGCATAATAGTATCCTGTGGAAAGACAGAAACCCCTGGAAATTACCACATTGATACTACTCACCTAAAAGTAGACCCAGTGGCCAGGGAACCTGGAATGCATGTTGACAGTAACCTGACCTTTGATTAGGTCCCCTTCAAAACATCAAATCTTCACAGTATTGAATCAAAATTCATCAAGACAACTTTGCTGAATTTTCATTGTATTGAACTCACAGAACAACGAACACCAACTCTGGGAAAAGAACCACTCAGCTGCCATGGTGAACCTTGCTCTTTCTCCACTATAGTGCAATCTCAGAGTTGGTATATTTAGTTAGAAGGGGTTGGGAGTGAAGCCCCCCTCCACTTGGAGGGATTTCTTGTTTTGCTGTTTGTTGTTTTGTCCTGGTGGTCGAGTGGTTCTTTTCCCAGGGTTAGTTTTCATTGTTCCAAGAGTTCGATATACTGAAGATCTGGTGAGGTCATCTTGATGAATTTGTCTTCAATATTGTGGAGATTTGATATTTTGAAGGGGATCCCTTTGATCATGTGTCTACTGTGGTGAGAAAATCATTCTACATGGCACAAATTATAAGTAAGGGCATGACATTCGGGTACAAGGAAGTCACTGTTCCACTGTACTCATCTCTTGTCAGACCAGTCACTGAGTATCCTTTGGCATGTACTTGATTAGGCACTTGAAACAAGTTGACAGACCACAGCGATTCTTTACAAAAAGGGAGTAAATAGCAAGTCCTATTCAGACTGTTTCAAAGTCCTGTCTCTGTATTCAGTCTCCTATAGACATGCTGTGATGCAATCTATGCCTAGCCTATAAGGCATTCTATGATCCAACACCAATGGATCTGTTGCACATCCACAAAGCAAATAGTATCTGGAATACCTGTTCTAAGGGCTTAAGCCTCATCTGTGACATAAACAGAACAGGTTGGAGGTTTATGTCTGAAAGATTAGCCCTTCTGTGGAGCAGGCGTCCCATCCATGTAAAGTGAACCACATCACTAATCCTATTTAAATGTTACTTGGACAGTGGATGGTAAACAACAAATTTATCCCAGGTTTAGCACCTATGTCCCCAATGTACAAGGACAGCCTGTGAATGCATGATGCGTACAAGCCTATATCATAACTATAAAATTCCTTGGGATATTGACATGTCAGCAATGTTTTGGTAAATCTGGAGTAAGTTTGGCTAGATTTAAAATGTTTCTTGTGCCACTAACCTAGTAGCCACCTATGACCCTATTAACCTACCAATTAAGTATATCTAACATACATATAAAAAACTGGAACAATTAAACGTGACATAACACACACTGTATCGATGCATAGGAAGCAGAGAAATATGGAAATTAAACCAGGAATACAATAAAGGTTTGCTATATAACTGGTGTGGGTGGTATAGGAGATTTGAGCAGCATAGATAGATATTGTGTTGTCCATATGCTTGATTCAAACCTGACATCCCTTGTAGCCTTCTGTTCTCTCATAGAAAGACAACATTAATTAAATTAGACATATCTATCATGCCTATTAAAATCTGAATAATTAAATATGACTTCACTTGCTGTATCAATGGGTAGTTAGCACAGCTCTCTTGACATTTTTCCTGGGATCTAATCAAAGAATTTTCATATACTTTTGAGGATATCAGCAGCACCGAGTGTGTGCTGTTATAATAAAGCCAGAATTTAAGGGAAGATATGTCACGTCTGGAAGAAAATGGTGTATTGATGTTGTGAGTGTTGATGTACATACTCCAGTGTTTGTTTACAATAACAAGCATTCGCAGCTGTGACTCATAACAGTAGTTTGGAATTGTACGATGGGAACAAAGAAGAAAAAGTTAGGAAAGTCTGGTATTGGATGTCATCCTGAAATGGGATGTACTGAGAATAATAATGATGCTTATGATGATGATAATAATAATAATAATACTTATAACAATACTATTACTACAGCTACTACTAGCACAGGATAACTGTATCTACTTTCTGGGCATAATCTTAGGACTGGGTTTCAGGAAGGCAATTAGGATTGAGTATAGTGGACCATTTTCAAGAATATTTTTATGATTATATGCAAAATAACAGTCTTTTTGAATATGGATACCTGAGATGGAATGAAAGATAGCTTCACAAACCAAACCATAAACTACCAGAAATTTGTTTTTGAGAGGGCAGAGTTGGAACATTTCATAATTAATTCCAAGCTACCTGCATAATTTGCTAGTTGTCTAACTATGTAATAGAAATGTGTGTGTCGTACAGCATATTATTGCAAAGAGAAAATCACAATTTTTTGTGTACTTCAATATGATTAATAATAATATAATTGATTTGTATATGTCATTCTTCCAGAAAATGCCAAGATACCACTAAAGTGTGTACATTTTGCAGTAAAGGATAACCAGTAATATGCACTAAAATACTTTTCTCAAATACAAAATGTGTGTTGAACCACAGAGACTCTGGCAAAGTTCCAAACCTGAGTGTTATAACCACTACAAAAAGACTAAAAACGTAACAAGCTTTTGTTTTAATAATTAAAACTTCCTCAGATAAAGTGTTACAGCTGTGCTGTTTAAAACTTTTTTAAAACCATGAGGTCTTGCATCACATGACAGCCAAGCCTCCAACATAATTACACATTTAAAGTGGTAAACATCTTTACAAATACATAGAAGAAAGTAAAAAAGTGGGGATAACCAGTGGATAATAAGCTTATGAAAATAAACAAACTGACAAGCAGTGAGGCAAAAATGGTTTAATACATAAAAACACAATAAAAACTAAACAAAAAGATGAGCGCTTTCATACCAAGACTAGGTACTTCATCAGATCTACTAACCAACATATCTGCAGTCTATAAATACATCAGTGCTTGAGATCATGTGATTTCAGCAAGGGTTTAATTGGTACAAATTCATTTAACCCTTTGCCTTTATCAGCTTGCAGGATAGTCATCCACTTAATTTCCAAACACTCTGTGTGGGTCTCAGTATCACCCCTCTAATCCCAGCTTCACATATTTCCAAAACCATAAACTTAAACCAATGGTTACTGCCTACAGATGTTACATGTTTAGATAGGGCATTTCTTATTTCCCTTTTATTAATACTGTACAAGTGTTGCCTGATACGATCACTAAGGCATCTGTTGGTCTTGACAACATAGAACACACTACAAACTTCACAAGAAGCATAGTATACTATATTGCAGGTATTACAAGAAGCATATAATCTGATGTTAAACACCTGTTCAGTATCAGGATGGACCAAGCTATCATCAGTCTTTATATAACTACAAACATTGCAATGATG
The DNA here is from genome assembly GCF_019279795.1 of Protopterus annectens. Taxonomy (NCBI): domain Eukaryota; kingdom Metazoa; phylum Chordata; order Ceratodontiformes; family Protopteridae; genus Protopterus; species Protopterus annectens. The sequence continues at coordinate 294,214,460 of NC_056745.1, forward strand.
GCAGGGGTAGGTACCAACTCTACATATACTATTAACGGTACTGGTAGGCACACAAGATTTAAAACATAGCATCCTCTTAAGAGATGGGCGATTCCTGTAGCAAAAGGAAGGGGTATTGCCTAAATGATCGTTACATCTCTTGTCAAACATAAGTACTCTCCAGTGTTTGCGAATTATATCACATAAGGCCTTGTTATCATTAGAATAGGTCAAGTTCATGCAAATAGATGGAGTGGTATGACTATTATCATTCCCTGCACCATGAAACCCAAAATTAAAAAAATGGTTTGGTGCAAGTATCCCTTAAGACAAAAGTATCATTCATGCCCATACTGAGATCAATGTCAGTATAACCCCTATCTTAAAAATTCTTACTAAGGACATTAAAGGATTCATACATGTTGCTATCCCTAGTATGTAGACATGCTGTCCTGAAAAACTGTCCTTTAAGTACATTCTTCTTAACATGTTTAGGATGCATGCTGCGAGCATGCATAATACTATTCACTGTACAGGGTTTCTTATAGAGACTAGTATCTAATTTCCCATTAGTCTTACTAACAATGACATCTAAAAAAGGAATAGATGCAGATGAACATTCATAAGTAAAATGTAAAAAAATCAGTCATACTATTAAGGTATTCAACAAACTCATGCAGGGCTTCAGCTGTATTACCCAATACAAAAAAGATCTCATCAACATAACAGCCATAGAATAAAATAAACCTAGCAAAGATATTGAAATCTGAAAATACGTATTCTGACTCCCACTCTGCCATTACAACATTGACATAAGTCTTTGCACAGCAGGTGCCCATAGCTACCCCTGTGCGCTGTAGATAGAACTTGTCAGAAAAAACAAACACATTATACTCAAGTATGACCTCCAAAAGAATGCATATTAGATATATTCTATCATTTGTATATTCTGGTCTATGACTAAGGAACTGTCTAACATAATCTATCCCTATATCATTGGGAATTCATGTAAAGAGTGAGGTAACATCCATGGTCACCAGTAACACATCATCCATAAAGTTTACACTCGACCAGCCATACAGCTTCTGTAAAAAGTCCTTAGTATCCTTCAAAATACTATCTATTGTGCTTAATGAAGGGCATAGCTATTTCTCTACAAATAGAGACATGGGCTCCATAGCCCATCCTTTACCAGATACGATAGGTCTCATTGGGGGTTCCCTTAAGTTCTTATGTATCTTAGATAATTCATATATCTCTGGTATGACAGCATATTAAACTAAAAAATAATCATACAGAAACCTGCCAATAGCCCCCTCCATTAGTATGTTCTCTATCAATCCATGTATCCTGTCAGTCAACCTACTGACATCAGATTTAGTAAGACTACCGTATGTGGCTGAATCATTCAGTAATGTATCCATACTATTCAAGTAGTGTAAAAAATTCATAACAACCATACCACCCCCTTTGTCTGCAGGGTGAAAGCGCAACTCATCACATTTCACAAGCTCCATTAAAGCCAGAAATTAATCAGGACTCAAATTGTTATAAGTTCTACCATGCCTAGTACTGAAATATGTATGAATATGTTCTTCACATAATTTGTAAAATATATGAACTGCAGAAGGTGTTAAAGGTGTATAAACACTAGGTTTCCTACAGGCAGAAGAAGCATATTCACTAGCTCCAAACTCAAGTTTCAAAGATATATTACAAATGTAAAATCTAAGGTAATTTATGGCACTAACTAGTGTAGAACGTCCAGAAGGTATAAAATTCAGTCCATAGTTAAGTACGTTAGTCTGCCTGTCAGTTTATTTATTTTCATATGCGTATCATCTTTACAAATACACTGGAAGTTATGCAGGTTCTTAAGACATTTAGTAAAATGAAACCAGGTACAAAGTAGAATAAAGGCAATCATCACTACAATGCATTCATTTTTAGTAAACAACTTGTTGAGATATAATCATTGAACTCTGGCCAACTATTAGCATTATGTTTTAGTTGCCAGAATAACTCACAACACATAAAAACAATTGCCATGGACCACAGTATCCCCCATTGACACCTTTTCAACTGTAACAAATTTAAAAGAATGAGAAAGCGTTCACTCGACATGCTTAGCTAAAGCATTGATCCCTTTCTTATTTTTGATGTCATCAATGCACTCATAGGCCTGGTCTTTTACTCTGCATTCTGTTTTGCCTGTATAATAGGATGGACAGTTTTGACAGAGAGCTGCATACACCACACCACTAGTGTAACAATTATAAAGGCCTTGCAAAAAAAATTGCAACCAATTTATTGAAAACATTCACATATTACTATGTGTTTAAAGATGGAACAGCACCTACATTTTGACATTCTACAGCTGTTACAAATTTTACTGACTGAGGAGCCAAAATGTTCAGCAATATTTTTTTAAGTTGCTTCCATGCTTTTGAACTATTCTAGATTTCTCACCCACTCTTTCAAGAATATTCTTGTCCTCTCTCAAAATGCCCCAATTCTTGTCAAGTATTTTCTGAATCAGAGAACTATCAGCATTATATTGTGTAATAAAAGGGTTCCTATTAACATCTCGAACGTTGACAATATCAAATGTTACATTGTCGACGTGAGAATGCCGAAAGTGCAGAACATCGAATGGGTAAATGGAAATCTCCGTAAGGGGAGATTTCTGTTTACTACAATGTAGTGCGGTCTTGGAGTTGGTATATTTAAGCAGCGGGGGGTGTGGGGGAGTGCAGGGGGGCTTGTGATTCGAACTATTACATTTTCGATATGCTGATATAGACCCTAATAAAAGAGATGTTATATTTTGTGGTGGCTTTGTTGACCAGTGAAGACCTGTCATTATTAGTATTAGGTCCTTGATTATCAGTTACCACTAGGTCCTGCATGTTAGCTTCTTGACTATGGGGTGAACTGCTCTGTAAAATATATATAAAAACCCTTTCACTCTTATTTATAACCTTGTACATTAAATCATTGATCAACTTGAATGGATAGCTCCTAGCCATAAACATGTTCTTAATGAATGTACATTTATCTAAAAAAAAATAATCAAAATTTGATACCATGCGTGCAGCTCTTACAATCTGGCCTTTTACTACTGCACACTTTTGGTGATAGGGATGAGAACTAGAATAATGCAAATATGCTTTCAAGAATGTCGGTTTACGGTACATTTTAGACTTGTACTTACAGTTCCCAGATTCTTTAATCAGTAAAATGTAGGAAATACTAACAGCATTGATTTCATAAGTGGATTTCAAAAAACTGTGGACTGATTAATATAGTTGAAAAATTCTTTAAATTTAGCTTGGTTATCATTCCAAACTAAAAAGAATTATTGTCCAAATAATGGATATCATCATCATCTTCTTTCGGCTGTTCCCGTTAGGGGGCGCCACAGCAGATCATCTGTTTCCATTTCTTCCTGTCCTCTGCATCTTGCTCTGTCACACCAGCCACCTGCATGTCCTCTCTCACCACATCCATAAACCTTATCTTAAGCCTTCCTCTTTTCCTGTTACCTGGTAGCTTCATCCTTAGCATCTTTTTCCCAGTATACTCAGCATCTCTTCTCAGCATATGTCCAAACCAACGTAATCGTGCCCCTCTGGCTTTGTCTCCAAACCTTCCAACCTGGGCTGACCCTCTAATATACTTATTCCTAATCCTGTCCACCCTCAGCACACCCAGTGCAAATCTTAACATCTTTAATTCTGCCACATCCAGCTCAAACTCCTGCCTTTTTGTCAATGTCACTGTCTCCAACCAATATAACATAGCTGGTTTCATTACCCTCTTGTAGACCTTCCCTTTCACTCTTACAGGTACTCGTCTGTCACAAATCACTCCTGACACACTTCTCCACCCACTCCGTCCTGCCTGTACTCTCTTCTTCACCTCTCTTCAACACTCACCATTACTCTGAACTATTGACCCCAATTATTTAAACTCATCCACCTTTGCCACCTCTACTCCTTGCATCCTCACCATTCCTCTATCCTCCCTCTCATTCACACATATATATTCTGCCTTAGTCCTGCTGACCTTCATTCCTCTTCTCTCTAGAACATATCTCCATCTCTCCAGGGTCTCCTCCACCTGTTCCCTACTCTCACTACAGATCACAATGTCATCTGCAAACATCATATTCCACGGGGACACCTGTCTGACCTCATCTGTCAACCTGTCCATCACCATTGCAAATAAGAAAGGGCTCAGAGCTGATCCTTGATGTAACCCCACCTCCACCTTAAATGCATCCGTCACTCCCACCGCAGACCTCACCACTGTCACACTACCCTCGTACATATCCTGTACCACTCTTGCATACTTTTCTGACACTCCTGACTTCCTCATACAATACCACAACTCCTCTCTAGGCACCATGTCATATGGTTTCTCTAAGTCTACAAAAACACAATGCAACTCCTTCCAACATTCTCAGTACTTCTCCATCAACACTCTCAGAGCAAAGATCGCATCTGTAGTGCTCTTTCCTGGCATGAAACCATACTGCTGATCACTAATCATCACGTCCCTTCTTAACCTTGCTTCCACTACTCTTTCCCATAACTTCATGCTGTGACTGATCAATTTAATCCCTCTGTAGTTACTACAGCTCTTCACATCATCCTTATTCTTAAACATCAGTACCAAAACACTTTTTCTCCATTCCTCAGGCATCCTCTCACTTTTCAAGATTTCATTAAACAATCTGGTTAAAAACTCCACTGCCATTTCACCTAAACACCTCCATGCTTCCACAGGTATGTCATCTAGGCCAACAGCCTTTCCATTCTTCATCTTCTTCATAGCTATCCTTACTTCTTCCTTGCTAATCCATTGTACTTCATGATTCACTATCCCTACATCATCCAACCTTCTCTCCCTCTCATTCTCTTCATTCATCAACCCCTCAAAGTACTCTTTCCATCTCCTTAACACACTCTCCTCGCTTGTGAGTATGTTTCCATCATTATCCTTTATCACCTTTACTTACTGCACATCTTTCCTAGTTCGGTCCCTCTGTCTAGCCAATTGGTACATGTCCTTTTCTCCCTCCTTAGTGTCCAACCTTTCATACAACTCTTCATATGCCTTATCCTTAGCCTTCACCACCTCTCTTTGCCATGCACCTCATCTCCTTATACTCCTGTCTACTTTCTTCATCTCTCTGACAATCCCACTTCTTCTTTGCCAACCTCTTTCTCTGTATACTCTCCTGTATTTCCTCATTCCATCACCATGTCTCCTTGTCATCCTTCCTCTGTCCAGATGTGATACCAAGCACCTTTCTAGCTGTCTCCCTTACTAGCTCTGCTGTAGTTACCCAGTTATTTTGTAACTCTTCACTGCCACCCAGTGCCTGCCTTAACTCATCCCTGAACTCTACCTCACAATTACCCTTTTTCAATTTCCACCATTTGATCCTTGGTGCTGCCCTCACACTCCTCCTCCTCTTCTTGATAACCATCATCCTACAAACCACTATCCTATGCTGCCTAACTACACTTTCTCTGGTCACCACTTTACAGTCTCTAATCTCCTTCAAACTGGCCCTCCTACATAAGATATAATCCACCTGTGTGCATCTTCCTCCACTCTTGTATGTCACCCTCTGCTCCTCCCTCTTGTTAAAATACGTATTCACCACAGCCATGTTCATCCTTTTCGCAAAATCCACTACCATCTGACCTTCTGCATTCCTTTGTTTAACACCATACCTACCCATCACTTCCTCATCCCCTCTGTTTCCTTCACCAACATGCCCATTGAAATCTGCTCCAATCACCACTGTCTCACCCTTGGGTACAGTCATCACCACTTCATCCAATTCACTCAAGAAGTTTTCTTTCTCATCCATTGCACACCCAATTTGTGGAGCATACGCACTAACAACATTCATCATTACACCATCAGTTTCCAGCTTCATAAACATCACTGTCTCTGACACTCTTTTCACCTCCAAAACACTCTCAGCATACTGTTCCTTCAGAATAACTCCTACGCCATTTCTCCTCCCATCCACACCATGATAAAACAATTTGAACCCACCTCCGATACACCTAGCCTTACTCCCCTTCCATCTGGTCTCTTGCACACACAATATACCAACCTTCCTTCTGTCCATCATATCAGCTAGCTCTCTCCCTATACCAGTCATACTGCCAACATTCAAAGTTCCGACCCTCACTACCACAGTCCTAGCCTTTCTCCTCTCTTCCTGCCTTCGGCCATGTCTTCCGATGGATATACAGATCCAAAATAGCATGTAGTCAGAGTGAAAGAGAAGCATCTCTTCCCATCTTGTCATAATAAGAATGTTGGCAAAAAGTCCCCTGCACTGTGAACCCATAGCCACCCCTGTACGCTGTAGAAAATAGTCATGTTCAAAAATAACAAAGTTATTCTTTAATACTATTTCTAGTAGTGTCTCAAACGTGTTAACTTGAAATTGAGGTACATCATACTTGACCAGATATTCAGTTAACCGTTGTAGCACTGTGCTCTGGGGAATAACGGTGTACAGATCCCTGACATTGATTGTGACAAGAAAACAATCCCTATTGTATTCAAGTAAGTTTATTTTGTTAAGAAAATCCCAAGAGTCTCTGCAAATATGTCTCTCCTGTAAAGCCAGATGTTTCAAATTTTCGTCCAGGAGTTTGGCACATAGATGGGTGATGGACCCCTAGCATTCACTATGGGTCTCATCAGGAGTTCATAGATGTTTTTTTGAATCTTTAAGATTCTGAATATTATGGGAATACTGGGGGATGAAATGTTGAAAAAACTAAATTCATGTACCTCAATCTCATGATCAATAAACAGGCCATTTAACATATCCTTAACGTTCTTTATTTAACATATCCTTAACGTTCTATATTTAACATATCCTTAATGTTCTTTTAGGCAACACTGACGTTGTTGAGTGAGACTTTTGTATAAGAATCACCAGTTAATAGGTGATGCATTTTAGTAATGTAGCCGGCCTTGTCCATAATGACAACAAGGCTCCCCCTTGTCCAGTTTCATAAGCCATAAATCACGATTTCTCGGGTCTTTAAAGAGTTCTCTCACTTGGAAGCATGTTGTCAAGATGTATTCCACTTTTTGACTATTTAAGGGGGGCAGCATGAAAATCCATCTCACATATTTTTTCAAAACAAGAAATAACTGGGTGAATAGGCAGGTTACAACTACTATATATTCTTAGTGGATCCAGTGGGCATGTAGTCCGGTCAAACGGGAGGTTAAAATTCAGTTTTCTAATATATTGTTTAAAATCCGTCAGAAGGTTGGGGAGATTAGCATATACACACAGTACAAATGTCATGCCATGCTCAAATAAACCAGCATAACCACCGTCTCTAACACAGGAAGAGTAGTTATAAATTTTGAAGTCACCTTTACTATTCTAAATAATACAACATGGAATATTGATGTGGGGGTACACTACAAACAAAATTTTAACTTACTTTAAGTTGGTATTCCTGTGTCTGGCATTGTGCTGAACAGTTTGACCTTTTTGTGATGGATTGTGTTGTATTTGCTGATGGTAATGCTGCCTTGCCTTTAACAGTTCCGGGCAGCGAGTCTGTGGTGAATCTAAAGGGTCGTTGTCAATTCGATGGTGGTTCTCCCCATGATTGTTCCCAAATTGTCATTTGTCCTTGTTTCACCAACAGTTGCTGAATTTTCTTCCATTTGGCCTTGGAATGAGGTACACCTGTTACCTCAGCCTTGTGAGGGAAGGGATTTGGGGTAAGCAGTATGATTTTGGTAAGCACGCCTGTCCCTCTCCAGTTTTTTAATTTTCTTGTTCTTAATAGTTTGTAGGTGGTCAAGAATGCTCCTGATAATCTGTGCATAATCAAATATTTACTGTTGGAACAATAAATCCTAAGTGATGAGGTTATCCAGGATCTGTTTTTCAGCCGTTAGCTCCTCAATAGTATAACAGGAGGAAGAAAATCATGGCAAAAATTAGGAGGTGCAGCACCCAGCAGGATAAAAGCACTCTCATTAAACTAAACAAACAACTCAGAGGACAAACAAGGTCTACCAAAAATCCAAATTTGAGGTAAATTTGGCCTCCCAGGCCAAGGACAACCACAAAGCATTCTTTAGCTATGTTCGTAACCTCAAAGGCAATACACAATTGTGTGCAGAGCTCATCGTAAATGGAGCCACCTATACTGAGCCAGAAGATATAGCAAACCTCCTGGCTGATAAATTCAGCTCCAACTTTACTCCTCTCTCCTCTCACCCTTCCCTCAGGAAATATCATCAAATATAACTTCCCCTAATATCGCTAGGGAACAGGTCCTGCATCAGTGGGCCCAGACAACATCCCAGGATGCCTTCTAAACAGCAAGAAACATGACCTATCAGGGCCTTTGGAATTACTATTTAACTGCAGCCTCCAAACAGGCTTCATGCCTCATGAATGGAGAAAGGCAACAGTCATCCCTCTGCACAAATATGGGCCATCTACCGACCCTGGAAACTACAGACCCATAAGTCTCACTAGTCTTATATGTAAAGCCATGGAAAGAATTATCATTGAGATGATCAACAGAGAGATAGTAAGACAGTAAATCTCCTGACACTGGACCCAACCCAGTTTGGTTTTGTAAAGGACAGACCATGCCTACTCAACCTGGTGGACTTCTTTGAGAAGGTCACCAAAGCAATTGATGAGGGCAAAATCATTCACACTTCCTACCTTGACCTGGCCAAGGCATTTGACACAGTACCCCACTTGGGCATTGTTGACAAACTCAAGAGGTTAGATATAAACCAGTATATAACCCGGAGGATAGCTAACTGGCTCACAGATAAGACCCAGGAAGTTAGAACTGGGGAGTCTACCTATAAAAAGAGGACAGTCACAAGTGGAGCCCCTCAGGAATCAGTCCTTGGACCGCTGCTTTTTGACATTTACTTCTCAGATGTCAAGGCCAATCTCATTGGTCTCTGGTTGACTAAATTTGCACATGATTGCAAATTAAGAGCTGTCATTGAATCTCACACTGACATAAATGTTCTCCAGGAGGGGCTGACACAGACAAACAACTGGTGTCAGAGCCATGGACTAAACCTAGATGCCAAGAAATGCATAATAGTATCCTTTGGGAAGTCATCCATTCCTTGTAACTATCATATTGAAAACACACCCCTTAGAGTTGACCTAGTAGTCAGGGACTTAGGGACACACATAGATAGTAATCCAGCCTTTGATCATCATGTGTCTATAATGGTGAGGAATTCATTCTATGTTGCACAACTTATAAACAAATGTGTGGCATCTAACTCCAAGGAAGTCGTTGTTCCACTGTATTCGGCATTCATCAGACCTATCATTGAGTACAATGCCCCCTTTGGTCTGTACCTAACCAGGCATATCCAACAACTGGAGCATCCACAGAGGTTCCTATAATACAGGGCATTAGTAATATGTCCTGTGCAGACTGCCTGAAGGTCCTATCCCTGTATTCTGTCTCTTACAGGCTTTTGAGGGAGAGCTATGCTTGACATACAGGGCATTGTCAGACCCCACTCTGATAGACATCCTGAATATCCACAAAACAAACAGTACCAGAATTATCCATTCTAAAGACTTAAACCTTGCCTGTGATATAAATAGGACCTGTTGGAGAGATAGGTATGTCTCCCAGGGACTACCCTATCTATGGAATAGGCTCCCTATCCATGTGATGCAGAGTTCCTCCCTAATCCAATTCAAGTGCAACTTGAACAACTGAATGGGAAACTGGAAATTCATCCCTGGTTTGGCACCTATGTCTCTGATGCAAACAGGTAACCTGTAACTGGTTCATCTCCCAGGCCCATGCTTACACTTATCAAGGGTATCAGAACTCATCAGAGATTTGGGATGCATGGCTAGGCTTAAAAAGGCCCTTGTGGTCATTAGCCTAGTAAACAAATATGAACCTATAAACCTATAATAAGGTGGTTATTATAGTTAATGAGCAACTGCATATATTCACTATTATATTATATATAACCACTATATATACTATTAGATACATTTACTCCTTGAAGGCAATTGTTTTGGAAGCGCCACCGTTCTTTTACAACAAATTGGTTTGGATAATCACTGGCTTTTGTTCTTTTACCAAGTGTTTCTGGTGGAGTTTTGTAGTTTTATTTTTGCATATATTCACAACCCTGCCAATCAAATAATTTCAACAGGTCAAGATGCAGTGATGAATCCTTTACTAAACCTGTTGGATAGAACCAAATCTATAAACATTTGGCAAAAAAGGCATTCTTGTCCAACTGCATTTTTTTTTAAATTTTCAGCAGTTTGTAGTCAAAATCACTTAGTCTTTGCACAATGGAATTATTATGAAGTTGTTATAAATCAGAAAACCTGATCTCACCTTGAAGCAAGTCCTGGAGTAGAGGGGCGTCCATGGTCATGGAATTCCTGAACAAAACAGGTGGTTGATTTTCCTGGTGTTGTGTTAACATAGGATTTCTACTAGGTGGCAGAAATTGCCTAAGCAGAGAGTCTTCAGTTCTGTCCCCTCCCCCTTCCAGTTGAAAGGGAGAAAGCAAAGAAGAAATACTCTCAGATGTCTGTGAGAGTTGTTGAACAAGCATAGTAAGATCTCCGACTGACTGTTGTAAAGTATTAAGTCTGGTTTGGGAAACAATGGTTGGGAACCAGTCAGTCCTCTTGTAGCCATAATGCACAAAAGCAAAAACAAACAACCTGAACCAAATGAAGCAGAAAAACTGTAAAAACCAAAAAAGTGCATTGAACCACAGAGGGTCCAACAAAGTTTCAAACCTCAGTGTTAAATAACCACTACAAAAAGACTAAAAATAATGAGCACTTTCATTTTAATAATTGAAACTTCCTCAGATAAATCGTTATAGCCAGCTGAAAACTGTTTAAACCCATGAGCTCTTGTACCACATGACCGCAAAAACTCCAACATAATTACATATTTAAAGTGGTAAACATCTTTACAAATACATTGGAAGTTATGCAAGTTCTTAAGACATTTAGTAAAATGAAACCAGTACAAAGTAGAATAAAGGCAATCATCTCTGCAATGCATTCAGTTTTATTAAACATGTTATTGAGATATAAAACAAAAAAGATTCAGGCAGTCAAAAATCCCAATGAGCACTGTTTTATTTTAAAACACAAAATGAACACCTTGGTGTTCATTGGGATTTTCGGCTACCTACATCTTTTTTTTTTATTTGAAGAGTGTAGTTTCCAGTCTTGGAGTATGCTGGGATTTTGCTTGTTTTATTGAACTTAATGAGATGTAATCTTTTAACCTTGGCCAACTATTAGCATTAAGTTTTAGTTGCCAGAATAACTCACATCTCTAAAAGCAGCTGCCATGGACCACAATGTTTCCCCATCAACACCTTTTCAACTATAATAAATTTAAACAAATGAGAAGGTGCCCCTTGACATGCTTAGCAACTATTTATCTGAAAACATTAATTTATTAGTATGTGTTTACAGATGGAACAGTACCCACATTTTCACGTTCTACAGCTGTTACAAACCTGAATACAATGCAAAGATGATTGCCTTTATTTGACTTTGCACCTGGTTTCATTTTACTAAATGTCTTAAGAACCTGCAAGAAACAGTTCATGACCAACAGACAAACTAAGTAATGCATTGTAGTAGGCAGACCAATTCCAAGAGCTGACAGGAAGTGTTGAAATAACACTATTTTAATAAATTCATAAACACAGTAAAATAACTCCCTTACGCACACAGTTCCAACCACATACACATACAGTTGTTAACGCTAGACCAGTCAGCATTTTCGTTCTGACATTAGAACGTCTTCAGAATCAAATGTAAATGGAATATGTTAAAAGCTATTTATATACTTCCTGTAATGATGTCATATCCTATATATAATGATGGAAATTTTATGCAATAGTATTAGTAAATAATGGCTATTTCTAAGAATGAAATTAATATAGCTTACTCCAAGATAGACCTTTTATTACAAAGGATTATTGAATCAGATAAGTATGATTTTTTACATATGGAGAAAGTTATTATACTTTTCAGCTTTGGGATCCCAAAAGTTCATAAAGATACTGACAACCCTCCATTGAGGTTAATTGTGGCTGCCTACAGATCTAAAACTCATACTTTATCAGTTTTTGTTGATCAGAAACAGAAAAAAAAAATTGGAGGGTAATCAGTTTATCCTGAAAGATTCATGGGATTACCTGAAAAAAATAATAATTATATGATGAGAAATTGATATTTGTAACTATCAATATTACTGATTTATTTACAGCTACACCCTATACTATAGGTGTTGATTGTTTTTGAGGAAAGTTTAATTGAGCACCAATTTTTAGATATAAAATTAAATTAATGTCAGAATATTTTTTATACTTCAAAGGTGACTATTACCAACAAGTTAAAATGGTAGCTATGGGGAGAGTCATGTGCTCCAAAAGTCAATTTATTAGAATTTCAAGAATGTTTTCAGATGATAGTGATTTTGTGGAAGAATGTGAGAGAGTTAAAGAAATGTTTCTTGAAAGAAAATACCCAGACCATATAGTAAGTGATATCTTGAAGGAAGTCAAAGATGGTAAATCCACTAGATATCACTCTAATTTAGGAACAGACAAATTAGTAATTGGCCTTTTAAATGAAAAGACATCAACACACTTGAGAAAGATGTGAATGAAGGCATTGATTTTTAGTAGTGCTTTTATTATGGATTGCAATTCAGATGCTTACTTGGTTAAAATATTATTTAAAAAAAATAGAAACTGTTTTCTAGGATGTCTGACCTTCCAAGTATGTTTACAGAACCTGTTACATTTATTTTTAGAAAAAGGAAAAATGTGAAGAATTTACCTGAAAACAGGGGGTGTACACATTGTGGTAATAGCCCTATGAGGACTGGAACATATAAATGCAAGCAACGCCCTTATACAGCAAATACAGATTTTGTATATAGTTGTAGTAGAAATAAATATATTTATAATAAGCAACATTACAATTGTAAGAGTAAGGGTGTAGTGTATATTGCAATTTGTAAAAGGTGCTTATCATTCTATGGGGGTAAAATCGAGCATAGCTTAAGAAAGAACATATGAACACTTATGTGACATCAAAAGGAAGGATGAAAAGAATGCAGCATACAGACATTCGTTACAATGTGAGAATGCAGAATTTACATTTTTTGTCATCAAGGAGATTCCTTTAGATCCCAGGGGTGGAACCTGGGAAACTAAAACTGAGTACAGGGAATTATACTGGCAATTAGTGTTGGATGCCAGTAGGACACCAGGGTTCAATGACAATATATCTATTACCCCAGTAATAAGATTTAGGACAACGTATCTGTGATTTTTAGAATGATTTTAAGAATGAACTGGAGAATATTTATATATTATTTTTATTGGATTATTTAGTTTGATTTGTATATAATTTTTATAATTTTTGTTGTTCATAATAATTTTTGTAAAATCTTTTAACATGATATGTATTTATTCATGTATTTCTTAGTTATTTGTTGATGCTGTAAGTTATATGCTTGTTTTTGGTTAGTATCCTTTTAAATACGTTCATATTTGCACACTCATTTACAGAATTTAGTGCAGTTAACGAATGTTCATTACTACATATTTTAATACAAGGTGTTTGACCATCTTGGTGGTTATTAGCATATTTAATTGTTTATATTTAATTGTTTTAATTATTTTTATGTTAGTATTCCCCATTTAATGGTTTTATATAGGATATAACATAATTACAGGAAATATTGTAAACAGCTTTTAATGTATTTCATTCACATTTGATTATGAAGAATTTATAATGATAAAATGAAAATTCTGGCTGTTCTAGCATTAAAGACTGTATGTGGTCAGGACTGTGTGTGTAAGAGAGTTTTTTTATTGTGTTTATGAATTTATCAAAACAGTGGTATTCCAGCACTTTCTGCTGGCTCTTGGAACTGGTTTGCTTACTACAGTGCTTTACTTAGTTTGGTTGTTGGTCATGAACTGTTTCTCTGCTGCCCTGCTTTTTCCTTTTCAACAGATAATATAAAATATGAAAATGGTTGAAGTATCTGCTTCATATTTAACATAATATACTTTAAGTAATTCCATAGTGGAATGTGGGCTTGTTCTTGCCATCACTGTAATAAATATTTGATGTATTTCTTATTGTATTATTTATTTTTCTTTAAAATGGTGGTTATAATCAATGCTTAGCTATTGTATATGGTAAATCCAGTTTTAAAATGCTTGATAACATTTACATTTTTATAATTTTATGGAACAACCAATTAAAAAAACAAAAAAAAAAAAAAAAAACTTGAGACAAAACTCAGATGATTATTCTCTGTACAGAATACCAATATGAAACAGCTTATCATCCACTATAATGGAAGCAAGTAGAATTCATATCTTCAAAAAATCCCTGTTCAGCCATTAAACTAATTACAGTCGTATTAAGGAAATTAAGCAATTAACATTTTCATGTTTTTGGCTAGCTTCCCTGCAGTCAGCAGAGTTCCCGGGGCCTACTACACTCAGAGAAATATTGAAGCAGAGTATTTTAACCCAGCACGACTTAAAGTACCTGAAATGTGAGACAGAAAGTTCTGGAACACTCAGGATAAGACAGAAGAGGAAAAGCAGTCAGCAAACCGGAAAAAGGGGCTGCAGAGCTGGAATTGCTGCAAAGCTGAAAACTAATCCTCACAGGCCTGCTCTGCCTTCAATACTGCTAGTAAATGCATGCTCACTGGACAGTAAAATGGATGATCTGAGGCTGGAACTTGACAGCAAAAATAAGGTGAGAAATACCTGTATATTTATAATTACTGAGATGTGGCTGTATAACAAGATGAATGATAGTGCTGTTAGCTTAGAATGTCTCACACTCTTTTATGCAGACAAATGTCACACTTTGTATGGAAAGGCAAAGGGAGGTGGAGTCTGCATCTATGTGAATGACAGATGATGTAAGAGCTGTGAGATTGTTCAGTCACATTCCTCTGATAATCTAGAGTTCCTGTCCTTAAAATGAAGATCCTTTTATGTACCTAGAGAGCTAAATGGAATATATGTAACAGTGGTATACATTCCAAGCAGTACAAACACCACTGAGGCCTTGAACAGCCTTTATAACTCTATCTGTGAGGTGCAGAGGAAAAACTCAGACTTTGCACATGTGGTTGCTGGTAATTTTAATCAAGTAGATCTGAGAGAGGTGCTACCCCACTACTATCAATTTGTAGATTTTCCTACAAGGGGTGCTAACACTCTGGACAAGGCATATTTCAGCATCACAGGTGCCTACAGAGGAATACAGTAACTTAACTTGGAAAGTTCTGACCATCTTACCATCAGGCTTCTAGCAGCCTACAAACCAGCTCTGACCAGAGAAAAGCCTGCAGTTAAGCAGATCAGGGTCTGGCATTAGGGGGCTTAGGAATGTATCCAAGACTGTTTTGACAACACTTGCTGGGACATTTTCAAAGAGGCAGCTATGTCAGATGGACTGGTGAACATAGATGATTACATGGAAGCAGCAATAGCTTACATCAGAAAGTATGTTAATGATGCATTTGACATCAAAAGCATCACAATCAGAGACAACAAAGTCTATGATCTCCTGAAGGCAATAAATGGAGTATTCAGGGCCAAGGACAATGAGGGTATCAGCAAACCTAGAGCAAACCTAAAAATAGGCATTGAAGAAGCCAATAGGGAATATGGAAAGAAATTACAAAGTCAGTTTGCAGACATGAGGGACACCAGGAGTTTCTGGCAAGGGATACAATAGATTACTGACTATACAACCAGGTCAGTTCAGTATGAAGACAGCACTGAATTCCTGGACAGGTTGAACTCCTTCTTTGGCAGATTTGAATAGAAGAACAATGTGGCTGCTACAAGGCTACCTATCAACCAGGAGGAGGAGGCACTCAGCCTTAACTCCAGTGAAGTGAGATCTCAGCTTAAGAAAGTGAATCTCAGGAAGGCTGTTGGTCATGATAAAATACTGGGTAAAGTACTTAAAGGTTGTGCAAACCAGCTATGTTCAGTTCTAAGTGTTATTTCCTCCCTTATTCTTGGTAAAGTTCCCTCTTGCTTCAAGGTGACGAATATTGTCCTTCTCCCCCAAAAAAAGCTAAACCAGCATGCCTGAATGACTACAGACCAGTCACTCTAACTTCAAATGTCATGAAACACTTTGAGAGGCTAGTTAAAGGGCATCTGTCAGCAAATCTTCCATCCACCTTTGCCCATCTACAGTTCACTTATCGTGCTAACAGATCCACTGCAGATGCTATTTCACTGGCACTCCACCTCTCACTTCACCATCTGGAGAGGAGAAACAACTACATCAGGCTGTTGTTTATTAACTTCAGCTCAGCATTCAATAGGTTCCTATGCAGCTTATTAACAAGCTTGTACATCTTGGAGTTAGTAAGCTCATGTGCTACTGTATCCTCAACGTCTTGACAAATAGACCGCAGAAAGCATGTTCGGGCAACAACACCTCAGGATGCCTAATACTCAACACCGGTGCTCCTCAGGGTTGTGTGCTAAGCCCTCTGTTATTCACCATCCTCACCCACGACTGTTCTGAAAAATACAACACCAGTTGCATCATTAAGTTTGCAGATGATACTATGGTTGTGGGCCTCATCAAAGGGGAGGATGAAAGAGCTTACAGAGGTGAGGTCTACTCATTGATTGACTGGTGTGCTAAGAACAACCTTGACCTGAATGTCAGTAAAACAAAAGAAATCATTATAGACTTCAGGAAAAGATCAGCAACACACCCACCACTCATAATAAATGGGGAAGAGATGGAAAAGGTCAAATCTACAAAGTTTTTGGGGGTGCACAGTTTGGAGGATCTCTTTTGGACTGTAAACACTGAAGAATTGGTCAAAAAAGCACACCAACGTCTCCACTTTTTCAGAAGGCTCAAAAAAGCAAAGCTGCCACCTACTGTTCTCACCACATTCTGCAGAGGAGCAGTGGAGAGCATTCTCACTAGCAGCTTCACAGTTTGGTTTGGGAACAGTACAATAGCAGATAGAAGACGCTACTGAGAGTGGTGCGAGTTGCAGAAAAAAAACATGGGCACAAACTTACCATCAATCCAGGATCTCTTCACAGCAAGAAGCATTAAATGTGCATCCAAAATAATTTGTGACCCCTCTTACCCTGTACATGGCTGGTTTACACAAATGTCTTTGGGCAAGAGATATCAGAGTATCCACTGCAAGACCACCATATACTTAAACAGCTTCTACCCAATAGTGTTGAGACTTATAAGCTGTGATACCAGCCACTGATTATTTAGTCAGTAATCATTCACAATAGGTAGCTCAGATGAAAAGTGTGCAATATATATATATTTTTTTCTTTGATGTAGCATTATATTTTCATATTCATATGCAATTGCCTGCTGTTTGTCTAATGTAGATGAACAAAGGAGGAGAATCTTAACCTGCAATCCTAGCTATGCACAATATTCTTCTTATGAGTGTCGGGGGGGGGGGGGCTTGTGTGTTTCTGCTGTTATTAATGGTTTATTTATCCTTCTGTGGGTCTTGTATTGAATATATTTTTTAAAATGAAATGTTATACTGTTGTTTTGTTATCCTTCCTATGTACTCTCTGGTGAGTTGATACTCGGAATTTCGTTTAGGGTGCACTTGTGTAGTCCTAAATGACAATAAAGTTTACTTTAACTTTGACTTTGGCTTTGACTTTCTACCATACGACTTAACTGATCTTAACCCTATCCCAAAATGGGATTACTGCCACAACTGCTCTATTGGTATTCAGGTGGCTTACTCCATCTTATCTAAAACTTGTGACGAAAACGTCTGCGTTATTGTTATCATCAGCTGTAACACCATTCATATCAAAACATGCCCTGTCCAGTACTGGGCCAGCAAAATGCTATACTCTGTCTTTCTTTACTCTGCTGCCTAATATACCCTACTACATTCTTACCTTTCTAGATTTTTTTATTCTTTCTTTTTTTCTGACAGTTTTGTTTGCTAAAAGTTTTCCTGTCTGCATAAACATTTCTATTTAGTGTGGGTCTCCAGTTTTTCTCTACTGCAGCCAGACTCATGCTCTTAAAAGTGATATCTATGGTAAAATGTACTCCCATGCAACAAATCATATACATGCTGTGATACAAATTTCTGATACTGCATTGAGCTGATGCTTTTAGATGATTTGATCTTGATTGTTTATTCTGTATTATCTTGCCCCTTGTTTTTGATAATGATTTTAAACTTCATCTCACCATGATACTCAGAAAAATTCATCATGCAAATGTAGATATTACATGTCCTGCATTCATTATGATGTTATGAAGTAGGTTTTGGAGCCATTTGTCATTTGAGACAACGTGAAAAGCCTTTGATAGCAACAAGAATAGCAAGGGACACATTTTGTCATTGTTTTTAAGGTTGATGGTATTGACAAAGTCCAAGAGGGCAGTTGCTGCACTGTGATTTGGTCTAACTCTATGTTTGGTACTAGAGAGAATATTGTTTTGTATGAGGTGCTGGAGCAGCTGAGTGTGAGCTCATTTTTTTCTAAGATTTTTTATAGAGAAAATGGAGGACAGCAATTGGCATGAAGTCTGATAGCTCTGCAGAATGTCACATTTATTCAAGGGCATGTTTTTTTCAGATATTTTGAATGTAGTTTTCTTGGATTGCTCTGTTTATTAAAATGGACCCTGGCTAGGTTACTGTATCTACACTGATTTTAAAGTATTTTTCTAGCAGGTTAGCTATAGCTAGAACTGTGGGTTTTAATTTGAGTAGAAATGTTTATGAATGCAAAGAGTGGTTTTATAGTGAACATATTGTGGATGTCACTGGTGCTGATAGCTAAGAGGGTTAGAAATGCTATTGTTTTTAGTAAGTTTCATAACAGTTTGAATAATGTGGGTGTTAAAATTTGTGGTCATAGCTTCAGGGGGAAACTTGAGGCTGGGGGTTGGTTGCTTGGCTCTGTTGAAGTATAGGACCATATTCACAGAGACTCAAAAAGCTTTAAGGTTGCTTTGGTTAGAGTTTTGGAGAATATTATTATTTTTTTTTTGTGGTGACTTTACTTTTAGTGAGGTTACCGAGTTTCCTGATTGTCTACTGGCTCTGTCCTATTTTCTGTTTTATCAAGGATTTTCAGGTGTCTTCTCTTTTATGGATTAATTCTTTAGTTGTTTGTGTTAGCCATGGGGCAGGACTTTTTTCATGAGGGCACTTTGTTTACTTTACTGAGAAAGTTGTAATTAAATTCCAGTGTTGCATCATCTAATGATATATGTTGCAATGTGTTCTAGTTGCATGATTCCTGGGTGAGATGTGAATGCTTGCTTATCAAATTTTGCGATGCTGTGAACTATGTTACAGGGTATTGTTTTGGGATATGTAAGAGGTGCCTGTAGGCATAAGTTGGTAGACGGTTGCTAACAGTGTCTGAGAGAGTGCAGATGGCTGTAATTTTAGTAGGATTTAATATGCAGTGGCAGCATCATGGAATATGATAGTGGGGTACATCAAGGACTTATCGCACAGCCTTATCTGTTCAGTTTGTACCTCTCTGATATACCAGATATCTTCTGTCACTTGTTCACTGGTTATCTTAAATTAGGTAGATGTGTAATAAGGAATAACAATTTTTTTAAAAAAATGCTTTAGACATCTTCCTTGAGAAGAGGGGTTTTGGATGGGATATATGATTTAAAAAGTTTATCTTTTATCATAGAGTTTATTTATGGTGGTGCACCATCAGGATGGTTTATTTTTAAATTTACCGTGATACTTGGTCTTGGCAGGGACTGCAGAATTCCTTTGTGAAGCTGTCATAGGTGGTACAGTCATGTCAGTTTTGATATTTCAACATACAGTAGGTTGAGACTGGCACATTTTTAGTTTTTAAATTCAGTGGGGTTTGCTGTAGCGGCTTTTGAGAATTTAAAGGAGAATGTTACAAGTTTGCATTCAAGCTTCACTGGGGAAGGAGATACCAGAGGCGTAATGCAGAGGCAGCCATATTTGTAGGAATCAGGTCAAGAATGCTATGTGCTCTTAGTAGGTTTGTTTACTAATTTCTTAAGGGAGGTTTTTGTATTAATTTTTAGAATTTTGAGGCATATCCTACATTGTAGGCATATGTGTCCCAGCTTATTGAAGGGTAGTTGTCACAGAAAATAATGGTCATTTTTAACAGGGAGATTATTTAGGACACTGATAAATTTTATGTGATCATTGGGAGACAACACAAAGTTCTGTAACAAGTTATTAATTAATAATTAATCCTTTCTTAAGTGCTCTGTAGTTCAGAGAGTTCAACAAGTTCAGTTTTTGGGTCCCTAGGAAGCTTCTGGAGTTAATATATTCCTTAGTAAATATGGAGACTCTGTCACAGTTGTGGAAGAAGTTGCAGAGAAGGAAGTCATGGAAAGCACAAAACACAGATATAGAAACATTGCTGCCTTTACATTTAAACTATGTCCGACTGATTTTGTATGGCAGAATGCTGCAGTACTTTTTCCTATAGCTGCTGCCTTTTACACTGTTATTGGTAGTCTCTGTTTACAGACCCTCAGTGATTTTGTTAAATGATAGCAGGAAAACTGCCATACTAATAGGTGTGACAGTGCTGTAGTAAGCCACTTCAGACTTTGTCTCAGAGACAGAGAGTGTGTGTGTGTGTGTGTGTGTGTGTGTGTGTGTGTGTGTGTGTGTGTGTGTGTGTGTGTGTGTGTGTGTGTGTGTGCGCGTGCACCCTAATGTGCACATTTGTGCTACCGTATGGAAACAGATGAGAAAAATAAATTTGCAATTAAGACAGATGAATTTGCTTAGACATGTACAATGCTGCTTATCTTGGGTGGTGGGGAAGAAAAAAAAATAAAATTAGATTCTGCTCAGAAAAGTGTGTTGCCTACATCAATTAAAGATTGGTATTAAGACTGTAATAGGGAGAGTATCTTAATTTTGAAGGATGGAAACCAGGGCAGATCTAACTTCAGGAGATAGAGCATTTGAAATACTAGATGCAAATTTAAGGTGAGTAATGATTGACCTTTCTGTGTGGCATCTGTAAAGTGGAATAAAATGGTCTATCTTATATGTTCAAAGTTTGAAAACTTAGAACGTTAAATAATCAAATTTAAATGTTCGAAGTTTTTAACATCAAACATATAATAAAAAAAACAAACAAAAAAAAAACAACAAAAAAAACCCAAACAGAACTTACCTGACTAGTGTATATGCAGGGGGGCAAGCCCCGCTGCACTCCCCAACCCTCTGCTCTTTAAATATACCAACTCCAAGACTGCACTATAGTGCGGTAAATGGAATATTTCCCTTACTGCACTGTAATGCGGTCTCGGAGTTGGTATATTTAAAGAGTGGGGGTGTGGGGGGCACATTCCCCCATGTGGGGGGTGCAGGGGGGCTTGCCCCTCTGCCTACAGCCGTTAGTTTTGGGTTTTTTTTTTTTACATATGTTCGAAGTTTTATAACTTCGAACATTTAAATTTGATATGTTAATGTTCAAAGTTATAAAACTTTGAACATATATATAGACCCTCTGTATAGCGGAATAAAAAGAGGGCATATGGTACAGCCATAATGTAAGATGCCTGGGGTGAGAGAATGAGATCAGTTTTATGATAGCCAGGTACAACAATCTGATATGCCAGTTAGGGAGAATTTGTTGCAGCCTGGTTGTTGTGTCAGAGATCATGGCCTTTGTTGTACAGCAGTTTATGAGCAGATGCTTGTGGGCATGGTGAATAGCTGCACACAAAACATTAAGCTCAAGCCTATCTAATAAGAGGATGTTAATAGGTTTTCCTTTGAATGCCTGAATGGTATTTATGTGATTGTCCGTTTCCATGAACCATGATGCCTTACTGCACTGTAGTGCGGTCTCGGAATTGGTATATTTATAGAGCGGGGGTGTGGTTGGCGCAGCCCCCCACTTGGAGCCCCCCTGCCTACAGCCGTTAGTTTTGGGTTTTTTTTTTTTTTTTTTTTTTATAACTTTGAACATTTAAATTCGATATTTTAATGTTCAAAGTTATAAAACTTCAAACGTATGATATAGACCCTTTATATGCAGGTGTCTACATCTGGAAATGCTTCTTAACTGTACACACATGCGTTCTGATCTGCATCCTCTCTGTTTGTGAAATAGTCGTTATATGAAATGACAGTATTCAATGGCATGCAATTTACAGAAATGATCTTTTGACATGCAGTTATACAGAACTAGTTATTTGACATACAATCATACAAAATTAAACACATATAAAACAGTTATGTCCAAGTTGCTGTGTATTTTACACTAGGTCTGGAAATATGACCTGAACGTTAACATAAAAGTCAGAACTGGATCTAGCAATGGGGACTGTCTTCAAGGAATGTTCAACTTTGTGTATATCTGACATCATCAGGAATGGGAATGGATACTGTGACATGTTCTTCGGTAGAATATTGTCTGGGTTGCTGTGAGCTCTAGAGTCTTTATCACAGGTATGATGCTGCAATATTGTTTTTGATACAGGAAGAAAATGTCTGCAGTTTCTGCTATACTCTATACCCTCAGATTCCATTAAGTAGGATCTCAGCTCGGTACATATACCTCTCACTTGACTGATTCAATCAAAGCCTTTCGCCGTTTGCATCCTCACTATCGCTCCTTCTTTTAATGGATGAAGAAATCTGCTTGTGTTATCATAGCTGGACTTCTGAAAGTAGCGCTTCTTAAAAAGTTGGGCTTTGATTGCTCTGTTGTTTTAGCATTAGGCACCAACAAACTAGAACTGATAGGCAAGATTGTTCTTGTTTGCCTAGATAAATATCTCTGAGCAGGTGAGGGAAGTTGGTTGTCACGGGGGTATATTTCTGAGATTGAGTAAATTCAAGAAGATATTAGTATTATCACACTTTGACCTCTCCAGTAATTGCTTTGCACTCTGTACTGCATGTTCAGCAAGGTCGTTTGAGGATATTCAGGACTGCTAGTAACATAGACAAAGTCCCACTATTAGCGAATCTCTGAAACAATTGACTGGTAAACTGAGAACTGTTAGAAATAACTTTGTGTGGACTACCATGGACCGAGAAATTACATTTCATCTTAGTAATAACAGCACCGGGCACTAGATTAGGTAGCAAATTGATCTCAAGCCAGTTTGAATAAGAGTCAGCCAATACTAAATAATGTTGACTGTTCCACTCAAATATGTCAGTTGCGCCTGTTGACCAAGGTAGTTCAGGAATTTGGCTTAGCTGAAGTTGCTCTTTTTGCAAATGCAGCTTAGTACTGTTGCACACTGACTAGGAGAAAGCACTTTATTAATGTCTTTTACTAGAGAAGGCCAAAATACTAGTCCTCTTGCCTTTCTTTTGGTAGAATTGGAATCTGGGTGGCCACAATGTAAAATCTGAATGTATTTACGCTGTAAGGAAGTAGGAACAACTTTTGGATCTTTGAAAATGATACCATCTTCCATCAGCATCTCATCTCATCTCAGTATGGAAAGTAAGGTTGCACTTCTGGTGGTACACAGGATTGCTTTGACGGCCATCCTGAACTGATGAAGTGGTCGAGGTTTTGCAAAATAAGATCTCTTAGCTCATCAAGTCTTGTGGTAGAAAAATTATGCACTTCCATAACATCAAAGTCAAAATTCCATGCATCAAGCTGTCCCGTAATATTTCTGGGCAATCTGGATAAGGTATCAGCCAGATAAAGAAGTTTCACCTTTGTATAGAACATTTTGAAATTATACTTTTACAATTTAAGCATCATTCTTGGAAGTTGTGCTGGAGCAGAATGCATGGGCTGCTTTAAAATAAAAACTAGAGGATGATGGTCAGTTTCTATCTGGATTGCTCGGCCATAAATATAATCATGGAACTTTGAATGTGTGAACACAATAGCCAAAAGTTTCTTCTCAATTTGAGCATGCCGCATCTCAGTTTGGGTAAAAGTTCTAGATGCATATGTCAGCCTTCTTGAAGAATAACTGTGCCAAGACCAAACTTTGAAGCATCAAAGGAAAGAACTACTGGTTTGTGGAAATCATAGTACCTTAATGTAGGTGGGTTAGCAATTTGTTGTTTGAGGCTATCAAATGTTCTCTGGTGTTGCGCTAACCATGACCATGCTACATTTTTATATGTCAGCCCTCTTAAAGGTGCTGATAACTCAACGAAGTCAAGATAAATTTGCCCAAATAGTTAACCATACCAAGAAAATGCTGTAGAGCTTGGACATTGTTTGGAGCTGCCATCTCAAGAATGGCTGCTTGTTTGGAAGGATCTGGTTGTAAGCCTGTACTGGTAAATAAATGAACTACATAAGTAACTTCTGGTAATGAGGACTGCAATCTTCTCGACTGTATGCATAGGATGATGAGGTCTTTTTAATGCCTTGTTCAAGTCTCTTGGGTCAATGCATATTCTGCTTTCATCTGAGTATTTCTTATGAGTAACTACCATGGAAGATACCCACTCAGTTGGTTCTGTGACTGGACAGTTTACACCTTGCTGCACCATTTTTTCTAACTGGACCTTAACTTTGTCTTACATAGCTATTGGAACTCTCCTTGCTGCTCTGACCACTGGATTGACCTCTGGGTCTACTTTCATGGAGAACACAACTGGAAGTTTGCCTAGCTTGTTGTCAAACACATCAGCATACTCTGAGAAAATAGTATCACTGAAGATGGAACTGGGACACGTGCTTATATGATGTATTTCTATGGTAAAAGAAAGTAGTTTCATACTTAAACTGTCTCTGAGACCTAATAATGACTGCACGGGTCTTCGGACTACATAATATTGCAAGCTGTAACTGTTCCCAGCTGAATGGCATGAAAGCATCACCGAGCCTTCGGTTTGAATCTCTTCACCTCTATAAGCAATACGCTTTGCACAAATGGCCAAATTAAGATGCTCACTAGCTCTCACTTTAACAAATGTTTCTGCTGACATCACATTACATTTTGAACCAGTGTCTACTTTGAGTTCTTTGGGTTTACCATTGATCAGGACAGTACAAAATGTTTCATTCTTTGCCAACAAATCTAATGCATTAACCTTTTCACTGACCAGTGATACACCATCTACATAGAAAGTGGAGTTGCAGCTCTCTATATGATCAACCTGCTTTTTTGAGTGACCTTTCTTAATAACTGAATGAGCCTTGCTTGATTTACAAAACATTTGAAAATGATTCCATTTTTTACACTTGTGACATTGTTAACCAAATTCTAAGCACTTCATTCTTTTAGATTCATGGCTGGCATCACAATTATGGCAGTTAACAATAAGACTTGATTTGGGTTTTGCTAACTCACTCTTATACTGTAGTGAGCATACTCTTTCCATTAAGCTAGTCTTGAAACTTGCTAGATAGCTT
Source organism: Protopterus annectens (assembly GCF_019279795.1). Taxonomy (NCBI): domain Eukaryota; kingdom Metazoa; phylum Chordata; order Ceratodontiformes; family Protopteridae; genus Protopterus; species Protopterus annectens. The sequence goes on from NC_056745.1 coordinate 294,239,948, forward strand.
TGGATCCTCCCTTCCATATCCACATGGGTTGCTGCTGCAATGTACTTAGGCTTGTTTCTGCTTGCCACGTGTTGCATGCTATCTATGTTTGCTCTAGAGGCTGTTGAAATCATGCTCTTATCACTTGTAAGCATACTTGTGTGCCGTTCTGTCAAACCTCTGTGGCTTTGCTCAACATTAAATCACTGTCATGAAGGAAAATCTTTCTCACTGTAGCACTATTAACACCACACACAAGCATATCCTTTATTAACTCATCTTTCAAGTCACCAAATCTGTATGTTTTAGCTTTATTTCTCAAGTCAATGATATAAGCTGCAAAAGTTTCACCTGGCTTTTGGTCTCTTGTATAAAATAAGTGCCTCTCTAATGTAACATTTGTCTGGAGGTTGCACATTTCTCTAAATTTGCATTTTTAAGCACTCAGGGTCTTCCCTGGATTCAGCTGGTGCCACAATATGATGGTTTGCCCTTTCTCCTTCATATATGTCTGCTGCATGCACAAATGAATGGTCTCTTTCAATAGCTTCTGACCCAGCTAGGTTAAGCAAAATGACTGCCCTCGTATGTGCATCTTTGTCAGAAAAAGCTGCATGTATGAAAATATCATATTCCTGCTTGAATACTCTCCAGTTTTCTGCTATATTATGATCAAACACAAATGGACTTGATTTGCGAAATGCCTCTGCCATATTAATGCACAATAGTGAAGGTGCTTAAAATCATGTCCGAACATACACACACAAATATACTGCATATGCAAGAACTTTTATGCCAGTACTTGTAATTATGCCTAGTAGCACAATAAACTCTTTGAAGTAACTGCACTTTGCCAAATAATTCCCTGTAAGAGAAGAACACTTTGAAATCACTGTACTTTATGAAACCACTTCTTAGTGTAAGAAATACTTTGACATGATTGTACTTTGCAAATAAACTGTGCACGATGGAAAAAAAGCTTAGAGTAAGAAACATTTTGAGAAGAATTCACTTTGCAAATATTCACACCACAAGACCCTTTCAAAATGGCTGCACTTTGCAAAATAACTCTGTAGAGTGTAAGAAACACTCTGAAATGGTGGCCTTCTATGAATAAATGCACATGACACAAGAAACTTTTCCAAATGGCCATACTTTTGATTGCACTTTGTAATATAACTGTACTTTGCACGAAGCAAACTCTGAAATAATTGCACTATAATAAAGCACACACTCTGCAAATACTTTGCACACTCTGAGATACTTCGAACAACTCTAGTTATGCTTTGAATGGCTTTGGTCAATGCGAAATAGTAGTTTGTGCTCAAACACGATCTTTTGCTAAAAAACATGCAGTTGTCTTGCTCTTTACACTTAATTCTGCCCTTTTATTGTACTCATTGTGCCCTTTAACCTCTTATCATGCTCATTATACTTTTCTTGTGCCGTTTTACTTTAAATATGCTCGTTATGCAAACCAAAGATAATTCTGAGCCCCATATGAATAGTTTTACTAGTTTTATCAAACATTGTGGTTTTTAACATTTTATTTAATAATGTGGTTTGTGCCTTTTGTTTGTTTAATAATATGTTTTGTGCTACTCGTTTGATTAATAATGTGTTTTGTGCCTTATAAATGCACCATTTCATTTTCTTTGCCAAATAAATCATTTGTGCAGTTTTCATTACCTTTAGCTAATTTCTAGCCCTTTTTCATTTGTCTGTGCTTCATTTCACTCAACCTGCTTAGTTTGCCTTCACCTTCAGCTCTGCACCTCATGGCACAGAGAAGTAGCTCTTCTAATTCCAGTTCTGATACCATGTCACTTGTCTGGTAAGGATAAAACAGACAAACATTCATGGGTTCTGTTCAAGCAGCTTTATTACACACAAACACATCAGAAATGAGGCTTTGTAACTTAAACTTAAGCAAACATATAAACAGACTGAATACTGCACTCATACATGTTAACACTCTGGCTGTTCTCTCAAAATAGCACTGCTGCCTGCACGTGCTCTGTACTTATATGCACATATCTACATCTGGAAATGCTTCTTAAAGGTACATACACATGCTCTGTTCTACACTTGGAAAGTCTGTACATCCATATGCAGGGGAGGATTCAGTTAATGCCCTGCTGATTTCCAATGGAGATGTGTGGAATATTGCCCCACTTCTGCAGCAGCTCAGCCACGTCTTCTACATATACCCTTCTTTGCACAGGGTCTATATTAGAACATCGAAGTCTTGAAACTTCAAATGTTCTAATATCAACCCCTATTCAGCGAACACTGAAAATAGCGAGGCTGCAGAACACCAAATTTTTTCCTAGGGAAAGAATTTGGTCGGCCGTGTCTGTCGCTTTGCTATTTTCAGCACTGTGATGGAAAGTTACGGGTCGGGTTCAGGTAAGTGTGCGATTGTGTGGACATGAGGGTTAGGGCACGAGTTAGGTGAGTTAGGGTTAGGACGCAGGTCAGGTAAGTGTGCAATTTTGATGGACGTTAGGGTTAGGGCAGGGTAGGTGAGTTAGGGTTAGGGCGGGGGTGAGGTGAGTGTGCGATAGTGACGGATCTTAGGGTTAGGGTTAAGGTAAGTTGATAGATAGTGTATGTACAGTTTAGTGTAGGGTTAGATGTAGGATTTTAAGTGTATGTGTGTGGATTGCTGTTTTTTTGGTGTGCTTGTGTTGTGTGTATGTGTTTCGGAACAGCAAATTTTTTCCCTGGGAAAAAATTAGCTGTTCTGCATGTTCGATATTTTAAGCATTCGCTGAATAGGAGTCAATATTAGAACATTCGAAGTTTTAAGACTTTGGTGTTCTAATATAGACCCCTTTACACATGCCTACTAGTGTGGCTCACCACACTCCACCAAGAATAGACACTACAGGCACCCATAGGTCCACCCACCCATGCCTGGATGGTAATGTCAATCCCTCCCTACCGTTCCATAGATCACCTGAGCCGCTAATCAAACCTGGTCACCTGGGTCATAGTTAAGGCTTTATCTTTCTATGCCACTGTAGCAGATTACAATATTTACATTAGTTTCTAAAGTGGGCCAACCTTTAGTAATTCTGTAACAGGAGAAGAGATGTAGAAAGGACAAAGGGACAGTATCTTAGCTGATATGTCTTGTGGCAAAGCAGGAGCATTTGGCTTGGATGAATATGTGCTTTTTGCATTGCATTCTGAATTTGGAGTAAGTGGCGATTTCCTTTAGATTGATGGGAAGAACTTACAAAAGAGTAGGTGCCTGAAAGGAGAATGCATGTGCAGTGCTGAGGAGATTGTTTCTTGGATAACAATAATTAGTGAGGTTTGTGAGTAGTGTTTCAGGTTGTATGAGGAGTTTTGTTCATGAAACTGAGTGCAAGGGGAGTAAATGTCTGGAGTTATGGTGGTTTTTAGAGTTGGGATCCTGAAACAGGTTTGATCTTTGTTACTTATTTAAAAGCATCCCATGTTCGATAAAGAGTTCTGTGGTTTGGGAGATTACAGGGGTTTCATCTAATTCAGAATCTAATGAAGGGAGGGAAATGGCATGAGAGTCATAAATGTAGTGTGAGGCACCATATTTATGAAGTATAAGTGAGCTTTTCCATATACTTGAGGCTTCCCCACTCAAGCTCATGTAGTGGAAATATTTATTTCTAATACCACATATTTCCTTAAAAAGTTTCTATTCTTGTAATGGAAATCTATAATAATAATAAACAAATAATCATCATCATCACTTTAAGACATTAGTGAGATAATACTTCATGCACCAGCTAATAACTAACCACTTCATGTATTAAAACAAATCACAATTTTGATTTTTTATGTCTGATTCATCTTTTTATAGATCCAGAAATGTATTTAATTTCATTGCTTGGTGTCAAATGTTGAATGTTCAGAAGATACTATTCAGCCTGAATGAATGTCACTACTTAATGTGTGAAGTTTGCAACTCTCTTCCAAATCTCGTTTACTTTGTTTATCTAGTTTCTGAGCCACAGGTGGAGGTTTTGAGTCAGAATATGAAGGCTGTAGATGTTCAGAAAAGCCAAATGAGCCTGTTAGTGGTTTAGAGTCTTTAGATGCAGCATGTTGAGTCAAGTGCAAAGGGTGCTGTGGTTAAAAATAAAAACAGGATTAAGTGAGTCCTCCAAACACTTCCAGTATATCAGAAATTGTCAAGATTGTTGGCTAAAACCTGCCATTACAATATCAAGGCAATGTCCGGCAAGTACCTGCTAATTTCCCTGGGATGGGCAGTCACTGTTTCTTTGCTGGACTTAGACTGCAAGATCACGATGAAGGATTTAACAAATTTGGCTTGAGGAGTGCATGCCAATCTGTTGTACTTGACCCTTGTGGGTTTTATTAAAGAAAGAAAGTTAATGGATCAGGAATGACTATTACTTAACATAATAGAAAAGGACCATAAGGTAATGCCTGCTATGGTATTGTTTGATATTATGCTGTCCATTGATACGCCATTATGGAGTCATATGTGGTAGGTGTTATCTCAGCATATGTCACTGAAGATTACTTCAGAGGATAGCTATTTGTATGCGAACTCAGTGATACAATGTTTAACTTAACAGATTTATCACCATTTGAGTTGGTCAGGGTTACCCAGCAAGAGTGCCCAGTTTGATTATTACCCTAGCCAATGAGCCTTTAATAATCACAACTGAGGAAGCTGAGGGAATAATGTTATGGAATAGCCCTGTTTCAGACTGAAAGAGAATCACTGATTAATTAATTTGTCGATAACCACATCATATTTGTCAAAGCTGATGTGTTATTTCAGTTCTTAATACTTCCGCAGTTTTCAGCCAAGTATCTGATCTTTATATAAACAATTCAAAGCTATTTGTTGTTCCTGTAAATGACAGAGAAAAATATCCATGAAAAGATGGGAAGCATCTGTCAAACTTCTTGGGTTAAGAGTACTGGGAGGACATTTTAGAAGAAGAGCACTAGTTTGGAGTGCTGTCTATCTACACTTGCTTTGGACTTCACTGACCATTAAGCTGTTGCTGCTGATGGTCCATTTTGGCTATCTTGCTACATAAACCTGCTCACATCTCCCCCTTCTGACATGCAAAGCAGGTTCAAAGAATCTTCCAGGACTTAATAAGAGAAGGAGTAAAATTAGGAAGGATGGATGTGGACAAGCATGTATTATGCCTGGTTTTAGGTGAGGGTGAAATGTAACTTTCCATTGCTCATATTGATGGCAGCAACTGTCAATCTGATGCTTATGCTTAAGGCAGATGGATTTGTTGGGTGTTATCATGCTCTGTGGGATAATGCATTCTTGAAGGTGGATAGGAGGGACATCACTTCCAAACTGCAATGACAAGAACATACTACATACAGAAGATTTTGTTGATCTGCTGTTGTGTGTAATGCTCTCATTGCATGGAGTGAAAATCCACTAACAGAGTCATAGAAGTTGTTAACCTGTGTTTTGGCCCTTTTAGGGACCTATGTGGAGTACAGAATCCAGAATATTTATATGTAAACAATATAAACCACAATCCAGTTATATTCTGCTTGTCTAATGAAGTCTAATGGTCAGCAAAGAGGATTAAGGCTATATGCTGCTATTGAGAGAATTCCTGTAGTCAAAGGTTTGATTCCTTAGGCTTCCATTTACATATTGTATGGCTCTGAGCAAGTCAATTAACCAGAATATGCTTCCAGGGTATGTCCAAAAAAGATGCACATGGATCAGAGCTCTACCCTAGTTAACAAATAAAAATAAAAAAATTCATAAAATAGAAATCACTATTGATAGAAATGTCTTCCTTCTAGAACCCTTAAATCAGTGCAATATACCTATAAGTTGTTGAATTCAGATTTAGTTTAAGATGCAAAGCTTCTTTTAGGATATCATTGTGCAGGGCCTTAAAAACTAAATTGAGTGCTCCTTTCTAGTGTTAATAGCTTATACTGTATAGATTGAGGTACGTTAGCCTCAGGTGATAGTTAACAAACAGGGAATGCCTACTAAATCATCTGGAAACCTACCCTAACAAGAGCAGATCTGATTTAAAGTAGCCATGGAAATTTGAGTATACTCTAATGTTGGATAACTTAAACTGCTGACTTGACCAATAAGCAACAGGTAAATTTCAGCTACTAAAGGTGAAACTTGGGAAAGCAACTCACCTGTGGTATGTGATAAGAATACTGTGAAAAGTGAAGGTGGGTGTGCAAGGTTTACTATCAAATGCTCGAAACTTACAACCGCGAACAGTGGCTTCCGCGACACATATCCTTGACTCATAAATATTAAGTAGGTCCAAAGGTTGATACAGCAACATCGATGTTCTGTCAATATTAATGTTAGCAGCTCCCATTGCCAACCATGCTTCATGTCCCTGCCTTGTGTATGTCCTTCTTAACAGACGTAGACATGAACGTCGACATTCCGACTGTCGCTCCTACCATGTTCGAGGAGGAGCCTGTTGTGTAACTGAATTTCAACATTTTGATTGTAAACCAGTGTGCAAAGCAGAAACAAAAAGCTGAAATTACTGAAGGAGAAGTAGGTGAACTCACTGAACAAGGTAGCCATTTAGAATAATGAAGGATATGTGATGGATGAGCAGGATCTGTATGTTCAAGTGATGATAGCATTACCTGAAGACAGATTCCACTGTGGTATGGAATAGGAATGGGACAATGTCTGAAGCAGTGCAAAACTGCTTAATTTATTTATGTTTTGTTGACAATGTTAAGCCCAGAAAAAACACCAACACTTCAAAAAGGCAGACCAGCTCGATAAAATATGCAAAGAACTTCATCAAAACAACCAAGATAATGACTACATTCATATTTAAAGATTCCAAACAGGAAGTGAAATTTCACAAAACTATGCAATCTCAAATCACATTTTAAATTACATTTTATATATCTAAAACCACTAGAAAAAAAACTTTACATTTTTTGTAATTTTAAAACACATTTGTTATTAATACTGTCATCTAATCCTGGCTATCAATTTATAATGGTCTTACCAACATAAAAATAGTCATGGGAACAGCAAGCTGCCAATTAAACAATATTTTGGATTATTACAATTACATATATTATTTATTTTCATTTATGTCCCTGAGTTTTTTTTTAATAACACTATGTCTAGCAGAAATAAATCTAGAAAGCTTGCAACTCAGGCATGGGTAAGTGCCTAAAGTTTGTGTAAAATAGGTAATCTACATATTTTCCCTTTTTCACATTTTTTTTCTATTTCTATTTCTTTTATTTTTTTAATATGTAAAGCCAGGCATAGAACCAATAATATTGCTTAGATCTTTATTTCTACTTAAGATCATCCAATTATCAATTAAAATATGACAAAGACCAAATAAAAGTACACTGATGGAAAGTGGAAATGCTTTAGTATATTCCATATCAGTGGAAACTTAGTAGATCTCGTAGATCTCAAACATTCTACTTCTAAACTGATTTTATCAGTATTATCAGCAGCATATCCTCTCTGTAAAAACATATTTTTCAAAACATCAACTTCTCATCTAAAAGACAATATCACAACTTACCAATCTACTAAGCCTATTAAACTGACACTTGATGATATTATTCATCATAAATGTAGGATGCTGGCTAGTAATGTACAAATAATTATTTACAAAGTGTTCTTTCAAAAATATTGCTTTAAAAAACATTTTTTCACGCTCTATGATAATATTTCCATCTAAAAAATATCACTGTGCTATTATAACTTCCCAAAATGGAAAATAAAAAAGTTGTTCTTTCATTAATATCATTCAAAAAAATAATAAAATTTATCAATGCAACTATTCCAAATAAAAAAAAATCATCAGTATGATGTTTATAAAAAGACACACATTTGCAAAATTGATTACTTGTTAGAAAATCATGTTCACTCCCAGCTCAAAACTAAATTTGTAAAATCTAAGGCCATTCTTACCCCCAACATCACTCACATCAACTGATGAAAAATACAATTCTGAAACATAAAGAAATTATTTTTAAATTGTAAAAAGTGAGCATCCACTGTAATAAGATATTTTTATAGCCACTAAAAGAGTAATTTTGAGGCAAGTCCAAACAAACCCATGAATCCTTAAGATAACATTTAAAATTTGTACTATTAGGTTCAATACATTATCCAATTAAATTGAAACTGTCTCAGTACTGCATTTTCAGAGTATCTCAGCCATGCAAGGTTATAATGCCTCTCATACATTTAGACCAGCTACTGCACAGGAGGGAACAAAGGTGGAGGAGTATCAGTCTATATTAAGACTAATCTGACATCCAGACACTAGTTAGTGTATGGCCCACTGGAACTCATACATGTGCAATTCACCATAAACAGGGTGCTGTACCATATCCTTACAACAAGTCGGTCCCCCTCCATGTCCCCATAAACCCATAGTACCTATCTAAAAAAAGTACTAGAGTCCCTCACTGTTCAACCTAATACAATATTCATGGGGATCTCAACTACCACTCTATAGATTGGGAATCTGACATCACTTCTAATGGATAAGTCCAGTGATTGCTAAACTTTGTTAATACCAACATCCTGGAACACTTGGCCCATTCTTTTACCGGGGATACAAACATTCTTGACCTTGTACTCATGAACATGGGGGGGGGGGCAATATTCCTCATGCAATGTAATGTCTTTGTTTGCCAGATATGACTATAAGGAAGTATTGAAATAAAAGTTAAATCTGGGGATCCAGTAAAACCAAAAACCTTTAGGAACTATTATAAACCTAGTAAACACCATAGAATACACTGAGCTATTTACAAAATCTCTGTACACCCATATTGATAGCTGTATAGAGTGAAATATGCCCACTTGTATTAAGAATAAAACAAATTCAAAAGCCAAGCCACCCTGGTGGAATCACGCTATTAATCAGTTATACAACAAAAGAAAACAAATCTTGGCCATGTGTAGGAGGAACAAAGCCATACATTCTAAAACCCCCCTGACCAATCTGAACAGGCAGTTAAGAGGGTTAAGTAATACTTCAAAGGCTAAATCTGAAGAAAAACATAGTTTCTCAGGCAAAGGACAATCGCAAAACTTTCTACAGCTATGTCCACAACCTCAGGGGAAATACACAACAATGCGCAGAACTTCTTGTAAATGGCATCACCCACACTGAACTGGAAGCCATGGCCAAGCTTTTGGCTGACCAGTTCAGCTCAAATTTTACCCCCCCCCCATGCAAACCCTGATAGTCCAAAGGAAATATCACATAACATAATCCCCCAACCATTACTAGAGGACAGGTCATTAATGTACTTTCCAAGGCCAAAAACACTGCATCAATGGGGCCTGATAACATTCTGGGATGTTTAGTAAATAGCATGAAACATTACCTCTCTGGTTTACTTGAATCATTTTTCAACTGGAACCTTCAGTCAGGTTTTGTGCCTAAGGAATGGAAGATGGCTACAGTCATTCCCTTGCACAAAGTAGGTCCAACCACTAATCCAGGTAACTACAAGCCCATAAGTCTTACCAGCCTCATATGTAAGCCATAAAAAGAATCATCATGGACATGATAAATGAGGACATAGGTAACCTGCAAACACTGGACCCATCACAGTTTGGCTTTGTTAAAGGAAGGTCATGTCTATTAAATCTGGTGGCCTTTTTGAGAGGGTCACCAAAGCACTGGATGAAGGTAAAACTGCACACAGTTTACCTCAACCTGGCCAAGGCTTTTGATACAATACCCTACTCAAGCATTATAGAAAAGCATGTTACTTTAGGTATAAACCCATTTATCACCCACTGGATAGCCAATTAGCTCAATGATAGGACCCAAGAGGTCAAAATAGGTAAGGCCACATCCACCAATAGGCCAGTCACTAGCAGAGTCCTCCAGGGCTCGGTACTGGGCTCACTCCTTTTTGGCATCTATTTCTCTGAAACTGAAGTAAATGCTGAAGGTTTATGGCTGACTAAGTTTTCAAATGATTGCAAGCTGGGGGTTTATCTTCAACTTCCACGTAGATACTAGCATTCTTCAAGAACATCTATCTCTGACAAATAAATGGTGCCAAAGCCATGGTTTTAAACTCAATGCTAAAAATGCATAATTGTACCCTTTAGGAAATCAACCATCCCAGCTAATTACCATGTTGATAATACACTCCTAAGAGTTGACCTAGTGGTCAGGGATCTGGGTACGCACATAGTAGTCTTACCTTCAACCATCATGTGGTGACAGTGGTTGGGAAATTCTTTTATGTTGCACAACTTATAAGTAAGGGCATGGCATCTAGTTCCAAAGAGATCATTTCCCACTGTACTCTGTCCTTATCAAACCAAGCATAAAGTATAATGCTCTCTTTGATATGTACCTGACCAGGCATATGTAACAACTAGAGTGACCTCAAAGGTTCCTTACAAAAAGAACACAAAGCATAACAAACCTGCCTGATTCAGATTGGCTTAAAGCCCTTTCCCTCTACTCAGTCTCCTATAGATTGCTGAGGGATGATCTATGCCTGGCTTACAAGGAATCCACATACCCCACACTTAGCAATCTCCTACATATTTTTAAGTCAAACATTACCAGAAATACAAGTTCTAAGGACACAAATTTTGTCTGTGGCATAAACAGAACATGCTGGAGAGACAGATATGTGTCCCAGAGACTGCTCCTCTTATGGAACTGGTTTCCCATCCATGTGAAACTAAGTTCATTTATTACCCAGTTTAAGCACAAACTAGACAAGTGGATGGGGAATAGGAAAGTCATACCAAGTCTGGCGCTCATGTCCTTTATGGACAGAGGTAGCTTATAAATTCCTGGCCCTCAGTGTCCTGTTTGGATGCAGGACATCATTATTCTTTAGGGAAAGCTTGGCTAGGTTAAGAAAGGTCATTAGCCTAGTAGTCTATGAATCTATGATTGTTTGTCTTCATATCGATGCAAAAATTTGAAGACCTAACTGATGCATTGTCAGTATTTGTTGTTTGATCCCCTGGAAATGAAACACTAGTCCCACAGACTAACAGTTTGAAATTTATAATTCTAAATGAACAATGAGGAAAAGATGGAAAATCAGGCTCATTCGAGGAAAAAGCATTCTCAGTGCCAGTACTTTGATTGATAATGGACCTAAATGCTCCTTGTTAACATCAAAAATATCCCTTCTGTGCATATCATCATCTCTTGTTTTTAACTGACGACGGTAGCTACATTTTTGTTAATCAGAACTGCTATCCCGTTGTATAGTAATGGACGGGATGAAAAGGAAAGAGGACTTATAATGCTTTGATCTTACACCAATACTTGCTCTTTAAGATATTTTGTTTTATTGCTGTTGAAATTAAAACTTCAAAACTTCAGGCCCAGTGTTACAACCAAATCTACTATTTATTTTCATTTATATCCCTGAGTTTTTTCTAAATAACTCTATGTCCAGTGAAAATAAATCTGCAAAGCTTACAACTCTGACACAAATAAGTGCCTTGAGGTCCTGTAAAATTAGATAACCTACATATTTTCTACTATATCTCATATAAATGTTAAGCCTGATTGGGCCTATTTTCAAGAGAGACTAGAGGTAATATTAATACAGGCAGGAGAAATTTAGCCAGGGCAACAATGAGTTCCCCTTCTCTTCTTTCAGTTAAGTGCCATAGGACCTTTCATATCCACCTCAGCTACCACCTGCTCACTTAGAGGAGTCCCTAACTTGATATCGCATCTGAAGTACTACACCGTAGGAGTGCACCACTACATTTTCAGTACTGGAATATGAATCCAGGACCTTGTATGGAAATAAAATGGACCAATAACTTGTCTTCCGACAACGTATAAACTATACATGGGGATTGACGCCGACAGAGTTTATAGTCATTTAGAAGAAAACTCAATTATGGCAGTAAAACAAAAGGGCAATAAAAAAGTCATATGGAACAAAGGATCATTTGTTGTTAAATAAAGTTATAGTGGAGAACCGTAAGAAAGGGAAAAATCTAAATATGGCATGGATTGACTATAAAAAAGCATTTGATAGTATCCCACATTCATGGATAAAAGAGTGCTTAAAAATGTATAAGGTACACCCTACACTGACTGATTACATTGCAGTAACCATGAAACAGTGGCAGACCACTTTGCAATTAAGCCATGATAAAGGACAGATTATTATCCCAGGGATAAAAATCCAAAGGGGGATATTCCAGGGTGACTCCCTGTCACCGTTGCTATTTTGCCTTGCCATTAATCCATTAAGCTGTTTACTTAACAGCTTAGGTCATGGCTATAATTTGGCTTCTAGAAAACAACAAAGTCTAATGACTTCTCATCTTCTCTTTGTCGATGATTTAAAATTGTATAGCTCATCAGATGAGGAACTGAAAGCACAACTGCAGGTTGTCAAAACTTTTTCAGATGATATTGGAATGTCATTTGGTCTTGATAAATGTGCAAAAGCAACCTTTAAAAAAGGGAAATTGCAGCACCAGAAAAACATCAGTTTGGAACAAGAATGTGTTATAAAAGAACTTGAGCAAGAGGGGGGTGTATAAATACTTGGGAAATGATGAAGGATCAGCAATAAAACATAAACAAATGCAAATAAAGCTTAGTAAGGAGTACTTTAGAAGACTTAAATTAATCCTGAAAACAGCATTGACACCTAGGAATAAGATCCAAGCTATAAATCAATTTGCTCTTCCTGTCCTAACTTATAGTTTTGGAATGACTGACTGGCCCCAAAAAGTGTTGGCTAGATTGGATATTAAAACAAGAAGGATGCTTCATGCTCACCAAATGATTTATAAAAATCAGTGTATACCAAGATTATATATTCCACATTCTGAAGGAGGGATGGGCCTCCTTGAAATTGATTACATGTATAGATCTGCAGTCGTGGGACTCCACACATATTTACTGACCTCACAAGATCCAAATGTGATGAAAGTTTTGAAATATGGGGAGAATAAATATAAGATGACATCTCTGCTTAATTTAGCAGAAGGTTATCAACATCAAGCAGGAATGGAAATCAAACCAGAAGTGGATAAAAACCAGGCAGCAACTGAATGTGCTAAAAAAACAAAAGAAAGACTGTAAGGTGAACGACCAGATGAGAAGGCAAGAAATGTGGAAAAAAACATAAATATAGTTGCAAGTATAGAAAACTTCTGGAAGAGCCTCATGTTGATCAAGAACAAACTCAGGAATGGTTAAGGAGAGGTGAATTTACATCAAGAAATGAAAGGTTAATATTGGCAGACCAAGATAGTGGGCTATGTACGCACTGTTTTACTAAGTCTATTGAACATGTGGGAGAAACAGACATATGTAGGTTTTGTGGAACTGAATTGGAAACAGTCATACACCTTACTGCTTGTTGTGACTCTCTAATGGCAGAGGGACTGTATACTGAAAGGCATAATAATGTGGTGAGATTGTTACACTGGAGATTGTGCAAACATTATGGTATCAAGTGGCTGAAAAACACTGGAAACATGAGTCACAGAGAATCATAGAAAATGATGAAGTTTACATCACATGGGATTACCCAATACCAACAGTCCAAAAGATAGATGCTAGAAAACCAGATATAGTGGTCCAAGAAAAGAATACAAAAGTAGCATTAATCATTGAAATTGCCACACCTAGTGACTACAGTGTCTTGTGTACAGAAAGACACAAAGTCATAAAATGCCTCGATCTGCAAGCAGAAACAAGAGCCATGTGGAAGAAAGTTACACATATAGTTCCAATAGTAGTAGGAGCAACTGGTCTTATAAACAAGAATTTACAATTGTATTTAGATATGTTACCAATTCACATAACACCGTACGAACTGCAGAAGGAGTCATTACTGGGCACATTGCGGGTGCTGCGAAGAGCACTTTTGGCCAACATCAAAGAGTGAAACAATACTAATTTCATTAACTTTAATCGTACTTTGACTGAGGAATGGGGTCCATTTCCGTCATGGTATTAGAAACTCAAAAGACTTGGAGAAATTAAAAAAAAAATAGGAGTGCACCACTACATTGTCAGTACTGGAATATGAATCCAGGACCTTGTATGGAAATAAAACCCCTGTCCTTCTGATCTTCCAAGCATTAAATGTGAGTTTGTTGTCCGAAGAACCAATGGTACTGGTACTGGTCACTTTGTGAAGCTCCAGTTATCATAGCATAAAATGTTAAAGAGGTAGGCCTAGTGGTTCCTATGGTAACATCAATGTTACAGAATAGAGAACTGCATATGGCTGAGACTCATATGATTAACATTATGAAATGTTCAAAAACAGAAACAAAACAAAAAAAAAAAAAAACAAAATCTGTATTTTTGCAAGGGTGCAAACCCCCTGTACCCCACACCTCCTGTAATTATATATATCAACTTAGAGATTGCACTACAGTGGAAATACAGTGAATTCCCTGATCCCCATGTGATGTTATGAGGTAGTGTCATCTGTGCTAGGGAGAATAGGGCAGTACATGTGTGCATATGACAGCATAACAAGCTGAAGTTTTGTAAAGAATTTTATGTGATTTGACTATCACACTGATTTGTACAGATGTTTGAGTTAAAAATATATTTCTAAAGTTACTTGTGCTTAAAATGCATCAACAGTAGGTCCTGCTGGACAGAAAGAATGTATGCATGTATATTACATTGTAATGTTGTAACTGATCAAATGTGTATGTTTATCAGAGAACCCTGGAAGGGTGGAAAGTTTGAAATTGTGTTATAGCTTTCAGATGCTACCACAGATCTTAGCAAAGCTCTGTGTGTGTATTGTACCAGAGTCAGGTGACCAGAGGTGATGTCATCCTCTAACCAGCATCTGATTTCTTTGGAACTCTCAAAGCTGCACTTTGGAACCTAACAGGAAATATTTTTAACAGGATATATCTCACACATCCACACAGACAAAGACAGACATATTCTGGCTTTTGCTATGGTAAGACACTCAGCACATGTGAGCTTGCCTTGCTTTAGTAAGTAGTCAGGGAAAAGTAATTCTTTAGCCAGTCAGAGACATTTAGTGAGAATAGTTTAGTATTGTTTTCTGCATTTGTGAGAAGCTGTCCAAATGTATTATTTTTTATATCTCTGTGGTTGAAACTCTGTTGTTTATTGAATTCAGTATTCTACTGTCTTCAGTTTTATTATTTCTCATTAAATATTTTAATACCTTTCATTGGGGCTGGTCCTTTAGAGAAAATTTTTAACATCTTGAGAGTACTTATGCTTGTTTTAGTGACACTCTGCCCACTTTTCAAAGCCTTGCTGCTTTAATCACACCTTACCATTTGTATTAGTATTAATTTTACACAGTATAATAGGGTACCGTTTGTAAGAGCCTTAGGGTTGCTGACTGGTGGCAGCATGATTACCTCAGAGTCTGACAGAAAGAGGCACAGATGGTAAATCTAGATCAGCTTTTTCCAGGTGTGTATGTGTGTGTTGAAACTCAAATATCCAAGTGTGTGTGTGTGTGTGTGTGTGTGTGTGTGTGTGTGTGTGTGTGTGTGTGTGTGTGTGTGTGTATCAGCTACTGGGAAGAGGGACACAGAGCTCCAAAGTGGGCAGTGTGGAATTTGGTGTGGGCCTGGAAAGAGATAGTCCAGCCCCAGGTCTACAGTGTACTCCCTGTGTGTTCTTAAAGAAAATTGTGCTTGGTGTAGGGAGCTGCATCTGAAAATACTGTATGAATCCATCTTTGCTCTAAGTGGCTGTCCCTCACCAGAGTCAGTGATGAGGATTAAGTCTCCTCGATTGCTGTCCCAGAGTAGGGACCCATCACACCTCACTGTACCACAATCTTAATAGAAACAAGTTGACTTTTCAGAAAGTCGATCATATGGTCTCAACCATATAAAGTTCAACTTTCCAAAACGTTTATCTTCTGATGGATGCCTAAAGCATTCTGTATAAAATTTAAATTTGAATTTGGAGCTTGCTGGTACTGCAGCACACCAGAAGCTGATTTCTTGCAAATGGTATGCAGCTTTCCAATACTCATGTTCATGGAATAGACTTGAGTTAATGTGAAATGAGGTGGTGGACCAAGATGCTCCTTTCAGTGAGGAATATGTACTTGCCTAGACTATTTCTACAAGGTCGAGGGTACTCCGCATGCAGAGCCCTTTTCATGTTCTAGCCTGTATTGCTGGGAAACATAGCCATCTTTTGCTCTTGAAATTGCATAGCATCCCTGATTTTGTGTCATAAATTTGCCTTGTTCCTCATAAAATGTTTGAGTTTCTGGTAAGTTACTGAGGATTGCAGTCTGCCAATAATGCCAGAGTTTCATATTTCTTTTGGTTTAGAAAAAGCATGTTGATGCCAAACCTGTTGCTCTGTTAACCCTTTAAGTGAATTAGAGCAACATTTAAAACATTGTCCCTGATTTTTAGGCCTTTGTCTTTCACTAATCTTTGGCTTTGTCCCTGATTCTTGAGTAAAGAAGTTGAAAGTATCCTCTACAGCACTGAAAGTTTTAAGCTCCCTTCCATAAGCAAGAATGAATTCTCAAGTAATAAAAGCATGCTGTCTTACGTATGGGCGTATTAATGAAGAAGTGATTGGCTGGCTTGATCCAAGTGTGGGATCCACTCATTGTTTTTTGAATAAGCTTCTTTGTAACAATTTTCTGTGAAGCTTGAGTAGTGCCTGAATATTTGGGCTGAACTTTGACAGTATTTGAATTAACAAAATAGAAAGTGAAGAATAGAAGTGACAGGAAGTGTGGAATGTTGTAACTCTAATATATTTTGTAAAATATTATCATTAGAAACAGTATTACAATGTTCCAGGGCTGTTACATGTTAAAAACGTTGTTCATATGTCTAAGAAAAGGATTATTATTTTGCCAAATACTGGGAGTAATACATTTTAAGCTTCTGGAACACATTCCCACACAGTTAAGAGTTACAGTTGTAGCTAGGTAAACACAAGGCACTTAAAGTAAACACAAGTCACAAACTTGCCACTGAATGGTACGCAAATATTTAGACTGACACCAACCTTCTGGGAACGACAGGAGCCAGTAAAATAAAATGAGATTAGAAATATTTGTCATGTGGGTGTGGTATGCAGCCGTTGTACCTTTTATTCTAGTAAACACTCCATAATTAACATCAAAAACATAAAACTCTGATATATGTATTAACATGGTGCAGTTTCCTTTTTTTAATAAATAGCATATGCAGATTTCTGAACTTTAAGATGCATGACTGAGAGTTATTCTGTATTAAATCTGATCTCTCCTTGCCCCTTGGTTCTGAGCATGCATAGGATTTACCCAAGTAAAGGTTAATCCAAGGTAGCCTAGAACATTTACAATTCTGTTATTATCATTGCTTCCCACAGGCTTGGTTTTGCTGCCACATGCTTTCATTTGTACTGCAGTTGTTAAGACATCCTGGATTATTTCCTGGTCGTGCTGACACAGAATAGCTGAGGTTATTCAGTGGATTATTAGTCATATAACTGCTTAGATCTGACAGCAGCATTAGCTTTTGTCCTATTGTCTGAATTTAGGCATGTATTCTGTAGCAGTAATATTATTTGGAGGTTACTTTACATCACACCCATGACACCTATTCTTTCTTTGTAGCTTCTGATAAGTCTGCCACATCTCCTAATGTAAACATTTATCCTAGCATTCTTAGGTTAAATGTGTAAAGGTTTTTGTTTCATATATAATTTTACTGATGCAGTAATAATATATTAGCTTAGGTGCTCAGTTTTCTGCTTTCCCCTCATACTGGAACCTACTTGCCAAAGCCGTAATGAAACAGAAAATTCAGGGCATGATCAAAATCATAATAGCTGGTCAGCTGATTTTGTGCAGCTTTAAACTACCTGTATTTGTTACAGGTACCCAGAGACAGTGCATATTAGAATTAGAGTTAAGGATAATTTTATAACAAGAAACATCTCTTGATGCCATTATACTTAATTCATTTTAAGAAAGAAGACATTAAGCTGAGATGTTAAAATGCCAAAAGAATGGAATTGCCAGCAGAACAAACATGGAGAAGAAAGAACATGTGAGTGGTTATTTTATGATGGTATGGCAAGCAGTGAATCCTCATCTAAGGTTATCAGCTCAATGGTACAGCTCTTGAACCAGGAAGGAGAACATGGTAACAGCTGTTAAAGACAGTTGAAACGTAAAATAGGACAGCAGATGCCATCAAAATTCCTTTGGGGAAGTGATCTGAGGTAGTGCAGTATACAAAGGCTAGTCCCTTGAAGCGTGGCACTGACTGAGATGTAACACCACTGCTGAGCTAATCCCAAAGATTCAGAAAGCTTAGTTCCTTGTCCTGTCTTTTACCAAGCCTCAGACCTAGCAAACTGGGACTGCAGTGATATTAGGAAGGAGGAAGCATTTGCAGAGATTTGCTGTTTACGTAACTGCATACATATAAAAGGTTTGAAACATTTCGCAGAATGAAAAATAAAATGTAAAATTACCTAGTACACAGAGAGGCACACTAATAAAACCGTCTCATTTGAGGTTCATTTATGACAGATAAATGCACAGAACCAAAGCCAGTCCTTTCTTGGTGAGTAAAGTAATGCCAGTCACTACGATTTGCTACCTTTCAAGATTTCAGTCTGACAACACAATGCCTCTAAAATAACCACAATATAGACATAGCAAAAGCATCCACTTCTTCTCACTCCTTGGCTTAAAATCTCTTCTTCTAAGTCTCTCAGATTACAAAAATTTCAAGATTAATTTCTGTCAGTCCCTGTAAAAAATGATTTGCTCACAGACAAATCAATTAAGTCATACCCTTCCTCAACATGAAAATTCAAGAGAATAACAACATCAAACATACATGCACAGAGATTCCTGGATTTTGTAAACACCAACTCCCTGGACCAGATAGTCAGTACACCAACCACTAATATGGGAGAGTGCTGCACACCCCCTACTGTAATGCCTTCACCGGTAAGGTCAGACCACAAAATGGTCTCCTTTGAAGTAAAAATAAAACCTGGACCCCCGACTAAACTGGGAGTATTCAGGAACTATTCTAAGACTATCCTCCTGCTATTAAGTGAGAACCTGGCAAAATGTCAAGCCCCTATAAACCATGAGAACACTTCTGCATATGCAGAACTGTTCACAGAAACCCTGTACAAGCATGCTAATAGCTGCATAGAGGTAGCTGTACCCACTAGGAAGAAGTACAGAACTAACTCAAAAAACAAGCCACTCTGGTAGAATCACAAAATCAATTGGATGTATAACAGGAGGAAGAAAATCATGGCAAAAATAGGAGGTGCGACACCCAGCAGGATAAACGCACTCTCATTACACTAAACAAATAACTCAGAGAACAAATAAAGTCTGCCAAATGCCAAATTTGAGGTAAGTTTATCCTCCCAGGCCAAGGACAGCCACAAAGCATTCTTTGGCTATGTCTGCAACCTCAAAGGCAATACACAATTGTGTAGAGAGCTCATTGCAAATGGAACCACCTATACTGAGCCAGAAGATATAGCAAACCTCCTGGCTGATAAATTCAGCTCCAATTTTACTCCTCTCTCCCCCTCAACCTTCCCTCAGGAAATATCATCAGATATAACTCCCTCTACTTCCACTAGGGAACAGGTCCTTAATGCTCTCTCTAACACCAAGAACACTGCATCAATGGGCTCAAACAATATCCCAGGATGCCTTCTAAATAGCATGAAACATGACCTATCAGGGCCTCTGGAATTACTATTTAACTGTAGCCTCCAAATAGGCTTCCTGCATCATGAATGGATAAAGGCAACAGTCATGCCTTTGCACAAAGGTGGACCATCTGCAGACCCTGGAAACTACAGACCCATAAGTTTCACTAGTCTTATATTTAAAGTCATGGAAATAATTATCATGGAGATGATCAATAGAGATATAGTAAACCTCCAGACACTGGACCCAACCCAGTTTGGTTTCATCAAGGGCAGATCATGCCTACTCAACTTGGTAGACTTCCTTGAGAAGTTCACCAAAGCAATGGATGAGGGCAAAATCATTCACACTGCCTACCTTAACCTGGCCAAGGCATTTGACACAATACCCCCCTAGGGCATTGTTGACGGACTCAAGAGGTTAGGTACAAACCCGTTTGTCACCAGGTAGATAGCCAACTGGCTCACAGGCATGACCCAGGAAGTTAGAATTGGGGAGTCCACCTCTACAAAGAGGCCAGTCACAAGTGGAATCCCTCAGGAATCAGTCCTTGGACCGGTCCTTTTTGGTATTTACTTCTCAGAAGTCAAGGACAATGTTAGTGGTCTCTGGCTAACTAAATTTGCAGATGATTGCAAATTAGGAGAGGTCATTGAATCTCATACTGACATAAATGTTCTCCAGGAGGGGCTAACACAGACAAGCAACTGTTGTCAGAGCCATGGACTAAAACTAAATGCCAAGAAATGCATAATAGTATCCTTTGGGAAGTCATCCATCCCTGATAACTATCATATTGACAATGCACCCCTTAGAGTTGACACAGTAGTCAGGGACTTAGGGATACACATAGATAGTAATCTAGCCTTTGATCTTCATGTGTCTACAGTGGTGAGGAAATCATTCTATGTTGTGCAACTTATAAACAAAGGTATGGCATCTAAGTCCAAGGAAGTCATTGTTCCACTGTATTTAGCATTCATCAGACCTATCACTGAGTACAATGCCCCCTTTCGTATGTACTTAACCAGGCATATCCAACAACTGGGATATCCAGAGAGGTTCCTCACTAAAAGAATACAGGGTGTAAGTAACATGTTCTATGCAGACTACCTCAGGACCCTATCCATATATTCTGTCTCCAACAGGCTGTTGAGTGGAAATCTATGCAAGGTATTATCAGACCCCACTCTGATGGACCTCCTGCTTATCTGTAAAAGAAACAGCACCCGAATTACCCATTCTAAAGACTTAGACCTTGCGTGTGATATAAATATGACCTGCTGGAGAGACAAGTATGTATCCCAGAGATTACCCCTTCTCTGGAACAGGCTCCCCATCAGTGTGAAGTAGACCTTCTCTCTAAACAAATAAAATGTAATTTGGACAATTGGATGGGGAACATGAAACTCATACCTGGCTTGGCACCTATGTCTCTAATGACACAGGCAGCATGTAAATGTTTCATCTCCCAAGACCCTACTTACACTTAGCAAGGGTACCAGAACCTGTCAGAGATTAGGGATTAATAGCAAGGCTTAAAAATGCTCTTGTGGCAGTTAGCCTAGAAAACACCTATGAACCTATGGACCTATATATCTTTTCTCTGACTATTAGTGTATAAAATTAGCTAACAAGTATCTTCAAATTTTTATTTTTTTGTTTATATTTTCTGTTACAAAAAAAAGTTTTCAGTCATGGAGCTTTCACCAGTTGCTGCTCTCAGCTAGACATTATGGCCACACCCCCAGTGCATTCTGTGCTATCAAAGCACCACAGACTAATCATACTAGTAGATGTTTTTCTGAACTGTAACAAACATTTAAAGCAAAAACTAAAAAGACCATTGTAAAATTTCATCTTTACATAAGCTGCACTTAAAGGACCTGGCAAACCGTGACTACCTGAAATATTCTCTACATTAGACATTCTACTAAGTAAAAAAACTGAGCATGTTAGACAGTTTCAATGCTTTAAGTGACCACAAACCAATATTTTCCACATGGTCATTAAAGTCCTGCAGCCTTTCTCTTGCATATATGTCAGTGAGAAATGTAATTGAATCTTTAAAAGATATATTAATGGCTGAACTTAATTCAGTAGACCGGACACCAGCATATTACACCCTTGATTCCACTGTAGTTCTTAATAAATATTACAATCTTCTTGCTATGTTTCAAGACAAACTATTCCCACTACAAACAAGATGACTGAAAGCAAACAGGGCACCTTGGCTAACTTGTCATCTGACTCAGTACATAAAAGGAAGAGATCCAACCTGAAAAGAATGGAAACAAGGACTCATATAATGTATGTGAACAAAACAGCTATCAAAACCACATAAGAATTAGTATAAACAAAGCTAAAGCTCTATCCTATAGAGCACAACTAATTTAGAAAACTATAAATGACCTTGCTACATCCAAAACATCCCTTGAGGCCAAAATCCCCAATCAAATCATAATAAATATGTTAAATGCCATCAGAGATAATATTACCAATTCATTTCGCCACTTGGACATTTACTAATGCCCCTAAACTCCTACACAAAATGCCATTACATAATTTGATCTCTGTTCCATTCTTTTACTTTAAAGCTGTCACCAAAAACTAAATTAAAAAATTCTTAATAGTTTTCAGTCTCATTATAATCCTAGTTTTCACCATATTCAGCCACTTATATTCAGGCTTGGTAGCAAGATTCTACAAAACACATTGACACATAATTTAAACCTTTCATTCAGTCATTCTAACATTCCATAATCAATCCTCACCCAAAAGTCTCTGTGCCCACAGCTGCCAATGACTATCGACTCTTTGCCAAAATTTTCCCTTTAGCAAAGATCCTTGAAAACTGGTCTGTGGACAAAACCTAGAATACATTTAGAAATATGATATTCTCACACATAAGTTATATGGCTTTAAACTTTAATACTTAGATTTATCCACCTAAGCCCCTCACAAAAGACACTACTGGAAAACCTTAAGCAAGTCTGTTTGCAAATTACAGCCAGATGAATTTTCATTCTAAATATGCTAATGTAAACATTTGTTCATAGGAACTATTGTTTCCCTATGAATAAATTACAGATAAGAATTAGTAGCTACTCACTTAGAAACCCTGTTTTGATAGTACCACTTTGTAAAGACCTAATTTTACAGACCCACATTTACCATGGCACTGACAGAAAAACCTTTTTCAAATAATTGACCACACGAGTAAACTTCTGTTAGAACTTCAGGGAGACTAGTTATTTAAAAAAAAAACGTTTTATTTGATTTAAAAACAAAACACTAATCTAATACTTTTAATACCAATAAATGATAGATTTGAAGAGGAATGGGCTTATATATTGGCATCAGTTCTTGTCAGGAAATAAAATACGTTTGGCAGATTGTATAGTTAGACTAGTTCTTTTGAATATTTTAATAACCAGTGAAAAAAATACTTGACAAATACAAACGAGTGTGACAGTTTTCATAAGCCTGGCAGTGCAACATCTAACCTAATCCAGCTAAACAAAAGCTGCATAGCTTGACTCAATGTTGTACAGTGAGTCAATATATGCAGAGAAAGGTTACTTATTAATGTTTACATTTGCATATCTGTATTTCTACTTATAGTAGTGCTTACTAAAATTCTGATCTCTCCATGTAGAGCTACCCTGATTTTACTTATATAAAAGGTTATTAATGTTTTCTTAATACTGTAGTTGTGCCCTTGTGTATTAATGCTACATTGATGTTAGCTTTAATCATGATTCATGTCATTGTATGCTTCTTGCTCATGGCCTGGGTTGTTAATGAAAAGAGTTCTTTGACCAGTGTACTAAACAGACTAACATATTGTAAATAAATAAATAAATAAAAGTACCACACCCACAACAGATGTAGCAGAAGTGAATTTTAGCCCTCAGAATTCAAGCAAACTATGCATATATCTTTCTCTTTTTCATGCAAAACTGTAAAAGAGTAATGTGAGCTCTCATACATTTAGCACAATATACCTAAAAAAAAAACATTTGCTTATCTTCTGTTTGTTCACATCAGAAATTACTTTTTCACATGTACATCTCTCTCTGTACACCATAACCTCCTATCTCCCTGTGGTACTCTTTCATGTAAAACCTACAATCCCTTACACTGTACCCCCTGAAAGTTTTGATGATAGACATAATCATCTGGTTCAGATCAAATCATCACTCATTTCATGAATCATGTCGATCTCTCAAGACCTTAGATGCTCAGTTTTCATTCCATTATTGCTCAATTTATAAAGCCTTCAGAGACCTAAATGAAACCTTTCAGGGATACTGCGAACGGTCACTAATAATCCCAAATGTGACCTGAAAATGCAGCATGTAAATTGGTCCCTAGACAAACTATGCAAAGCTCACACCCACAAATAAGGTCTAGACTAATAACTAACTGCCCATCCTATAAGTATCTCCAGCATCGCAAAGACTCCTAAAACCAATCAAATTAAACAAATACTTCTACATCCTGATGTCCTTCATCTCCACCAAATTACAGTTTCATCTCTTAGTCCACACATGGGCCCCCTATTGTAGAAGGAAGTAGTAGTCCACAGAAAACATAAAAACTGACAGGCCAAAAAAGAGCCATAAAGATGATAGCCTGGACTATTGAGGATAAGAAAGAAATTATGTAGTGCTACTATTATGCAAGAAACCCAGAATTTCTGGATAGAAGATATTCAAAAAGATTAAGAGAGAAATTAGAAAAAAGAAAATACTTGCACAAGAAAAACTGTCTAAAGCTTCAAATGCAAATTTGTGTTCATTAATACAACAGATTCCTGAAAAAAATATAGAGAGTAAGAAACTGGACTATTTAGGAAAAGAAATGACTGAGGAAGCGTAAAACCGTAAAGAACAAAAATCTAAAGATTTTTGAAAGGCATAAAAAAGAAACACGTAGCTGGGAAAGAAAGCAAGATCTAATACGGTGCAGTATTTATGCAAAGGAAAAAAACAAATTAATTAATACAAAAAAGCAGCTCCAGAGATATTTGAAGAGAAATACAGGCAAATTTCACGATATAAAAAAATAAGTTCACAAAGAGGGAACGTAGAAGAAAAGATTAGTAAAGTAGATGTTAAACAAAGAGAAGATGTTATGCCATACCTGCAAAGTGAAGGATTTAATGTAGAAACTCTAACACAGGTCATCTCACAGCATAATGGAACAATGAGCCCCCCAAGTAAGGAGAAATAGAAAGTGCAGGAGACATCTGAAGAAAAAATATGGACATGGGAAAGAAAAAGAGATTTAATAAAGTGCAATATTTATGCAAAGGAGAAAGCAAAACTAATCAATATAAAAAAGCAGCACCAAAGATATTTGAAGAGAAATACAGGCAAAGGCATCTAGATATGGAAAATTTTACAAAAAAAATAAGAAAGCAAAAAGGGAATGTAAAAAAGAGGATCATTAATGGAGAAGTTAAAGAACTAGAAATTGAAGTTATGGATTTTATGCAAAGTGAAGAATTTAGTGAAGAAAATAAGTCTGGTAAAATCACAGCGTGATGGCACAATGAGTTCTCAAATTAAGGAGAAACTGGTGGAATAGGAAGCATCTGATAAGTTACCATATAAAGATACAGTTGAGCCTTCACTAGGGAACCAGTACAAAAGTTCAGCTGGAGTTGCACAGCAAGGGAAGAAACAGGAAATGGTGGCAACTCTCTTGCAGGCAATGTTGTGGAGTGATAAGCCATTGAGTTCTCATACATAGGAGCAACCAATGACACACGATGAAGCTGAAAAGAATATATCACAGGAAGATGTTGTGGAACTGTCTGTAGAATGCCTGTAGGAAAAGGAGAACAAAGAATGTGCCCTTAGTTTAGAAAAAAATGATCTTAGGAAAGAGTTGCTTGATTTAATAGAGATGGATAGACGTATTAAGATCAATGAAAGAAATAGATTAGAGAAAGCCATTAAGACACAACATGTTAGAAGTTTGATAAAATCAATGAACACGGTAATCAAGACTGTAGACTGTGCACAGAAATTCATGCAATATAACAGAAGTATATAGGATATATTACTGTGCAGCTAAATTAATAAAATATAAAGTCTTGGCACAAGAACAGTGCAGTGAGGAAAAGGAAGGGGGTAAATTAAATAGCATCATCGAAGTATTAAATAGAGAAAACTATAATGCAATTAAAACACAGTGTCACTTATAAGAATACAGAAGGGGGAACAGATCAACAAAAATACTTAAACAGATGTGATAAAAGCAATGCACGGTATCAGAACAGACCAGGATTTATCATATACTATTGCAAACAATAAACTAAAGATATCAGCACAGGCTGAAAACTCAAAAATGTTTTATAGAGAATTCGGAAACAAGGCAAAAGGAATAGAAACACCACCAAGCAAAGAAGAAACAGGAACATTTTGGAGAAATATCTACAAAAATCCTATGGAACATAACAAAGATGCTGAATGGTTAGAAGAAGTAAAAAAAAAAACAGTTAGAAGTTCAAATGTACAGTATATGAAATGGGATGAAGTAACAGCCAGAGAAACTGAAACTAAAGTATGAAATGCTCTTAACTTGAAAACCCCCAGGCCCAGATACAGTACCTAACTTCTTTACATAAAGATTTAGCCCTGAGTAAGAACTATTTATATGCGCACCCCAAACAGACACCAACCTGGTTAACAACAGGAGAAACGATACTACTCATTAAAAGTGAACATGCAAGATATCCTAAAACTTATAGACCAATAACTTGCCCTCCAATGATGTATAAACTATACACTGGAACTGATGCTAACAGAGTATGTGAAGTTGTTCTAGCTCGCCGTTCATTCTTTACTGATGGATTCGGAGCCGATCCTTGGCTCCGACTCAGCCAACTGCAAAAGCTCAAGGTCTTCAACCAACTCAAGGCCAACTCCCTAGCCCATGATTCACCCTGATCTTCCCTCAGATCTTGTTTGCCACTGCAACTTGATCGGATGTTCACTAGCTCTGACCAGTGAATGCTTTTCTTCTTAAATATATTATAGCTTTAATTTTTTGCAAAAATTTAGTAGATTACCATTATTAGTAGTTAGAGTGTGTAGGCTTGTGCTTATAGTTACATTTGTATTAGATATTTAGTCTTTAAGGCTGTTTTTTGTGGTTAGGCCTTCTATTCTCCCTATCTCTCTCTTGACTTAGCATAGTTAGTATTTTTAAGAGGAATTAGTGGCCGTGTTTTTCTTTCAGGCCCTTGAATTCTTTCTATTAGTATAAAGTGTGTGTTAGCTCTTTCGTAGAGCACATAGATAGATATTATAGCATAATTATTGTGTTTACTAGTGTTAGCCCGTAGTTTTTCATAGGGCACAGAGGTTCTTCTCTATTAGAGTGTGTGTTTAGCCCTTTCTTTTTTGCAGGACATATACCTACATTTTCTTCCTGTTTAGTAAAGTAGTGGCCGTATTTTTAGGCCATTAGGTTTCTATTTCTTACTAGTGTTAGCATGGTGTGTTAGAGTGCAATTGCAGCCCTTTTTTTTACACGGGGCATATAAATAATTTCTGTGTTTTTTGATTAGTTTAAGCCCTTTTATTACAAGGCTTGAATAGTTGTGGTGTGAATTGCTTGTGGAAGATGTCACACCAGGAGAAAGAGAAAGCCAAGTCTGGCTTTAAGAAGTGCCCTAGATGTGGGCAAAAGATGTCCATAACAGATGGGCATATTGAATGTGTTTACTGTTTGGGTGAGGTTCACCTGCAAGAAAGCTGCTCTATATGCCACTCCTTCAGCTCAAGAGTGTTGCATGAGAGGAAGAGAAAGTTGATGGATAAAGGTCTACTTAAATCATCTTTTCAGGAATCCTTGGATAAGCCAGACAAACACTCAAAGAAGACGGAGCCATCAAAATCTCCGTCTACATCAAAGTCAGCTTCCAGTAAATCATCAACATTAGCTCCACAGCCTTTGGAAATGAATGTCATTATGGTTTGGAGCTGGTCCCCGACCTTGGAGCTGGTATCTCCAACCTTAAAGTCTCCTATACTACAATCTGTGGCCTTATCCCCTTCCTCATGGGCCTCAAGTAGACTGTCTGATCTGGATGTGGACTGTGTGGTGAAGAAGCTCCTACAGATACCGGCACTAGCAAAAATTTTATCTGCACCGACCAAGTGGGCTTCAGAGCCAGTCTTAGTTCCTCCTACATCTTCTGTTCCTCCTCCGACTTGCATGGAAGTTTTGGAGTCGAAGAGCGTGGAACTGATGATCATGGACCCTTCTGGTCTGAACCTTAAATAGGTTTGTCAGCCCTGACTGCCCGGTTACCCTCGGCACCCACCAAACAATCTCGGGGCCGACACTCACCGGTCAGGAACGGGGAGGATAGTTGGACCGACTTGGTGCTGACTTTACCTCTCGGAGCCTCGGCATGAGCTCGGTCCCAACCTCTGGCTCAGAGCCCTCTGTACCGGCACAAATGATTTCTATTGAATCTTTGGATCTGAGGGATTCTTCTCATTGAGACCGAGGGGCTTTCGATGCTATGAGGAGGACTTTGCCCACCCTGACAACCACTCCATCAATTCGAGCAGGTTCCTTCCTGTAAGCACCGGTGTCTGCCTCTTCATCACATGCTCCTTTGAAGTGTAGAGATCCTGAGCCTCAGGAAGCTCCATTGGGTGAGCCATGTTCTTCTGAGACCTTTCCAGAAGCCCCCACTGAAGAAGTGTCTAGGAAGAGACTCTGCAAGAGGAAGCATTTGGACTCCCCACAGGAGTCAGTCACTTTGGATACTGACTTAGATGAGTCAGAAGGGTCCCCACGGTCCCCCTCAGAAGATATCTCCTTTTCAGATATCTTAGAGATTCTTAAACAGAGGGGTGGCTGGAAATCCCTTAACCCTTCTGATGATGAGTCAGTTCTCCTGAAGGCTTTCGGATCTCAACCCTCTACCTCTTGAGTGTCTCCGCCCTTTGATGAGTTGCTGGAATTACTCACTCGAAGGGCGTGGGAGTCCCGAGACACAACTGAGCCTATCCCTAGGAGGCCTAACAAATTTATTACCAGCCCACAAGACAGACTTTACATTACCAAAGGAGTACCGATTGATGCTATGGTGGTGGCGGCAGCAGCCGCCAAGAAGGAATTATCGGAGACTTCTTCTTCTGTTCATCCTCCTAATGGGGAATCTAGGATTATAGACAGATATGGGAAGCATATGTTCAGTTCAGTGGCCTTTGTCCTTCGATTGCTGAACTACCTCACACATTTTACCAGATTGCAAAGGGATCTCCTGAATGAGCTTGGAGATACCCCACAGGGTTCAGTAGCTGCGGGAGTTTCGGACAAAGTAACTTCCCAGCTCTCCACTGTTAATTCGATAGTGAACTCTTCCATGCACCTGTTGTCTTATGCAGCTAATGGTATGACTAGGGCAGCGGGTACAGGAATTGCTCTCAGGAGACATTCCTGGATGTGCTTATGTTCCTTTGTGGAACCCTTTAAATCTTCCTTCATTAACACCCCCTTTGACGATGTATCCCTTTTCGGACCTAAGTTTAAGGAAACTCTTACCAGGAGTGAGAAAGACGGAAAGACCTTGTCTGCCATCAGTGTATGTTTTTCTATCCCGAACAGACCTCCCAAAGGGAGGGGAGGTGGAAAGATATGGTTCTGGAAGTCTCAAGGATCTTTCCAAAACACTCATGGTGACACCCCTTCTAGAGGCAGAGGAGGGGGTAATAATGGAAGATGCCATCCACGTGGCAGATGGGGTCTGCAGAACCAGGGCAACAGAGAGCAGTTCTTTGATAAGCCCTCTCAGCGCACCTGAGAGGAGGTCCAACTGTCCATCTCTGGAGGTAGTCGGAGTACGCCTATCTTAGGTTCATAGGTTCATAGTTTCATACTAGGCTATCTGCCCTGAGGCATTTATAAGCCTAGCCCGAGTGTGTTTGGCTTTCGCCACCCTTTGATTCGAGTTTACCGAGCCCTTACTAAGGTTAGTTTACCATGCCTCTGTCTAGTAATGACACTGAAGTAATCCCTGGGGTAAACCTATGATCCCCCATCCACTCATCAAGATTTTTCTTGAAGAGAGTCAGTGAGGGGCTTTGTCTAACATGGACTGGGATTTTATTCCAGAGTAAGGGGAGCCTCTGGGTTATGAATCTGTCCCTCCAACATGTTCTGTTTATTTCTGTGCTGAGGTTCAGATCCCTCGAGCACGTAGCTCTAAGGGATTTGGATTTTCTGAGGTGGAGCAAGTTCATTAATTCTGGGTTGGACATAGCTTTATATGTCAGGCATAGATCGCCTCTAAGTAAGCGGTACGCAACTGAGTAGAGCTGGAGTTTTTTTTAACCGAGCCGCGTATGGTATCTGTTTGAGTCCCTTGACTCTTTTTGTGAGGTACTTTTGAGGTCTTTCTAGTTGCTGCAGATGTCGGTTTAGGTACATCCCAAAAGGGGCATTGTATTCTATTATGGGCCTAATTAGGGCTGCATAAAGGGGCACTATGACCTCCTTTGATCTAGATGTGAATCCTTTCATGATAAGGTGGGCTATGTAGAAGGTTTTTCTAACCACTTTGGCAATGTGGTTGTCAAAGGAGAGATTACTATCAACTTGGGTCCCCAGATCCCTGATTACTTCCTCTGTGCTTAATGAGTTTCCTCCTATGTGATAATTTGTGGGTACTTTGTTTTTGCCAAAGGGTATGACTATACACTTTTTAGCATTAAGCTTTAGTCCGTGGCTCTGGCACCAGTTATTCGTCTCTGTGAGACCTTTTTGAAGGATGCTCATGTCAGCTGGAGAGTCTATTATGGCTCCCAGTTTGCAGTCATCTGCGAACTTGGTCAGCCACAGTCCTTCTGTGTTAGCCTGTACCTCAGAGAAATATATACCAAACAAGAGAGGTACCAGACTGAGCCCTGTGGGACACCACTTGTGATCGGTTTTGAGTCAGACATGGCTCCAGCAATTTGGACTCTGTGGGCTCTGTTTTTGAGCCAGTTTGCAACCCATCTTGTGACATAGGGGTTTATATTTAGGCTGGATAGCTTATCTATGATGCATGAGTGGGGTATTGTGTCAAATGCCTTAGCGAGGTCCAGATAGGCTGTGTGGACTACCTTCCCTTCATCTATGGCTTTGGTGACTGATTCAATGAAGTCGACCAGGTTCAAGAGGCAGGATCAGCCCTTTACAAAGCCGAATTGGGTAGGATCCAGTGTCTGTAGGTCCCAATGTCATTGTTTATGAGTTCCATGATGATCCTCTCATTAGCCTTGCAGACTAGGCTAGTCAGGCTTATGGGGTGGTAGTTTCCAGGGTCCGTTGAGGCACCACCTTTGTGGAGAGGCACCACTGTTGCTGTACGCCATTCATTGGGTACATATCCTGTAGTAAGGCTGAGATTATACAGCATTTTTACATGAAGATTTAATTCTTCTTGGAGTTCATGTAGTACGCAGCCCGAGACACCGTCCGGTCCCATTGACACAGTGTTTTTTGCTTTGGAGAGGGCGGCTTTCACCTGAGCATCTGAGATGCTAGGGGGGCTACACTCTGCTGGGATATATATTTGCTCTTTTGGGGGGGGGGTTTGCACTAAACCTGTCTGCCAGGATGCTGGCGATGTCTGTGGGTTCCGTGAATTTTTTGTCATTTAGAATTAACTCTGAGCATATCTGGGAGTTTCACCCCAGGTTCCTAACATAGCTGAAAAAAGCCTTGTGGTTATCCTTAGTGTCTTGTGCAATTTTTTTCTCGAAGCTTGCCTTTGAGGATTTTATGAGGGATTGTAATTTTTTGCTAGTACTGATCAGAGATGCCTTCCCTTTTAGGGATTTTGCTCTATCATGTAGTAGCTTCCTTCTTCTGTTGTATAGCTTGTTTATGGCTGGGGTCCACCAGGCTGGACACCTGCCTTTGGATGACTGGGCCTTGGTTTTGTTTGGGATAGCATGATCCATGCATTCCTGGAGGTGTCCATAGAATGCGTTTATATAGGATTCAGCTGTTTGGGCCATAGTTTCCCTTGGCCCGGTGGTCTTGAAGGATTCCACCTCTGTTTTGACAAGTGTGAAGTTCGCTTTTGAGAAGTTTTTCACTGTGGTTTTCTGGGCTGGGGGTGGGGAGGGGTTTTGGATGTCTAGTGAGATTCATTTGTGGTCTGATCTTACCAATGCAGGGTTTACTTCTGGTATGGAGCACAGAGTCCCCATGTTGGTGATGATCAGGTCGAGTATGTTATCCCCTCTTGTGGGGGTGGTGACTAGTTGTTCCATGGCATTTGAGTTTGTAAATTCCAGGAACCTTTGGGCTAGGGTGTTGAGGGTTGAGTAATGCTCCCAGTCTATGTTTGGGTAGTTGAAATTACCCAAGATCTTCATGTTCTCCAATGTTTTCAGAAAAGCCGAGTGGGCTTCCTGATTTTGAGAGGGTGGTCTGTAGCATGCTATAAACTGAAATGCAGTTTTGCCCACTGTTAGTTGCACATGGATGGTCTCCGATGCTTCGTGCAACACCATTAACCTGGAGGTATGAGTATCCTTGATAAAAATGGATACTCCCCCTCCTTTTGTAGTTCGTTCCGAGTTTTCGAGCCGAAATGCATGGTATGAGGTATAACCTGGTAGTGCTGGGGTGCTCTCTGGAGCCTTGAACCAGGTTTCTGTCAGTGCACATATGTCAATGTTCTCCATGCTGAGGAGAGCTTCGAGTGCATGCATCTTGAGGTTTAGTCTTCTGGCGTTTAGCAGCATTACCCTTAGTTTTTTGTTCATTGTGCTGTTTATGGAGGTGGGTTTGTCTTTTGAGCCTTGCCTAAAAAAGGCACTATGGGGGTGGCAAGAGCCTTTGACAATATCCAAGAACCCAGGGGTGACAGGTGCAAGTCATCCCTAGCGAAGCAACGTGTCTTGTCGAGCATGTCATCCCAGGCTGACAGACACTGGATCCCCTTTGAATGACACCAAAATTTTAGCCAATTGTTAAAATCAATCATTTTGTGTTTGTACTGCTGCATCATTCTAGGTGAGGGTAGTATACTACTAAAGGTGAAGGTCATACCGGCCTGCGCTACTTGATCAGTGAGCTCCTCTATGTCTCTTTTCATGTAGTCGAGGGAGGTACGTCTCAGGTCATTCACACCAGCATGTACTATGACTGAGTCATATTTATACTTACTTTGGAGTGACCTGAATACTTGCATTATTTGGCGGATCCTAGCGCCTGACAGGCAGCTCACTGTGACCTTCTCTTTGTTCAGCCTGGTGAGCGGGACATCAGTGTGTCTGACTATAGAATCACCTATTACGAGTGTATCAGGTGTTTTGTTTAGCCTTAAGGGCTGTGACTGCTTGGCACACTGACTTTGTGAACTATGTGTTGCATGTGAGTTGTTCTGTTGTAGCGATTGCTTGGATGTCTGCTTTGGAGGTCTCTGCTGCTTTGGCAGATTTTTATTTAGAGCCTCCGGGTATGTTTTTGTGTGTTTATGTGTTTGGTTTGCTGATGTTGTAGGACTATGTGAGACTGGATTTGTGTTGTGTGATGTTACCTTCTCCTCCTGACTGGTTACACCATTTCTGAGTTGAGAGAGTTAAATTGCATCTCTCACATATATTTGAGCCTGTTTGGAGGAGGAGAGGGTTGTCCGTGTACATGAGGCAGTTGTAACATTGCCTCAGGATTCCCAGATATACCAGCTGGACTGGAGAGGAAACCATTAACTGACCTTTGGACATGCTAGAGTAATATAGGGATCTCTTTTCACTGAATTAAAGGACCAATGGGGGACGAGGTAACCGTAAAGAGTCTATGAGGATGTAGTGCTTTTAGTTTATTAGTGCTAAATAGCAAAATTGCTTTTTGTGCAAGTGCTGGGCCTTAGATTGAGTATAGGGTGTTTAATTTGGGAGACTAGAGCAGTTCTAAAGGAAAAAGTGAAGAGCAGACTTTGTGGAGCCGGGAATAGTTTAAACCCAATTAACCGCTGCTGCCCGATGCGCTATGCGCACAATTGCGCAAAGCCGTGTTAGAGTGGGTTTTTTATGCAGGGAACTTCAAAGAGGTAGAAATAGCCCAAAACGGTCAATTACTACAGATTCTTGTGCTGAGGTCACTCCTTCAAGGGCAGATAGGCTGCTCAAGGCTCCCCACTCCCACTGGTGAGCAATGAAACTTCCTTTTGTCCAAGTAAGGAAATGGGCAGCACAGGAACTATCCAAGAGTCCCGAATACAGCAAAGCCTGTATGGGGACTATTCTAGTCTAGGAAAGGCGGGAAACAAGGATAATTTTTTTTTTTTTTTTTTAGGTAAACAGCAGATAATTCATCTTTGTACCTAGATGCCTGGCTAAAAATAACAAAAGACAGCTGGGTACAAAGCATAATATCCAGGGGATACTCTAGTCCCTTTGTCACCCCACCCCTCTAATAAAGAAAATCCCAGATGTTCCACCCAGTCACATGGACCTAGCAGCCTTAGAGGTCCAAAGATTGCTGGACAAAAGAGTCATCCAGCCAGTCCCAGCAGATCAAAGAGGATCCGGAACTTACTCAAGGTTCTTTTTAGTTCCAAAGAAAACAGGGGACTGGCGACCTGTTCTGGACCTAAGCAGAATAAACAAGTCAGTGAAAAAGATGAAGTTCTGGATGGTCATGCTTCAGTCAATACTTCGCTTTCTGGGGAAAGACAATTGGATGTGCTCTATAGATCTTTAGGATGCGTACTACCAAATAAAAATGGACAGACCATCTAGGGATCATCTACACTTCCAACTGGTAGCTAGCTATTATCAATTTTGTGCTCTACCCTTTGGTCTCATTACAGCCTCCAGAGTGTTCACCAAATGTATGGCAGTAGTCACCACTCACCTGAGATGGTTAGGATTCTAGGTGTTTCCATATCAAGACAACTGGCTCTTCACTGCCACCACCAAGCCTCAACTCATTCATGCAGGGGACACAACCTTACACCTATGCAATCAAATGGGGATTACCATCAACTCAGAAAAATCTGCCTTAGCACCATCACAACAGACCATCTTCATAGGAGCAAAACTAAACACAGTTTCTATGACATTATATCTGCCTCCAGAAAGAATTTCTCTTTTACGAGAACAAGTATCAGACCTGCTTCCATGAAAAAAGCCCCAGTCTCAATGGTACTCAAATTGCTAGGATCGATGGCAGCAGCAATCATTGCCATTCCCTTCACACGAATGCATATGTGAATTCTACAATGGCTCCTATTCTCTCAATGGTCCTTTCAGGAACTTCCAATGTCACATCAAATTGTCATAATGAATGCATACAAGAAGGACCTTCAATGGTGGATGACGTCTCAACATGTATCTCAGGGACGTCCATTTGTTCTACCCAATCCCATAGCCATGGTGACCATGGACGCTTTCTTGATTAGGTGGGGGGGGGGGGGCATTTTCAGGGAAAAACAGCCCAAGACACGTGGAGGAAACACGAGGCTCATCTGCATATAAATGTTCTGGAGATGAGAGTGGTACTTCTAGCATTGCAGTCCTTTCAAGACTCTCTAACTCTGGGGAACAATTGCAGTTCAGACGGACAACATGTCAGTGGTCTGGTACATCAGCAAACAAGGAGGAACCAAATCTTACCCCCTGTGTCGAGAAGCCATGAGAGTATGGCAGTGGGCAGTTTCCTCCCAGCTCTTTCTGTTAGCAATGCACATCCCGGGGAAATCCATTGTGATAGCAGACAAGCTGAGCAGGGCAATCTTACTGCCTCACTAGTGGTCCCTAAAGCAACAAGTAGCCGAAAAGATTATCTGCAGGTGGGACCACCTTGCTGCGATCTTTTTGCAACCCCAACAAACATGAAATGCAGTGGCTACTTTGCCCTAATTCCCCAGCTGGGGGAAGCCCCAAGGGATGCACTGGTGCACAACTGACCCATGGGTCTCCTTTATGCATTTCCCCCCTTCCCTCTGATTCCCAAGGTATTACAGAAAGCAAAACTACTGGGAAAGACCATGCGCCAAATTGGCAAATTTGGTTTCCCTTCCTCCAGCCTCATCTTTTGGAAGAACCCTGGATCCTGGACCCAGTTCCGGATCTGTTGACTCATTCATCAGGGCCTTTTCATCCTTCATTTCATTCCCTCAAACTGACAGCTTGGCTTCTCCAATTCCCACAATAGCCAGGATTTACAGCCTCTCAACTGAGGCCCAATATATTATAATATCCTTTCATAAATCATCTACCAGAAAGTTATATCTTAGCAAATGGAAGAGATTTTCTTTATGGGCCTCTCAGAATGATGTTGATCCTTACCCAGCTCCGATCCCATCTATATTGGAATTCCTAACTAAATTTTTCAACGAAGGAGTGGCTGCAGCTACCATCAGAGTTCAATTAGCAGCGATATCAAATTTTCATTTTGGTTTCCAAGACTCTAATGTCATGTTGCATCAACTTGCTAAAGCCTTTCTTAAAGGTGCCATTCATCTGAGGCCACCAATCAGAGTTCAAGTCATGCCATGGAATCTAAACTTTATTCTATCCAGAATCATACTACCCCCTTTTGAACCAGCCTTGTCCTGTTCTTTGAAATTCCTTTCATGGAAGACTATTTTTCTGATAGCCATTACTTCTGCTCGGTGGATTTCTGAGCTGCAAGCCCTAACCATCAAACCTCCTTATCTGATTTTCCATAATGACAGAGTTTCGCTCAGAACTAATCCATCCTTTTTACCAAAAGTTTGTTCAGAGGCAAATCTTAACCAATCTATTCAGTTGCCAGTTTTCTTTCCCCAATACACAAATAGGATGGAACACATGCTGCACAAACTTGATGTTTATAGACAACTCCGATTTTACCTAGATAGAATGAAGCAATTCAGGTCAACGGATCAACTATTCATTTCCTTTTCAGTCAAAGAAGGGTGCCTCAGTGACAAAAGTAACCTTGTCAAGGTGGCTATCAGATTGCATTTCCTTCATTTATAATTCACAAAATTCCCTCTTGCAACAAAAAGTAAAGGCCCACTCTACTAGAGCTATTTCAACCTCATTAGCCTTTTCTGTGAGGTTACCATTAGACTCTACTTGTGCAGCAGCTACCTGGTCAACACCTCAAACTTTTATCACTCATTACAAAGTAGACAATGCCTCCAGGCACAGGGCCTCCTTTGGTTCCACAGTTCTGAGGAATATACTCCTGTGAGCCACCCAAGAAGATGGTGCTTGGGATGCTACTCATCAGTAAAGAATGAATGGTGAGAGAGAACAACTTCACATAAAGAAGTTATGTACTCACCATAACGTTCCATGTGAGTTGTTAATCTCACCCTTCATTCTGACGTCCCACCCTCCAACCCCCATCCAGTCTACTTCAGATCCATATAGAGTGCTTTGTCTCTTATGCAACTCTGAGTGGCATATTTATACTACTAAGTAGTCACGCAGCAAACAAGATCTGTGGAAAGATCAGGGTGCATCATGGGATATGGAGTTGGCCTCAAGCTGATTGAAGACCTTGAGTTTTTGCAGTTGGCCTCAGCTCCAACCCCATCAGCAAAGAATGAAGGCGAGATGAACAATTCACATGGAATGTTATGGTGAGTACATAACTTCTTTTTATAGTCATTTAGAGCAAAACGCAATCATGGCAATAGAACAAAAGGGCAGCAAAATAATGTCATATGGAACAAAGGATCACTTGTTGTTAAATAAAGTCATAACTGGGAATTGTAAAAAGATGAAAAATCTAAGTATGGTATGCCAAGACTACAAAAAAGCATTTAACAGCATCTGACATTCATGGATAAAGGAGTGCTTACAAATGTATATATGCACCCTACATTGATTGAGTACATCACAGTGACCATCAAACCACTTTGCAGGTAAACCATGATAAAGTACAAATTATTACCCTGGGATAAAAATTCAAAGGGAGATATTCCAGGGTGGAGCTTTGGTGCTGCTGGTCTTTTGTCTTATCCTTAACCCATTAAGCTGTCTACTTAAGAGATTAGGTCATGGTTACAATTTGGTTGCCAGAAAACAACAAAGTGTAATGACTTCTCTTCTTCTTTTGTGAACGATCTAAAACTGTATAGTTCATCAGATAAGGAACTGAAAGCACAACTGCAAGTGGTCGAAACTCTCTCAGATGATAAAGGATTGTCATTTAGTTTTAATAAAAGTGCAAAAACAACATTAAAAGCAGGAAAGTTGCAGTACTGAGAAAATATCAGTCTAGGACAGGAATGTGATAAAAAGAAACTTGAGCAGGAAGGAGTGTATTAATATTTGGGAATTGATGAAGGCTCAACAAATAGTTCAGGAATACTTCAGAAGTCTAAAACGAATACTGAAAAATAGCATTGGCATCTAGGAATAAAGTCCAAGCTATGAACCAGTTTGCTCTTCCAGTTTTAACAGTTTTGGTGTGATTGACTGCCCCCAAAATGTATTAGTTCAGTTGGAGATAAAAGCAAGAACATTGTTTCTTGCTTATCAAATGATATATAAGAATCAGTGTATACCAAGATTATATATTCTACATACTGAAGGAAGTATTGGCTTCCTTGAAAATGATTACATGTATAGATCTGTAGTCACTGGACTGCATACATTTCTGCTGGCCTAATCCAAACAAAGTGAAAGTATTAAAACATGAGTAGAGAAAGTCTAAGATTACCTCTCTTCTTAGTTAATCAGAATCATTCAGGTATTAAGTGGGAATGGAAATCAAACCAGAAGTAGACAAAAGTAAGACAGCAACTGAATGTGCCAAAAAACAAAAGAAAGAATATAAGGAGACGCATCAGATGAGAAGGAAAGATGTGGAAAAAACATAAATATAGTGGCAAATTGATAGTTCTCATGAAACAATCTCATGTTAATCAGGATTTGATGCAGGAATGGTTAAGGAGAGGTGAGTTGAAACACAGGGTAGAAGGTTATTTATGGTAGCCCAGGATAGTGGACTACGTATGTTTACAAAATCCACTGAATGTGTGGGAGAAACAGACAAATGTAGGTTCTGTAAAAAAGAATTGGAAACAGACACAAATCTTGTTGCTGGGTGTGATACAAACATGGCAGAGGGTCAGTACACTGAAAGGCACAATAATACGGCACGATTGTTAGGGAATGTGCAAACACTACAATATAGAAGTAGGTGAGAAGCATTGGAAACATGAACCACAAAACATTACAGCTAATGATAAAGTGTATGTCACATGGGA
The DNA here is from genome assembly GCF_019279795.1 of Protopterus annectens. Classification (NCBI taxonomy): domain Eukaryota; kingdom Metazoa; phylum Chordata; order Ceratodontiformes; family Protopteridae; genus Protopterus; species Protopterus annectens. Next base: position 294,278,880 of record NC_056745.1, read on the forward strand.
TCATCCATTATCAACAATTCAAAAAATAGATGCTAGAAAAACAGATATAGTAAACCATGAAAAAAGACAAAAGTAGCATTGATCATTGAAATTGCTACATGTAGCAATTACAATGTCTCACATGCACAGAGACACAAAGTCATAAAACATCAGGATTTGTTAGCAGAAATGAGAGCAATGTGGAAAAAAGATACCTAGGCAGTTCCAATAGTAGTAGGAGCAATGTGTCTAGTAAACAAGAATGCACAATTGTATTTAAATAGGCTATCAATACATGTAACTCCATATGGATTGCAGAAGGTGTCAATTCTGGGCACATCGTAGGTGCTGCAAAGATCACTTTTGGCTAGCATCACAGTTTGGAACAATATTAATTTCATGAACTTTAATTATATCCTGACTTAGAATTGGTTTCATTCCCATCATGGTATTAGAAGCCCAAAAGATTTGGAGAAATTAAACCATCACAAATGAAGCCCCTCACCCTCAGATATTGCTACTTATAATAAACAAAAGGCTTGACTCGATACAGAATTCCCTGCCTCCTTTTTGGTGAGGTTAGCAATCACCATCCAGAAGTCATTAAATACTGTAAAACTCACAGGTAACATTTTACTTGAATAAACCTCATAAAGATTTTGTAGCTGAAAAAAAGCCTTACTGTAGAAAACTACCACCCCAGAATGCATTTCCTTCCCAAATGATATTACACAGTCACTCATTTTCAAGAATAAAGTAAGCGTCCTGAATAACATAAACATTGACATTTTTTAGTCTCTACCATTCCAAAATCTCCTGTCTTATAGAGAATATTTTTTAAATATTTGCAGTGAAGGAGATGTTGCATTTATGTTTTGATTAACATTTGTCTTTCTAACTCTTTGTATGATGAATATGTTAACCTACATAAACCGAAAGACCCAGTTCCCTTTAATCAAATTCCAGCCCCTCTTCTGTGGTTTGATTAAACATATTAGACCTATTTGGTACTGGAAACCCATGCTTTCTTTCCCTTTAAGATCCAGACAGCAGACCCTGTACAACCAGCAAGCATGACCTCATTCTCTTATTATGCTACAGAGTTTATCAGAGGTACCTCAGTGAGTAAAGACACTAATGGAGTAAGCAAGGGCATGGACTATCCTGGACATTTATCTCAATAATGCATCTCTTGTTTATACTATTAAATGACATTATTATTATCATTAATAGTAATAATAATCCTTTGTTGACCAGGTTAGTTCCACTAGGCTAGCAGACTCTTTTCAGGCAAAACCCAAGGGTAGAGTTGCCAGCTTTGGTTGTGGTTAAAACTGGACTGAAGCCACACCCTATTGCAACTCCCATAACCCCACCCATGCCCAACCCACACTCTGCCCATTTTGTGATGTAACTGTCACGTCAGCAGAGCAGGGACACCCTATTTTTCCATTTGTGATGCCTTTTTACTGCAGATTTACTATGCTTTTTGTAAAAAAAAAACATAGTAAATCCACAGATTTAACAAACTCCGATAGTCTGTTTCTTTTTTTGTAACAGCATACCAAGAGTTTGTAAAGTATTTTTTGGACTACTGGAGAATCAGTTTGATTTCTGGATAGCTGGGGAAAAAAATGGATAGGTGGCAATTCTACCCAGGGAGGGTATTTATACTACTAGGGGAAATTTGGCCAGGGTATCAAAGAACTTCTCCTCTTTTCAATAGATGCTGTGAGATCTTTTACATCCAGCAGAGCTACTACCAACTCAGGTAGCTGGGACATTGGTTTAATGTCTCATCCAGGTGGCAACATAGTCCGAGGAGAAAAGCTCCAGGAAATAGTAGACGTACAATACCAGAGAGTTTAAGCAAGATCTAAAGTAAGATGTATAAAAATAATGGACTTCATTAAAATGGAATAAACAGGAAATATCTCAAAGTGTAGTAAGTTGCACATTATAAAACTTCATTGAAGCAGAAGATTATCAATATGAATTTAACAGCATCACTAAACTCTAAAGATTATGAAAAGTTTAGGAGTTAAAATGATGTTATAAACATTTATTTTCATGCTGATAGGCTAGCCACCTGGCAGTGTAATCCTTGGCTCTAGTTGATTGTCACTGTTGAACTGATATCTCAACTCCATGCGCAAAAATGGGAAAAGGGGTTGTGGCTGAATGGATGTAAGTTTGTAGAGAAAAATAAACCATACATTTTCTCATGGGAAGATTACTATAAACTCACTTCAGTAAAGTATAAAAAGCCATTTGGAAACAAATAGTTCTATAACCAAGAAGAGGAAATCTTGAGTATTTGGGTGTTTTTATTGTGGTGATTCAGACCATTTGTAAATTTGAGTATGATTTAGATCTAGTATGAGGTTGATCTTATATGAAAGGAGGTTGTTTATTTGTCTGATGATGATGGAAATGCTGTTCCATAGCTTAGCTATAATTACAGAGTATAAGAGTTCCAGTGGGAGTTACTGGATTTTTGGGCTTCTGTTAGTTGTTTGTGCTTTGATCAAAGGTTCCTTTTGGATTTGTACCATTTCATCAATTACTGATGGCTACTGTGTTTGAGGGATGGTGTAGTATTTTATGTGGCATTATGAGTTGTGTATATGATATGCAGAGCGGTTGTTCTAGTCAGTTGAGGCTTTGCTGGTGAATGCACTGATGGGTTTAGTTTGAGAAATTGCATGCAAATTTGCTTATTTTATAACAGCACTGTTCAAGCTTGTTCATAAGTGTAGTTTGAACATTAATGAAAATTGTAGATACATACAGCATGCTTGGAAGTAAGAGGGACATTGTTGTTACTTTCCTGCTGTGGTCACTGAGATATGGCCTGACTTTTTTAAAGTAGCCCTAATTTGTGTTGTTTTCTTTTTGGACAAAACCATTAATGTGTTGGTGAAATTTAAATTTGTCATCTATAATGACACCCGATATCCTGTTATGAGAAACTTGTTCTATTTCAGTGAAGAAAGATGAAACTATTTTAAGTGTACTGTTGGTTAGTAGGAGGCCACTAGAGGTAAATATGATTCATTGTGCGTTTTTGGAATTCAAGAAATGCTCAGATTGTTCTAACTAGGTCTCAGTAGAGGAGAAGGAATCTTGGGTGATAGTTTGGAGTTGGGATAGTGTTGGCACCATGCAAACAAGAGTTGAGTCAGCATATTTATGATTGTTGTGTGTTTAGCTGCCTTATGAAAGTTACCTATGAGTATATCAAATAAGAGAGGTCCTGGTATTGCTGCTTAATCCTAGTTGTGAGAGGTTGCTGAGGAAAAGAAGTTGAAACACGATATCAAATGCCTTTAAGAGGTCCAAAAATAGGGTGGAGACAGGGTTACCCATATTTCTGTTTTGGCTGACTGTGTCTAGAAAATATAATAGGGCAGTTTCAGTGTTGTAATCAGGCCAGACTCCATGTTGTGGTGGAGAAGTAAGTGTTCTTCTAGCAGAAACATGACTGTACAAGGAAGTAGTCATCTAGCAGCTGTATACATGTACCTGTGACATATGACCCCATGTGTTTCCCATGTGGCGTGTCAACCCTAGATGAATGGGTTATGGCCCATGCACACACCGCCCTCCCCATAGCCCTACTATGACAAGCCTGCTGAGGTCATCCAATGTGAAATACACCTTTGGGAGACTTGTAGCCCAGTAATATCTGTGGTGCGTCCCATAACTGCATACTGCTGTAGTGTAATAAACTAGTTAGATAGGAGTTCTAACCCCATACTTGGCAACTGTGTGAGTGTGTGTTTGTGTGCATGTCTGTCTCTGACTGTGTAGAGAACAATGCCTTTTAGGGTACTCACACTCCTTACAATTCATATACTCAACTTTGGCAAGGCTGCTGATGTCACCCCACCTAGAAATACACCTCTGGGAAGGTTATAGCCCAGTAATCTCTGCAGTGTGTCCTATAACTGCATACTGCTGTAGTCCGATAAAGTAGTTAGGTAGGAGTTCTAACCCCAGACTTGGCGAGTGTGTATGTGTGTGTCCGTCTGACCTTGTCTGTGTATAGAGCAATGCTTTTTAGGGTACTCACACTCCTTACAATTCATATACTCAACTTTGGCAAGGCTGCTGATGTCACCAACCTAGACATATACCTCTGGGAAGGTTGCAGCCCAGTAATCTCTGTAGCGCGTCCTGTAACTGCGTACTGCTGTAGTGTGATGTACAACTGTGGTAGGGTTCCATCCCCACCCATGGCAGTTCTGGATGCTTTGTGTGTGTTTCAATGTCTGTGTACAGAGCAATGCATTATAGGCTAATCACACTCACTACATTTCAAGTGGCCTACTTTGGCAATCCTGCTGATGTCATTCATTGTGAAATACACCTTTGGGGAAGGAGCTCTCTATTAATCCCCAAGGTGCATCCTATAGCAGCTCCATGCTGTAGTGTGATATAGACCTCTGTTAGGGGTTCTATACCCATGCATGTTGGTTGTGGATGTTTTGTGTGTGTCTTACTGTCTGTGTAGTGAGCAATGCATTGTAGGCTAGTCACACACAATACATTTCAAATGGCCTGCTTTGGCAATCCTGCTGATGTCATTCATTGTGAAATACACCTTTGGGGGAAGGAGTTCTCTAGTAATCCCTGTGGTGTGTCCTATAACAGCTCCATGCTGTAGTGTGATATAGACCTCTGTTAGGGGTTCTATACCCACACATGTCAGTTGTGGATGTTTTGTGTGTGTCTCACTGACTGTGTAGGGAGGCAATGCATTTTAGGCTAGTCACACACAGCACATTTAAAATGGCCTACTTTGGCAATCCTGCTGATATCATTCATTGTGAAATACACCTTTGGGGAATGAGTTTCCTAGTAATCCCCATGGTGTGTCCTATAACAGCTCCATGCTGTAGTGTGATATAGACCTCTATTAGGGGTTCTATACCCACACATATCAGCTGTGGATGTTTTGTGTGTGTGTCACTGTCTCTGTAGGGAGCAATGCATTTTAGGCTAGTCACACTCACTACAATTCGAATGTCCTACTTTGGCAATCCTGCTGATGTCATCCAATGTGAGCTACACCTTTGGTGAAGGAGTACTCCAGTAATCTCTGTGGTGCATGCTATAACTGCTTAGAGCTGTAGTGTAATAAACTAGTTAGGTAGGGGTTCTACTCCCAGACATGACAGGTGCATATGTGTGTGTCTGTTTGTAACACGTAGCCTGTGTGGAGGGGGTTGTCAGTGTGTGACACCAGTGGCCAATGTATAGTGGGTTTTGCATATTTCTTATATGGTGGCCCTACTATATATCACAATGTCCACCGTACAGGGATCACAGATGTGAAATAGCTGAGAGGCTGGGGTGAAAAGTCATACCCATACATGTGACATCAAGGCCAAGGAATCACAGTTAGCAACCTCAGTATTACCCAGACCACACTCTCAACCCATGTCTCATACACATACACATGCCTAGGCAACAGCCAATATGTGGGTAGTACACTACATATTGGCCAGTGATAGTAACTATGGGGTGATAGCTGTGTGCTACAGAGGGCATGGCACCCTGTCCATCTGTCCAATATGCAAGTACATGCAGACAGTGCACCTTCCCCATGTTCCCCAATGGACACCTAAAACACCTGTGGTGCCATCACATGTGACCCACAAAGGACATACCATGCCTGACAACATGCCCTATATTGACAGATGCCACTGACACCAGGAAATACCATTAGCAAGCTATCAATTTAGGTTCAGGGTAAACCTGCTGCTCATTACCAGTTCCTGCCACATGTGGGCAAGACTGGCACATCTGATGATAATCTGTGTTCACAACATAGGCCAGACACCCCAGGTACAGTACCACATGTCACTGTATATGCATGTGGGAGGTGTGCACATCCCAGACACCATCCATGTCATGGACTAAGGAACACATACATGGCAAGCGATGCACAGCATTGGCCACACACAATAGTCACCCAGGTGACTGGATGAGGGATACAGTACCCACCTGTGTGGGCAAATGCAAACACTACAGCCCTGAACCACAATGCAGACCATCATCATGTGGCCTGATGCCAAAGTATACCCATTGCCTAGACTTGTACAGCCGTCTGGCACAGTCGACCACCACACACCTGTGCAGACATGCACCCATGCATGTCAGTACTGACACCCTGTGTGTTTGTGTGTGTGTTGTATGGTGCATATATTCAATCCACACTCCCTACAACCCCCATGGGCATACTGAAGCATGCTGTCTGATGTCAGACACCTCCCCATACCCTTTGTCCATACAACCTCCATATGATCCGTGTGGTGCATATGATACCTGCACAGTGATGTGTTGTGGCGATCCCAATATTGATGAGTTGTAATCCTGGCCCTGCCAAGTGTGCCAATGTGTGTGCGTCCCTGTGATAGTGTGGCTGTGTTGATGCCTGTTCATGCAGACAGGCATGTGTACGTCACCTACCGTATAGCTACCGTTTCCCTGTTGCAGATATCAGTCACCATCACATATATGTTCTGAGGGCTCCACAACAGGTAACCCATGTAGCACGTAGAACTGTGATAGCACTACATAGTTGTCAGGGATTTTATACCCTGTGCTGGTAGGTGTGTGACACAAACATGCTTAGGTATTACTCTCCCACCCCTCCCTGACTTGTCTTTGCCTCTGTCTGCCTCTCCCACTCCCTCTCTGGTGGATGTGGAGACCTACACCTGCTTTGCTTGGCAGCAGCATGTGTATTTTAAGTGATGCTCATGATCAGCTGATGGCCTCTGCACGAATTGCAGCCCTCCCCTAGCTGATTGCATGTGGAACAGCTATGGTAACATTCCCATAGCCAATTGCATGGAAACACACATTGGTAATTGAAGCTGGTTAAATTTAGTCATATGGAAAGTTGATTGTTTAGTGAGGATGGACAGGACTTATGTGTAAATTTAGTGAGAGTGTTTTTTATTTATCAGCAGATTATTTGGTTGTTCAAGTAGTATGTTATCACTTTAAAAGCCCTAGACTAGTAATGTATAAAAGGGCCTTTTCCTTCATATAAACACACACTGATGACGCCAGCTGGCGAAACCTAGGTTTGTGGCAAGTCAGAGGTGGCTAGATGTGTTTGCCATTAAAGATTTTGTGGAATATTTGAGCTCATTTGAGTGTTCAGCATATTTATTCACACCCTTTAAGGTGGACATATCAATATTTGATAGTGCTGGATTTCGGATGGTTGGTGTGTGTGTATATATATATATATATATATATATATATATATATATATATATATATATATATATATATATATATATGTATATAGATGTATATAGATGTATATATGTATATATGTATCTGCATATCTGTGTCTGTGTATCTTTATCCTGGGGATGTTGATGGCTTCCACATTTTACATTTCCTATGGGAGGCAGACTGTACTGCATGATATGTTACCAATGCCAGCCTGACATCATACAGGTGGGATGTAGTACTGTTAACATCTTGTGCCCATGTCATGTCAGGTCTTGGTTATGGGATCTGCAACACTTGGTAGTGTATTGCAGGGTGGACGTGTTTGGCTGTGGGGTTGGGATGCCAATTCGTACAAGATGTATAGTGTGTGGGGACTCTCAACCTCATTAATGGTGCATGTGGGCATATATGTTTTTGTTAATCTCCCATTGCTAGCTACAGATGTATGGCCATATATACCTATATATATATATATATATATATATATATATATATATATATATATATATATATCTGATTTTATATATATATATATATATATATATATATATATATATATATATATATATATACACCTATGTCCATATGACATACATAGATATATATCTGCATATACATATGTAACTTGCTGTGTATATGTAGACATATAGGTGTAGACACATATATGTGTCAATGTAGGCATTTGCATATATATATGTTCATATATATTAATATATATGTAAATAGTTTTAGAAATATATA